>NW_027206033.1:0-600000 GCF_024711535.1 Dipodomys merriami
AAAGAAGAAGAAGAAAGAAGAAGAAGAAGAAGAAGAAGAAGAAAGAAGAAGAAGAAGAAGAAGAAGAAGAAGAAAGAAAGAAGAAGAAGAAGAAGAAGAAAGAAGAAGAAGAAGAAGAAGAAGAAGAAGAAGAAAGAAGAAGAAGAAGAAGAAGAAGAAGAAGAAGAAGAAAAGAGAAGAAGAAGAAGAGAAGAAGAAGAAGAAGAAGAGAAGGAGAAGAAGGAGGAGGAGAGGAGGAGGAGGAGGAGGAGGAGGAGGAGGAGGAGGAGGAGGAGGAGGAGGAGGAGGAGGAGGAGGAGGAGGAGGAGGAGAAGGAGAAGGAGGAGAAGAAAGAAGAAGAAGAAGAAGAAGAAGAAAGAAGAAGAAGAAGAAGAAGAAGAAGAAGAAGAAGAAGAAGAAGAAGAAGAAGAAGAAGAAGAAGAAGAAGAAGAAGAAGAAGAAGGAGAAGGAGAAGAAGAAGAAGGAGAAGGAGAAGGAGAAGGAGAAGAAGGAGAAGGAGAAGAAGGAGAAGGAGAAGAAGAAGGAGAAGGAGAAGAAGAAGGAGAGGAGAAGGAGAAGAAGGAGAAGGAGAGGAGAGGAGAAGAAGGAGAAGGAGAAGAAGAAGAGAAGAAGAAGGAAGAAGAAGGAGGAGAAGAAGAAGAGAAGAGAAGAAGAAGAAGAAGAAGAAGAAGAAGAAGAAGAAGAAGAAGAAGAAGAAGAAGAAGAAGAAGAAGAAGAAGAAGAAGAAGAAGAAGAAGAAGAAGAAGAAGAAGGAAGAAGGAGAAGGAGAAGGAGAAGGAGAAGGAGAAGGAGAAGGAGAAGGAGAAGGAGAAGGAGAAGGAGGAAGAAGAAGACAGGTCTTGACCCGTCGGTTAAACCCCATGTAGAAGCACTGAATCTCGGGCAATTGAAGACCGCCTACGTTATTTTGCGAGAAGAATATACAACTCTCAAAGACAAATCCAAGAAATATGATAGATCTATTCAACATTTTGGAAGACACCATTTGAAGGCCTAATATGAGGATAATGTTATAGAGTAGCACCTAGAAACAGAAGTTCATGGTCTAGGAAATTTGTTTAACAGGATCCTAGCAGAGAACTTGCCAAACATGCAAAAATATAGACCTATTCAGATACAAAAAAGCTTTTAGAACCCCAAATATACCAGACCAGAACAAGACATGGCACCGCCTCCATATTATAATCTGCAGAGTACCAACTCAGACCGAGGAAAATATCCTTAAAGCTGTCAAGGAAAAAAAGATCAATCACCTATAAAGGGAAACTAATTAGAATCCCATCAGAATTCTCAGTAGAGAAAATTAAAGCAAGAAGTGCCTGGAATGAAGTATGCCATGCCCTAAAAACAAGCAACCTATCAACCAAGAATACTGTACCCAGCTAAACTCTCCTTCATAACCAAAGGTCAAATAAATCTTTCCATAGGAAAGAAAAAGTGAAACAATATATCTCCACCAAACCAGCACTACAAAACATATTTAAAGATGTCCTACACATAGAAACATATAAAATTTACTTTCTCCCCTGTAAACAACCTTTTAATCCTATCTGTCTTGTTCCCAAAATGATTTATATTTTATTGTAATCATATTTTTAAATTAACTTTAATTTGTTGTATGGGAATTCCTGTTTGACAAAGCAGTTTATGAATAGTGTTTAGTGAGTTTTTTTTTCTCTCCTGAGGTTTGAACTCTGTTTCTGAGTACTGTCCCTTAGCTCCTTTCAATGAACAATAGAGCTCTACCACTTGAGGCACAGCAGCACTTTTAGATTTTTCTGAGATTTAATTGGAGATAAGAATCTCACAGACTTTCCTGACAGGGATGGTTTCAAACCTCAGTCCTAAGCCTCCAGAATATCTAGGGAAACAGGCATGAGCTGCTAGTGCTCGGCTTAATACAATGCATACTTTCTATTTTTGACTAGTCCTGGGCCTTGGCAATGTCTTTGAGCTTCTTTTCCTCATGCTAACACTCTATGACTTGTGTCATAGTGCCAATTCCAGCTTTTTTGGTTATGTAGTACTCAGGAATCAAACACAGGGCGTCACACATGCAAGCCAAACAGTCTAACATTAAGCCACATTTCATGGCTAATACAATGCACCTGGAAGTTCATTATCCCTCATCCATCTCAATTCTATCTTATCCCTCAATTTACATAATTTTGTAGAACATTCACTGACTCACAATGTCATATATAGTCACTCAGAGGATATGTCACAGATTATATTTTATTTATAGTCTTATTCATCAACATGCTAAACTTATACATTACAGAATTCTGTGATTTTAAATTCTAAATTATAACTCAGATTCACCCACCACTATTCAAAAATATTTCCTAAGGTTAATGCAAATGCAATAAGTAATTCTTCGATAAAGTACAATGATTTCTAGAATGTCAAAGAGTTGGAATATGAACATCACTTTCATTCTAGAACATTTTATCATCACTGCCCTCTCAAAATACTCCAATATTTATGAGCTCTCACTTCCTGTCATCATTTCAACCTATCCTCCACTTGACCAACCACTACTTCATAGTCTACCACTACAGATGTGCCAATTTTAAAAAGCTCATATAATTAGAAAATTTAGTCTGTTTTATCCATTTCTCCCATGCAATATTAGTGTTTCCCAAGTAAGTAAGTCCATGTAAATTTTTTTCATGGATAGAGCATATTGTTTTGTATTGATGTATGTACTTGTGTAACGTACTCAATGGGAATTTCAGTATTTTATTATATGGTATTGTAAAAGCATTTGCTATGTATATTCTTGTACATGTGTCTCATTGGACCTATGTTGAAATATATTTTGTATATAAAATTATGATTGCAAATGCTGGATCATAGATGCAACTCTATGTGTAATATCTTAATGATTGCCAGTATGTTTAACAAACTGACTATATCATTTTAAGTGCCAAGTACCAATGTATAAGGATTCCAATTTCTACATAGTTGTTGTGCAGGGATATCTTATTGTTGTTTCTATTTCCACTAATCTCTATATGTATGCAATGTCTAGGTATGATATGGTCTTTCCATATGTTCTTGGGTAGTTGGTATATTATTACAGAGATATATATTTGGATTTTTTGATAACTTATTCAGGAAAGTTAAAGTTTTTAATTGGCATTAATATTTATGTTCATGGAAATTTCAAAATCACCTGACCAGCCTTCTTTGACTCATTGACAAATGAATATAAACTGGAATGTATTTCTCTGTCCAATATTAAAGCTGTTAGTGTAACATTGTTACATTTGTAGTGGAAAAATTACACAGTTCAATGGATCTGTAAGGCACCAGATTTAATCCACATAATTATTATCAAGGAATATTAATAAGGAGTAAAACCAAATATTTGTGGAATTAAATTCTCTTTAAAAAGTAGTGATACGTTGTATTTGGGAAAATTAAAAAATGAACATTGAGTTAAACATAACAATGTATTCAAATATTAACTACAAGCAATACTAAAACGTGGCATGTAAACCAAAAAGAGTGATATAAATGTAAAGCAAAGAAAGATTTCTTGACAATTTTGCAGATGAAGCATTTTTAAATCAGGCAATAAACTTACAGGAAAGAAAAACTTGATGCAATAATGCAGCTAAAAAACTAGAATGGAAGAAAGACAGGCTCTTCAATAAATAATGCTGGCAAAATTGGTTAACTACTTGCAGAAAAATAAAGCTAGAACCCTATATATCACCCTTCACTAGAATCAACTCCAAATGGATCAAAGACCTGAAAGTCAAAGCAGACACCCTGAAAATATTACAGGATGGAATAAGAGAAAACCTAGGACTCCTTGGCCCAGGCAGAAATTTTCTTAATAGAGAACCAGAAACAACAAATCAAAGAAGGTTGGACAAATGGTATTGCATGAAATTGCAGAGCTACTGCATGGCAAAGGACATCGTTAGCAAGATCAATAGAAAACCCAGGGATTGAAAGAAGATCTTCACTAGCCTTATAACCGACAAGGGTCTCATATCTAAAATATACCTGGAATTCAAAAACTTAAATCCCCCAACAAGAAATCTTCAAAGAAACAACTGCCATATAAATAAGTGGGCTAAAGCCTTAAAGAGAGAAACTTCTCTGAAGAGGAAAGAAGGATGACCAATAGACACATGAAGAATTGCTCAACCTCCCTAGACATAAAAGAAATGCAAATCAAAACAACATTGAGATACCACCTCACCCTAGTTAGAATGGCCATACTGAAGAACTCTAATAACAACAGATTTTGGAGGGGATGCAGACAGTAGGGAACCTTACTTGTTTAACCACTTTGGAAAGCGGTATAGAGGTTCCTCAAAAGACTCCACATAGAGCTCCCTTATTACCCAGCAATCACACGTTTGGGCATTTACCCAAAAGATCACAAACAGGACCATAAGAAAGCTACAAGCATGACTATGTTTATTGCACCATTATTTACCATAGCTAAGATATGGAACCAACCCAGATGCCCCTCAGTAGATGAATGGTTCAAGGAAACATGGTATATATACACAATGGAATTAATTCTATGCCTACATCAGAAAGAATAACATTGCCCCATTTGTTAGGAAATGGAAAGACATGGAAAAAAATATTAAGCGAAGTAAGCCAGGCCCAAAGAAACTTAAGTCCCATGGTTTCCCTTATTTGCAATAACTAGTACATGTCTGGGTCAAGCAGAAAAGGTCAGATAAGTTGATGGTAGGGAAATGAAAACTAAGATATGTATTCAAATGTTTTTTATTTCCCCTTTCAGGTGATTGTTTCAAACACATTTATAAGATTATCTCTTTATTGCTTTGTATGTCCCACCCACATGGTATAACCCTTGCTTTCACTGTATTTGAGGTTGGTAAATTTTTGGAGGGGAAGGGAAAGAAACAAATTGTTTAAATAGGGATACAGGTGGATCCAATGCAACAATGAGATGTACAAGACTTTATGTGGAAAAACGAACCTTACAACTTTGGTGGGAGGGGGGGAGGATTGGGCAGGGGGGGGAGTATGGGAAGGGATGGGAAGGGGAAACAAAGGAGAAGGCTACAATGCTTGATAAGAAATGTATTCATTATCTTGCCCCTGTAATTGTAACCCCTTTGTACAGTATTTTCACAATAAAAAAGAAAAAAAAAGAAAAACTTGATATAGTAGTCAATAAAATTGTAAAATAATTTCGTCTGTGAAAGCTCATATACACGTAATGAATAGAAGTTGGGAGCAGAGGGTTCATGTATCTCATCCTAGCTAATAGGGAGGCTGTGATATCAGTATTGTTTGAATCCATCACACAAAATACAGTCCCTGAGAATCTTATCTCTGACTCATCAGCAAAAATGCAGAAGTGAGGCATCCCTCAAAGGGTAAATTTTTAACGAAATGCAACAAATCTCAGGGACCCTGAGTTCAATCCTCAGGAACATACATACATGTGCAAAAGTAATAGTAGTAATAATAATAGTGATGATGATGACGATGATGATGATGATGATGATGATGATGATGATGATGATGATGATGATGATGGTGAAAACAATGATGATGAAGGGTAACCATAGTCAAGGAAAAAATATTTGCAAATCCTGTACGTGAAGAATGCCTCAAGTCGAGACTCCACATAGAATTCTGAACACCTAATATTAAAAAAATCAATTTGATGGAGGCAAAGAACAAGTTTACTCTCCCACTAACCATGCAGTAAGTTTCCCTTCTGTCCACTTCCCCTCCAGCATCTGTTGTTTTTAGAGTTCCTGATTTTAGCCATTCTACCTGGAGTGAGGTGGTATCTCAATGCTGTTTTGATTTGCATTTCTTTTATGGCTAGGGAGGTTGAGCATTTCATGTGTCTTGGAAAAATTAGGAATCCATGGAACATGCATCAATACAATAAAGACTGTATATGACAAACCTACAGCTAGCATTACACTTAATGGTGAAAAACTAAAGCCATTTCCTCTTAACTCAGGAACAAGACAAGGATGTCCACTCTCTCCAATTTTCTTCAATCTAGCATTAGAATGCCTAGGTACAGCAATAAGACAAGAAGTAAATATATAGTGTATCCAAATAGTGAAAGAAGAAGTAAAACTCTTCCTCTTTGCAGATGACATGATCATGTATATAAGGATCCCATAGACTCCACTCCCAAATTACTCAAACTGATTCAAAATTTTGGCAAAGTAGCAGGGTATAAAATTAACCCTCAAAAATCAATGGCTTTTCTGTATGCCAACAATAAAAAAAGTGTGGCTGACATTAGGAAAGCAACTCCATTCATAATAGCCCCACAAAAAAGAAAATAACTAGGAATTAACCAAAGAAATGAAGGACCTCTATGATGAAACTTTAAAAACTTGAATAAGAAAATCAAAACAGTACTTAGAAAATGGAAAAAACTCCCATGCTCTTGGATTGGAAAGATTAACATCGTGAAAATGGGAATACTTCCCAAGGCTATCTACAAATTCAATGTGATACTTATCAAAATTCCAACCTCATTCTTCAAGGAAATAGAAGAGGCAATCCAAAAATTCATATGGAACAATGAAAGAACCCGAACAGCAAAAATCATCCTCAACAGAAAGAACAGTGCTGGAGGAATATCATTACCAAATTTCAAACTCTACTATAAAGCCATAGTAATCAAAACAGCTTGGTACTGGCACAAGAACAGACCTCAGAACCAATGGAATAGAATTGAAAACCCAGAAATGAACCTACAGACCTATAGTCATCTAATCTTTGATAAGGGAGCTAAAAAAATAGAATGGAAGAAAGACAGCCTCTTCAGTAAATGGTGCTGGCAAAATTGCTTAACTACTTGTTTAAAACTAAAGCTAGATACTTATATATCATCCTGCACCAGTATCAACTCCAAATGGATCAAAGACCTCGGAGCCAAAGCAGACACTCTGAAAACATTACAGGATGGAATAGGAGAAAACCTATATCTCCTTGGCGCAGGTCAAATTTTTCTGAATAGAGACCCGGAAACACAACAAATCAAAGAAAGGTTGGACAAATGGGATTGCATGATACTGCAGAGCTTCTGCATGGCAAAGGACATAGCTAGCAAGATCAATAGAAAGCCCACGGATTGGGAGAAGATCTTCACTAGCCATACAATGGACAAGGGTCTCATATCTAAAATATAATTGGAACTCAAAAAATTCAATACTCCAACAACAAATCCTCAAAGAAACAACTTCCCAATAAATAAGTGAGCTAATGACTTAAAGAGAAACTTCTCTGAAGTAGAGAGAAGGATGGCCAATAGACACATGAAGAAATGCTCAACCTCCCTAGCCATAAAAAAAATGCAAATCAAAACAACATTGAGATACCACTTCATCCCAGTTAGAATGGCAAAAATCATGAACTTTCATAACAACAGATATTGGAGGGATGTGGATAGAAGGGTACATTACTTCATTCTTGGTGGGAGTGTAAACTTGTTCAACCACTATGGAAAGTAGTATGGAGATTCCTCAAGACTACACATAGAGCTCCCCTATTACCCAGCAGTCCCACTTTTGGGCATTTACCCAAATGCTTACAAACAAGACCACACTACAGCTATCTGTGCACCTATGTTTATTGCATCATTATTTACCATAGCTAAGATCTGGGACCAACCCAGATGCCCCTCAGTAAATGAATGGATCAAGAAAATGTGGTATATATACATAATGGAATTCTATGCCTCCATCAGAAAGAATGACATTGCCCCATTTTTTAGGAAATGGAAAGACTTGGAAAAAATTATATTAAGTGAAGTAAGCCATGCCCAAAGAAACATAGGTCCCATGATTTCCCTTATTTACAATATCCAGTATATGTATGAGTCAAGCAGAAAAGATCACATAAGGTGATGTTAGGAAAATGAACCCTAAGATATGTATTTTAAATGTTTTTTGCTTTCATGCATTTTGTTTCTAACGCAATTATAAATTATTTCTTTGTTGCTTTGTATGTCCCTCCCCCACAATACAACCCCTGCTTTCACTATATTTGATGTCAGTATAATTTGTGGAGGGGAAGAGGAAAAACAAGTCGTTTAAATAAGGATACAGGTGGACTTGTAGCAACAATTAGACCTACAAGTCATCATGTTCAAAATGAACTTTACAACTTGGGAAGAGATGGGAATGGTAAACAAAGGAGGAGGCTACAATGCTTGATAAGAAATGTACTCACTGTCTTGCCCATGTAATTGTAACCCCTCTGTATATTATTTTCACAATAAAAAAATTAAAAAAAATAGTCCAGAAAACTCCAAAAAAAAGAAATGTATTCATTACCTTGACCATGTAATTGTAACCCCTCTGTATGGTATTTTCACAATAAAAATTCTAAATATTAAAAAATAAATAAAAATAAAAGAAAATTGTCCAATGAAATGGTAAAGAGAAAACTTAGACAACTATTGGACATCACAACTGCAATGAGAAAAAATAAGTGTCATTCAGACTGAGGAGGGTCACCATGCAAAGGAAGAAAACATAAAAAAGCCACATTTTTTCTGTGTATTTTTCCCTACAAGGCCTGGGGGTCTAGGATCCCAGAAGCAGCTTTAGGTCCAGTGCCTGCATCCCCACATAGGTTGATCAAACTGAGGCAGAGTTTCCATGACCTGAGTTCAAGCCCCATGCTGAGAAAAAATAAAAAACAAAAATTTGCTCCTTGGCTTGCAATTCGTGCTCTTTATTCTTCTACGTTTTGTATTTGAACTCAGGATGTGGGTAAATCTTCAGCAATGTGGACGAAGGGGAAAATCACCTTACTTGAAGATTAGAAAGTCAGGCCTGTTGACTAGTCCTGAATTCAAGCTCCAGCCCTGGAAGACGTACTATTTATATACATTGTAAAGATAGGGTTGATACTTACCTATAGATGTTCAGTCCATACATATATGGTGTGCTTGTTCCTTATAATTTTTGTTTTATTTACCGTTGATTTTACTATGAAGAAACCCATTCTGTTTATTACATTGATGACATCCTATCACAGAGCATCTAGATTTGTAGAAATGTTCTCCATCATGCCTGACACCCAGGATTCTCAGAGAAAAAGAAAACAAGTTTCATACTCGGCTTTTTTCTCCTCGAACCACTTGTTGGTAGTACTGGGATCTGAACTCTGGGCAACGTGAACACACCAATTTGTGAGCAACTAAGGAGCTAGGCCATTCCCAAGATCTGCCATTGATCCCCAGGTACACTATAGTCATAAATTCATAATTTAAAAGTAGGACCTATATTGACATACATGTGTGGACAGGAATTTGTGTTCAGTGCACTTCTCCTTATTTTGTCTCTTATTCATGGAGGCATTGTGTGTTTTACTAAGTATTGTGACAAGTATAACTGTACTGAAATGGATGACAATCTATTCCCATGCTTATAGGGTTGTCTATGCATTCTCCATCCTAGTTGAGAGCCAGGACTTTCACAGGAGTGGAAAACATGTGTAACAACTGGCATCTGACATCAGGATGAATTTTTTGTCAGCGCTGGTTTTGAACTCAGGTATGAGTAGCTCTGTCGCACTTGGGGGGGGGGGCGAGGAGAAGCTCACCATCCTTGAAGACTAGACTGTCAGGCCTTGTCCAGAGCATGATTTGAAGCCCCAGCACTGGGCAAAATAGCAAGCCCACATTTCTTAAACATAGGCTCTCCCTTTGCCTACAGGTGTGGTATGCATCTTGCATTCAGTGTAGTTATTCTTTTATTTTGTGTCTTATTCATGGATATATTTTGTATTTTATTGAGTATAGTGAGAGATATAACTGTGCTAACATGGATGACAACCTATTCCCATGGCTATAGAGTTGCCTATATAGAATTGTCCATCCTTGATGAGACCCAGGACTTTCACAGGACAGGAAAACATATGCAACTATAGGTTTCTCACATCAGAATGAATCCTTTGGCTGTGCTGCAATTTGAACTCAGGGCCTAACCGGTCCAATTGGTGAATGATCATGGTGAGCACACGAGCCTGTGAGCCCCTAAGGAGCTAGGCCATTCCTGGGACCTTTGATGGGGCCCTGGTGGGGGCCAATATAGTCATAAATTCATAATTAAACAGAGGATCTATATTTCCAAACAGGTGGGCGGCATCTTGCGTTTGGTGTAGTCATTCTCTTTATTTTGTGGCTTATTCATTGATGTACTGTGTATTTTCTTGAGTATAGGATTACAGAAAGAACTCTGGTGAACTGGATGACAACCTATTCCCATGAGTATAGAGTTCTATATACATTCTCCATCATCGCTGAGACCCAGGACTTGCACAGGTGCAAGGAAAATAGGTGTAACAATTGGCTTCTGACATTAAGATGAATCTTTTGGCAGGGCTGGGATCTGAACTAAGGGCCTAGCAGGCCCAAATGGCGAATGGGTCCACATGAGCACACCAGCCTGGGAGCCACGAAGGAGCTAGGACGTTCCCAGGACCTTTGTTTCAGCTCCCCCGGGGGGAGGGGAGTGGGGAGCATAGTATTCATCTATTCATAAGCTGAAGGTAGTATGCAAATAAGTAATATTTGTATAGAGTAGTAGAGATGGTGACCTGTGATGGAATTCAATCTGTGTGACTACTGATTCTTGGATCTTTCCTGATGCCTCCATTTCATAATGCTGATGATTATTGTAATGCTTCATCAACTCTTCTTTGGAAATAATCGATACCCCATGAGTCTTGCCTATCATTTCCTACTTGCATCATGCACAAACTACTCATTCAAGGATGAGATCGATCACATTCCATGACTCTTCATAGGTCCAGAAATGAGTGTCTCAGGGTTTCCTGCCATTCCCTCCTCAAAGAGGGGCTGAACTCAAGCCTCAGGCCTGGAAAAGATACTTCTTATATAAATTTTAAAGATAGGATTCATAGGGGCATGGAAGGTGGCTCAGTGGTAGAGTCCTTGTCTTGCATGCCTGAGGCCCTGGTTTCGATTCCTCAGCATCACATAAGCAAAAAGGAAAAAAGCTGGAAGTGGCACTGAGGCTCAAATGGTAGCCTTGAGCTGAAGAGCTGAGGGACAGTGCCCAGGCCCAGAGTTCAGGCTCCATGACTGGACCCCCCAAAAAAACCCCCAAAATATTAGGATTTATACTTTGGTAGAGATGTTCAGTCCATATTGTGTTTGGTGTGGTTATTCATTTTATTTCTTGTTTTAGTCATTTATTTACCATTTATTTTATTGACTCTGATGACACCTATACCACTTATTACATTGTTTACATCCTAGCACATAACATCTAGATTTGTAGATATGTTCTCCATCATGCCTGACACCCAGGACTCTCACAGTAAAGGAAAACATGTGTCACACTCGGCTTCTTACTCCAAGATTAAATTTTGGCAGTGCTAGGATCTGAACTCAGGGCCTAGAAGGCCCAATTCATGAATGGATGAGTTTGAGCATGGCAGCCTCTAACCAATGATGCTGTCAGGTGGTCCACAGGTGCTCGACCCCCAGGTTTGGCCAAAACAGTGATACATGAATAGGCAGATGGTGGTATACAAATAAATAGATATAGGTAAAGAATGCTAGAGCCGTCTATCAATGATTGAATGACACCTACTACGTTTCTACCAACTCTTAGTTATTTATTATACCGCCATTGAAGGAATATTATTCTTTTCATGCTTAATAAACTATTACTTAATATCAATCAGCATTCTAGGATTATTGCATCCAATTTTAGACTAGACTGATGCATGAACTACTCTTTCAATCGGTATTCTTATGCATAGAAATGAGTCTCTTGTGATCTACCATTGGTGTCAGGACTGGGATTTGAACCCAGGGCTTATGTTGACAAGTTGGCCTATGGCTTCACTGAGAGCCCACCAGCCATCAGCAATGCAGGTCAGGTCCACTTTGTAGCTGTATCATTCAGATCCAGGATAGGCACCGTGCAAAGAAAAAAATTGTAAAAACTCAGTCCTCTGCTGCTCTCCACTTTTTGTGATTTCCAGGTTTTTTTTTCTTCCTGAAAGCCCTCTGGGCCTAAGATCTCAGTATCGGCTTTGGGTCCAGAGACTGCACCCCAGCTTAGGGAGATCCAAGCTAAGCCAGAGTTTCCATGACCTGAGTTCAAGCCCCGTGGTTGGCCAAAAAAAAAAAAAAGAATAAATAAAAAATTAATTGTTTAACTAAATTAAAAAGGTAAAGCTCCCAGGCTTGCAATTACCGCTAGTTTTCTTTCCTAGCCTGGGATTTGAACTCAGGGTCTTGGTAAATCTGTAGAACTGTGAGAGAAGTGTTGCCACTACTTGAGTGTCAACCTAAAATGAAAAACTAAGTCACTGACATCGGTAGGGGGAGGTAGTTGTGGAGATGGGAGGGAAGGGATGGTAAGGGGAAAACAAAGGTGGAGTCAAAAATGCTCAATAAGAAATGTATTCATTACCTTGCTCCTGTAACTGTAACCACTCTGTACAACATTTTTACAATAAAAAACCTTCCAAAATAAGAATGTAGTTCTCAGAGAAGCACTTTAAGGTAAGGGAAGGATGTCTGAATAGTTGTACAAAATTCTACACTGCTTTTTTGTAAATGTTCAGTATGGAACTGAATAAACATAACTGCTTCCATTTAAAAAAATTAAGTCACTATCTTGGAACTAGAGCTAGTATTTCTGCCATTGCTAGGATTTGAGCTCACCGTCTAGGTAACTGTTTTGCACCATGGGAGAAGGTGAAAATCACAGTCTGTGAGGAAAAGAAATTCAGGCTAGAGTTCCCAGGGCATGAATGAAGACCTGCAAAGGAAAAACAAATATTTCTATACATGTGGAATATATGATATATACTTACATACATATGTAAATTTCATATTATGATTTTTATTATTGATTTGGTATTTTATTTTACTTTGATTCATTAATTTATTATTGTATTTATTATTATTATATACATAATATTTGTTAAATTTTGCACTTCAATTATAAAATTATACACAATAATTTAGGACAATTCATTTTTATTAGTATTTTATTATGTGCTGAAACATAATACATAATTAAAAGGAGCATTTGTCAGAGTCCTCACATGTTTAGAATCTCTCCCAATTATGAGCTTTATCTTTGGACTTCTTCCTATTGGGATTTCTTTAGCTGGTTTATAGTCAGAAGCCTTTTCTTGAGGATAGACAATTGAGGAGTAAAATTGTCAGGGTGGGGCTAGAAATGTTGCTTAGTAGAAAAGAGTTTGCTCAGAATGCGTGAATGCCAGGGTTTGAATCCTCAGTGCCACAAACTCAGAAAAAGCCAGAAGCTGTGGAGTGGCTCAAGTGGTAGAGCACTAACCTTGAGAAAAAGAAGCTCAGAGACACTACCCAGGCCCTAAGATCAAGCCCCGGGACTGTCAAAAACAATTGGCCAGAAGCCAGTGGCTCACACCTGGAACCCTAGTATTTCAGGAGGCTGATAGCTGAAGAACACAGTTAAAGACAGCTTAGGCAAGGAAAGCCTGTTAGACTCTTCTCTTCAGTGAACCGCCATGTGCTGTGGTGCTGTGGCTCCAGTGGTAGAGTATTCCCCTTGAGCTGAAGGGCTCAGGGACAGTGCCCAAGCTTGAGTTTGAGACACAATTGGAAAAATGTGAGGGTTAATCAAAGTACTTTTCCTACTTGCTAATTATGAGAACATTCTTTGGAAAATGAACACTGATGTACACCAGAATTGGAGTCAGAGCTCCCGGTTTGAGTGCAGCACATCCATATGCCCAGCCTCTTAGACTCTAGCATTGTAACCTTGTGTCTTACAATGTAGTGAATGGTCCAATGTTGAAAAGCTTAATATGCTCCCCAAGCCCTTTGTGATAAGCAGTTGACTTGTATTGTCAATTTCATTACAGTTCTAAACCTAGAAGAGAACCAGAAGCTCAGGCCCATCCCCCTAGCTCAGGAGGCTGAGTTCTCAGGATTCACAGGGTGAAGCCAGCCAGGGCAGGAAAGTCTATGACACTCTGACTTCCACTTCTGAAAGTTGTTCAAGATGTTCAAGAGCTTCCTGTGTTTCCCTTGGTGATGAGAAGTACTTGCACTCTAAATGTTCTTAGAGTTTTTGATAGAAGCAAGAAAGAAACATTATTGACCCATCCTGGGTTCAGATGAAGTTCTCAGGAACCAAGCCCTACCCCTGTTAGCAGGAAGAACTCCAGTGTAACACTGTATTTGAAGGACAGAAAACAGTTTCAAAAGCCAGGCTAGGTACAGAGACCAGGCTTATCAGATTAAGAGCAAAATGTATACACTCAACAAAGAAGTGAGCTGCTAAACCAGTTCATTCATTCCAGGCACAGGCAGCAATGGGGGGAAACATGAAACATTTTTTAGAATTACACCGGTGTCAGGCTTTGCTCAGCCACTTCAAACAATGACAAACCTTCCTCCCTCTGGTGAAGAGAGTCTCAGTCTATCTTTAGTTTGCCAATAGAGAGCCAGTTATGTGGGGGAGGAGCGAGGAACAGAGTAGAAAAACCCTTCTCTCTGGTCTTAGGGCGTGGTTTTTTGACTCATATGTCAGATATAAAGGCCCTTCTTTTACCTCTGCCAGTCTATTCTCCTTCCTGCATTCTCCATATAATTATTGCGAATCCTCAGACCAACTAGAGGCAGGGCTGTATCTTTTCTCTCTCCAAGCACCTGAGTTAGAATCTAGCTCGGCCCTCTTGTCTCTGGGCCCCGTGGCTACCTGAGAAGTGGAAAAGAGACAGTCTTCCTGCCCTATGGTTGTGTGAAGGTGATGCTGGTGGCCTAGCACACTGCAGAAGATCTCATAACTGGGAATTGTTCCCATCTTTCCTTCTGATATCCAAGGCCAGATTCATTAATCATCTTTCTATCTTTCTTTCTTTCTTTCTTTCTTTCTTTCTTTCTTTCTTTCTTTCTTTCTTTCTTTCTTTCTTTCTTTCTTCCTTTCTTTCTATCTATCTATCTATCTGTCTATCTGTCTGTCTGTCAGTCAGTCTGTCTGTCTATCTGTCTATCTTCTGTTTGTCTGTCTGTCTGTCTGTCTATCTATTTATCTATCTATCTATCTATCTTTCTATCTACCTACCTACCTACCTACCTAGGTATCTGTTTGCCAATATATCCTATGTGTCAGGATGTAATAAATGAAATGTTATATTGTAGTAATACTAAACAAATAAGGGTACTAAACGTCATACTCACTTAAACCATGTATGTAAATTGATATCATATATGAATATTATTTTCTCCAGTGTTAGAGCTTCAGTTCAGGCCCTGGGAACTGGTCTGAATTTCTTGCCTTCAAGGACAGTGAGCCTTTCCCCTTTACCCACATTGCTTCAGTATTATCCAGACCCTGAGTTCAAATCCCAGGCCTGACAGAAAAATGGAGCAAATTCCAAGCCAGGGCCTTTTTTTTTGGCCAACCATGAGGCTTGAACTCAGGTCTTTGCATCTCTGACACAGCTCACCCTGGGATCCTAGGACCCAATTTCAAATCTTGGGCTTGGCAAAAAAAAAAGGAGAAGGATAAAATGGAGAAGTTCAAGAAGGTGGCTTTACATTTTTTTTCCTTTGCATTGCGACCATCCTGGGTCTAAATGACAAGGCCCAGAAAGTGTATATGACCTTCCACGCTGACATTTGTCTTTCTATTTGGGAAGCCGTACCCCAAACCCCAACTTAGGCCTGGAGGTCAAATTCCAGGACTGCCACTAATGATTGGCGGGAGATACTAAGAAATGCATTCCAATATACATCCATACAAATGGAATGTTATAAAAGTAACAATTAAATTAGTAGTTAATGAGTATACAATAAAATTATACACAACAATTATACTACATTGACTAATTTTCAATTAATACTTTTTAATGTATTCAATCATGATACTTAAAAATGGAAGGAATAATTTAATTGTCAATAATTGGTAGTAATATAATGTATGTAATTTCACAATATACAGACATCTTTCTCTTGTTTTTTACATATACATATATACATGTTTATGTATATATATGCCAATCTACACATTTATCTGTTTATACACTTGTCACTCCTGGGTAACAGTGGTATAGTGAAAGCTAGTACATACAAAGCCCTGGATTCGATTCCTCACTACCACATGCACATATAATTCCACAAGCTGTGCTGTCGCTCAAGCAGTCGAGCACTAGCTTTGAGCATAAAAGGTTAGGGGCTGTGTCTTAACACTTACTGAAACCCAGGACTGGCACCACAAAAAGATTGAATGTGGTGACTGCAACTCTGTAATGATAGGACTTCAAATACCTCATCACAGAGCAAGCCAGGAGTCTGGTGCGGACAGCTGTCATCTAACCTGACTTAGCTAGAGGTATACCACTGGAACCCAGCTCCACGGAATCATATGCTACTGGCTTGCTCACCCCTGTCATCCAAGATACTCGGGGCTGAGATCTGACACTGGTGGGTTTAAAACCCAGCCCTGGCAGGATGTCTGTGAAACTCTGATCTGTGGCTCAAAGTGGTAGAGCTCTGGCCTTGAACAAAAGCTCTTAGGACAGTACAATCAATCACTGTGGCTGACCCCCCAACAAAAACCATTCCTCTGAATCATTAGATGTGAACTTTGTGCAGTTTGTGATGTGTTTCTGAAAGAATGGTGATACTGATGAAAGCACCCTAATACTAATGACAGCTTGTGGGATACAGCTATGTGATGAGTCTTTCCTGGGGTGCTGTGTGCTGACTCCTGCACAGGATGTTATGTGCTGAGTCCTTCACAGTGTGTAGTGTGCTGAGTCCTTCATTGGGTGTTGTGTGCTGAGTCTTTCACAAGATACTGTGTGCTGAGTCTTGTAATGAATGTTATGTGTTTTGTCCTTCAAAGGGTGCATTCTTTCTTCTTGTCCTTGTAAGAGCTCCACAACTAAGATGATTATGCAGACAAGAATATTGAGGCTCAGATATGTCCCCATGGCAGGGACAAAATTATGTATTACTGAAGACTAATGAGTTGTCTACTGCCGACAATTGTTTGTTTTGTTTTTTCTCAGCCATGAACCTTGAAATCAGAGCTTAAGCTCTGACCCTTACCTCTTGGGCTCATGGCTAGCAATCCACCACATGGAACCAAGGATCCCCTTGGAGCACAGTGCCACAGTTTAGGGTCCTATAGTCGAGGTCTGTAATTCTGCCTTCTCAGGAAGTTGAGATCTGAGGACCTGGGTTCCAAATTATCACAGACACAAAATATACCATGAGACTATTATCTCCCACTCACCACTAAGAAACCTGAAGTGGAAGGTGGGTGTTTGTGGGTCATGCCGGTCATCCAAGCTACTCACAAGGATGAGATCTGAGGATCATTTCAAAGCTAGCTTCGGCAGGAAAGTCCTTGAGACAAATAGCTCCAATGAACCACTAGAAAACCTGAAGTGGCTCTGTGGCTCAAGTGGTGGAGCTCAAGATTTGAGCTGAATTGCTCAGGGAAAGCACCCAGGCCCAGACTTCAACTTCTACAACTGACAAAAACAAAAAAAGACAGAAACAAACTAACAAACCTGAAGTAGAGGGCTAGGAATGTGCCTTGTGGGTAGAGTGCTTTGCATATATGAAACCCTGGGCTTGATTTCTCAGGACCAAATCACTAGGAAAAGGCCTTAAGTAGCCCTGATTCACGTAGGAGAGGGCAATCCTTGCATGAGAGAAACTAAGTACAGTGCTCATGTCATCAGTTCAAGATCCAGGACTAGTGTATGCACATAAACTCACTCACTCACTCACTCACACACACACACACACACACACACACACACACACACACACACACAGAGAGAGAGAAAGAAGAAGTGAATCTGTGACGCAAAATGGTAAAGGACTACACTTCTGCTCTGAGCTCATGGTCAGCACCCAGGCCCTGTGTTCAACCCCAAAACCTAGCCACCCAGGGCACAACTAGGAGAGGTCAAAGTTTCAAAACCTGATTAGCTTCACCAGCCCTAGCTGACAGGAAGCTTTGTGATATCAGACATGTGCTTAGATTTCCCAAGCTTTTGGAAACCTAGGAGAGACATCATAGGCCCATCATCGCTGGCAATGAAAAATTTCATTAGGTTCAGTGCCCTAGTTGTCTGCCAGAAGAATTCCTAAATTTTATTGAGCATGTATCTGAACACCGGAATATAGTCTCACAAAGACAGGATAAGTGCACAGAACTTGGCCTGGCATGGGGGATAGCACAAATGAAGGCTTCATTTTAAGAGAGAGTACTGGGGAGGGACATAGCTTGGAGTACAAAGAGCCTGCCCACACTCTTCCTCACTATCTGACCCAGAGGGATTTGTTACCCAGTCGTACAGGACTGATGCCTATTGTCTGCCTGTCCAGACAATGAGTGGACTTCTTCCAGCAAGCCTGGGATACAGAGAAACCCTCAGGTTACACTGGAAACAGTGAGGGAATCCCCGGAATATGCACTGTCTGGAAAGAAGTCTCTGTGTTATGAACTCATTGTATTGAAAACAAATTTCCAAGCTTGGTGCCATTCATCATAGCTACTCAGGAGCTTCACCAATAGGAGTACATCCATACATAAACAAAGTCATAAAAGTACAGGCTCTTTTTGAGGGGGCAGGTCCTGGGGTTGAACTATGAACCTAGGTGTTGTCCCTGAGCTCCTTTTGCTCAAGAACACTGCATTAAGCTTGAGTCACAGCCTCATTTCTGGGTTTTCCTATGATCTCTTAGAAATAACAGTGTCATGGACTTTCCTAAGCTGTTTGGATTTAAACTCAGATTCTCTACAGCTCAGCCTTCTGAGGAGCTGGGATTACAGTCAGCAACCACTGGCACATTCTTTCTTTTCTTCTTCATTTTTTTAAATTTTAAATTTTTTTATTATTGTGAAAATAACATACAGAGGAGTTTAAATTACATGGGCAAGATAATGAGTACATTTCTTATCAATCATTGTTGCCTGCTCCTTTGTTTCCCCATACCATCCCTTCACCTCTCCATCTCCCCATCCCACACCCCCCTATCACCCGCATCCCCACTCCCCCAACCCTCCACACCACCAAAGTTGTAAAATTCATTTTTCGACATAATGTCTTCTACATCTCATTGTGTAATGGGTTCACCTCTAACCCTATTTAAGCAGTGTGTTTTTTTCCCTTCCCCTCCACAAATTATATCAACATCAAATACAGTGAAAGCAGGGCTTATACCATGGTGAAGATACATACAAAGCAACAAAGAAATCATCTTATAAATATGTTGGTAACAATCACAAGGAAGAAAAAATATTTGAATCCTTATTGTGGGCTTCATTTCAACTAACATCAACTTATCTGACAGTTTCTGTTTGTCTCAGACATATATTAGTTATGACAAATAAGGGGAACCATGGGACCTATATTTCTTTGGGCTTGGCTTACTTCACTTAATATAAATTTTTCTAAGTCTCTCCATTTCCTAACAAATGGGGATGTGACACCGTGGCTTAATTGGTAGAACATTCACCTTGAGCTGAAGAGCACAAGGACAATGACCAGGCTCAGTGTTCAAGCCCAATGGCAGACAGAAAATTTTAAAAATACAAGTTTATGTCTTCATTTTTTAATCTGGACAATTTGACTTCTTAACAGGGTCATTCCAATGATTTGAATTTATAAGTAAACTACCCCAATGTTCCTTATAGCTGCTTTCACTGAGAAGGATTTTCTCTCCTCATCTTACCTTGTGGTCAGAGGGTTGAGACCAAATGTGGGAAATGAGCGTCAGAAGATTTGGGAGCAAATATCCACAGGACATGCCAGTTCTGTCAATTAGCATTGAATTTACTATCTCAGGATGTGAGGACTCAAAGCTGGAGCGATCCTCATGCTGTCTGCATTGCTCCTTTTGCCTACAAAATGAACTAAAAATTATGAGTGTTCTGTGTCTCCAACCTTAGTTATCTAAAACACACTAGTAGCATTTTCATGATTCCATTTTTCTGTAGTACCTCTCACGATTTAGAGTTGCTTATGTCCAATTAATGGCCAGATGGCTGGAAGTGGAGCTGTGGTGGTGGTAAAACCTCAGCCTTGACAAAAACAGCTCAGGAACACATCAGGCCCTGAATTTAAGTGCTAGTATGGCCACAAAAATTCAAAAAGAGAAGGCCAAGTTTCTGTATCAGTGCCCTACCTACTTATGTGTGTATATATATATATATTACCTCCCCGAGTGCAAACATACCTAGGCAATGCTTCCGCTTTTATTCACTGGTTTAGTTTTCAGATATTGTAGTTGCCCACACTGCATCATTCTCTTCATTTCAGGCCCATCGCTTTTCTCTTCCAGTTTTCCAGGCCTGTGTCCTTATATGATACACACTTAAGCACTCAGCAGCTTTTATTTACATTTTATTATGAGACCAATGCAGGAACAGTCAAAAATCAGGCAGAGGAAAAGAAGATCAGGTTTCATAGAAGTAACTGGTATTCAGAAAATTAAACTTGGGAACATAAAATGGTAGCATACTTATGTAAAACTACCATTAAGAAAAAGATAAGGGGGGTGGGAATTTGTATTAGTGAGAGAGTGTTTACCTAGCATTCAAGAAGCCCTGGGATAGATTCCTCAGGTGCACATGCACAGAAAAAATCAGAATTGGTGCTGTGGCTCAAGTAGCAGAGTGCTGTAGACAGTGCCTAGGCCTTGAGTTCAACCCAAGGACTGGAAAAAGGATAGCTAGGTAAGTATGTAGGTAGGTTTTTAGGTAGGTAGGTAGGTAACTAGGTAGGTAGTTAGCTATGTAGGTAGGTAGATAGATAGAAAGAAAAAGAAAGAAAGAAAGAAAGAAAGAAAGAAAGAAAGAAAGAAAGAAAGAAAGAAAGAAAGAAAGAAAGAAAGAAAGAAAGAAAGAGAAAGAAAGAAAGAAAGAAAGAGAAAGAAAGAAAGAAAGAAAGAGAGAGAGAAAGAGAGAGAAAAGAAAGAAAGAAAGAAAGAAAGAAAGAAAGAAAGAAAGAAAGAAAGAAAGAAAGAAAGAAAGAAAGAAAAATGATGGAAAGAAGGAAAGTTGATAGATGAATCTGGTTTTGGCGTCAGAAAAAGAAGGGAACACTTCCCAATTATGAGGTCTTCTGTAATGTGCCAGGAAACCAGCATTGCCTTCACACAACCACAGAGCAGGAATATGGTCTCTGGTCCACTACTCAGGCAGCCAAGAACCCCAGAATCAAGAGGGCAGAATCAGTTGCTTGGAGACAGAAGAGAAACGACCCTGCCTGTCCTTGGACTGGGGATTTGCATTAATGATGTGGAGAATGAAGGAAGGAGAATGGACTTGCAGAGACAGAAGAAGGGCCTTTATATCTGACAGATGGAGAGTCAAAAACCCACTCCCTAAGACCAGAGAACAGGGTTTTTCTACTCTTTTCTTCCCCTCTCCCCCACTAAACTGGCTCTCTATTGCTAACCAAAGATAGACTGAGGATCCCTTCACCTGAGGGAGGAAGGTTAATTAGTTCTTGTTTGATGAGGCTGAAAAAAGCCTGACCCTGGTATAACTCTAACAAATATTTCAGGTTTCCCCCCATTGCTGCCTGTGCCTGGAATAAGTGGTTTTGCAGCTTAGTTCCTTGTTGAGTGTGTACATTATGCCTCCTAATCCTGCAGGCCTAGGTCTCTGCACCTAGCCTGGCCTTTGCAACTGTTTTCTGTCCTTCAAATACAGTGTTACACTGGACTTCTTCTGCTAACAGGGCTAAGTCTTGGATCCTGAGAACTTCATTTGAACCCAGGGTGGGTCAATGATGTTTCTTTCTTGCTTCTATAGCTTGAGAAATCTAAGAACATTGAGAGTGCAAGTAACTTCTCATCACTAAGGGAATCACAGGAAGCTCTTGAACACCTGACCTTTCAGAAACAGAAGTCAGAGTGTCATAGACTTTCCTGCCCTGGCTGGCTTCACCCTGTGATACTGAGACCTCAGTCTCCTGAGCTAGGGTGATGGACGTGAGTTATTGGTTCTCTGCTAGGTTCAGAATTGCAGTAACATTGACAATACAAGTCAACTGCTTATCCAAAAGAGCTTGGGGAGCTTATTAAGCCCTTCAACAATAGACCTTTCAGAACTCTGTAGGACAGAAGTTTATAATGCTAGAATCTGAGAGGCTGGGAATATGGATATACTGTATTTGAACCTTGAGCTAGGACTCCAATTCTGGTGTACATCAGCGTTCATTTTCCAGAAAATATTCTCATAATTAGCAAATAGGAAAAGAACTTTGATTATCCTTCACTATTTTTCCAGTTGTGTCTCTCAAACCGAAGCCTGGGCACTGTCCCTGAGCCCTTCAGCTCAAGGAGAACACTCTGCCACTAGACTCATAGGGCCACATGGGGTCTTTTGGGGTTCATTGCAGATAAGAGTCTAACAGGCTTTCCGTCCCTAGGCTGTCTTCAAACTGTGGTCTTCAGATTTCAGCCTCCTGAGATGGAATGAATGCAGGTGTGAGCCATCGGCTTCTGGCCTATTTTGTTTTCGGGGGGTCCGGTCGTGGGGCCTGAACTCTGGGCATGGGCGCTGTCCCTCAGCTCTTCAGCTCAAGGCTAGCACTCTACCATTTGAGGCACAGCGCCACTTCTGGCTTTTTTCTTATGTGGTGCTGAGGAATCGAACCCAGGGCCTCAAGCATGCAAGGCAAGTGCTCTACCACTGAGCCACCTTCCCAGCCCCTCTGGCCTATTTTTTTGGCCAGACCTTGGGCTTGCACTTGGGCCTGGGTACTGTCTCTGAGCTCCTTTATCTCAAGCCTAGTACTCTACCACTTGAGCCATTCCACAGCTTCTGGCTTTTTCTGACTATGTGGCACTAAGGATTCAAACCATGGCTTTCATGAATGCTGAGCAAGCTCTCTACCACTAAGCCACATTCCCAGCCCCAAGCTTAAAATTTTATCCCTCCTTTTGCCTATCCTCAAGAAAAGCCTTCTGAGTATAAATCATCTCAAGAAATCCCTATACGAAGTTGTCCAAAGATAAGACAAAGCTCATACTGGTGGCAGACTCTAAACATGTGATGAATGTGACAAATGGCTGCATTAAATTATGTATCATGTTTCAACACTTAATAAAGTATTAATGAAAAATGAGTCAATGTCCTAAATTATTGTGTATAATTTTATAATAGATGTACAAAACATAATAAATATTATGTTCATAATAATACTAAATACAATAAAAATAAAATGTATAAAATAAAAATAAATACGAAATCAATAATAATAATAATAATCATAATATGAAACAAACATACATATGTACATATATATCATATATTACACATTTATATAAATACCTTTTCCATTGCAGGGCCTTATTCAGGCCCTGGGAACTCTAGCTTGAATTTTTTTTCCTCAAGGACAGTGAGCTTCCCCTTCACAATTGGTGCAAAAGAGTTACCCGGATGGTGAGATCAAATCCCATCAGTAGCAGAAATACTGGCCCCAGTTCGAAGACAGTGACTTAATATTCGTAATGGAAGCAGTTATGTTTATTCAGTTCCATACTGAACATTAAAAAAAAGCAGTGTAGAATTTTGTACAGCTGTACAGATACCCTTCCATTATCCCCAAAGTGCTTCTTGAGCACTTCATTAGTTTGTGTACATTTTTTCATTGTAAAAATGTTGTACACAGGGGTTACAGTTACATGAGCTAAGTAATGAGAACATTTCGTATTGAGCATTGTTGCCTCTTTGTTTTCTCACCATCCCTTCCTTCCCATCTCCACAACTACATTTCCATGCCAAGCTCAGTGACTTAATTATTTATTTTTGCCTTGGCATGGGGTTTGAACTCAACTAGTGGCAACTCTGCACCTTCCCTCACATTGCTATGGATTTACCAGATGCTAAATTGAAATCTCAGGCTAGGAAAAAAACTGGCAGACATTTCAAACCAGGGAGCTTTATTTTTTAATTTAGTTAGTTAATTAATTAATTTTGCCAAACACGGGGCTTGAACTCAGGTCTTGGCAACTCTGCCTCAACTTTGATCTTCCTAGGCTGGGGTGCAGCTTCTGGATCCATAGGCGATCCTGGGACTCTAGGCCCAGTGGGCTTGCAGGAAGAAAAAAAAAAGCAGGGCAGTGGTGAGCTGGGGGTTTTTACAATGTTTTCTTTGCAGTCACCATTCTGGTTCTGAATGACACAGTTGCAAAATGGATCTGACCTGCCATTTCTGATGGCTGGCAGGCAATCAGGGAAGCCATAATCCAACATGACAACATCCGCCCTGGGTTCTAATCCTTATTTTTACACCTACCAATGGCAGGAGATCACAAAAGACTTGTTCCTATGCAAAAGAATACCGATTGAAAGAGTAGTTCCTGCATTTTTCTAGTCTAAAAGAGATGCAATAATCCTATGATGCTAATTGATCTTAATAGTTTATTAAACATGAAAAGAATAATATTATAATAATATAATAAATACCTAAGAGTTGGTCGGGATCTAGTAGATGTCATTCAATCATAGATAGATGGTTCTGACACTCTTTACTAATAAATATTTATTTTTGGGGGGTGGGGTTCCAGAGGTGGGTCCTGAACTCTGGGCCTGGGCTCTGTCCCTCAGCTCTTCAGCTCAAAGCTAGCACTCTACCACTTGAGCCACAGTGCCACTTCCGGCTTTTTTTTCCTTATGTGGTGCTGGGGAATCGAACCCAGGGCCTCATGCATTCAAGGCAAGCGCTCTACCTCTGAGCCACATTCTCAGCCCTATGTATGTATTTGTATACCACTGTCTGCCTATCCATGTATTGCTCTTTTGGCCAAACTTGAGGCTCAATCTCTGTGCCTGGGAACCACCTGACAGAGTCATTGGCTAGAGGCTTCCGTGCTCACACTCACAACATTCATGAATTGGGCCTTCTAGGCCCTGAGTTCAGATCCCAGTATTGCCAAAAATTTAATTTTTGATTAAAAAGCTGAGTGTGTCACATGTTTTCCTTTTTTGGGAGAGTCCTGGGTGTCAGTCATGATGGAGAACACATCTACAAATCTAGATGCTATGTGATAGGATGTAAACAATGTAATACATCGTATAGGTGTCATCAGAGTCAATAAAATAAATGGTAAATAAATGAATAAAACAAGAAATAAAATGAATAACCACACCAAACACAATATGGACTGAACATCTGTATGGAAGTATAAATCTGACCACACCACACACTATATGTATTGAACATCTGAATGGAAGTATAAATTCTATCTTTAAAATGTATGTAAGGAGTATGTTTTCCACACCTGAGGCTTAAATTCAGACACTCCATGAGAAGGCAATGGCAGAAAATCCTGATATACTGGTTTCTGGACCAGGAAAATCATATAATACAATTGATCTCATCCTTGAATGAGTAGTTCGTGCATGCTGTCAATAGGAAATGTTAGGCAAGACTCATGGGGTATCACTTATTTGTGAAGAAGTGTTGATTAAGCATGACAATAATGACCATCATGAAATGGAGGCATCTGGAAATATCCAAGAATCAGTAGACACATCATAGATTGGATTCCAACACAGGTCACTGTTTCTCCTACTCTATACAAATATGTACTTATTTGCATACTACCTTCAACTGCTGTGTGCCCTCCCGCTGCCCCCCGCACACCTGGGGCCTCAATCTCAGGTCCTGGGAATGGCCTTGCTCCTTAGTGGCTCACAGGCTGGTGTGCTCCCATGGACCCATTCGTCAATTGGGCCTGCTAGGTACAAAGTTCAGATCCCAGCAGTGTCAAAAATTCATCCTGATGTCAGAAGCCAATTATTGCACCTGTTTTCCTTTCCTGTGCAAATCCTGGGTCTCAGCTAGGATGGAGAATGCATGGACTACCCTGTGGCCAGGGAAATAGATTGTTATCCATGTCAGTCCAGTTATACCTGTCATCATATACTCAAGAAAATACACAATACATCCATGAATAGCATACAAAACAGAATAACTACACTAAATGCACAATGCAGTCCACACATGGATGTGAATATACATCCCATGTTTAAATGATGCATTCACGACTATTGTGGCTTTGCTGGGCCTCAATCTCTGTTCCTGGGAAAGGCCCAGCTCCTTAGTGGCTCACAGAATGGTGAGCTCATGTGGACCCATTGGGCAGTTGGGCCTCCTATGCCCAAAGTTCGAATCCTGGCACTGCCAAAAATTCACCCTGATGTGAGAAGCCAGTCGTTAGACCTGATTTCCTGTGCTGTGCAAGTCCTACGTATCAGCTAGGATGGAGAATGCATAGGCAACTCTATACTCATGGGAATAGGTTGTCACCTAGTTCATCACAGTTATATCTGTCATCCTGTACTCAAGAAAATACACAATACATTAATCAATAAGACACAAAATAAAGAGAATGACTACACCGAATGCAAGATGCTGCCCACCCATGTATGAAAATACAGATCCTCTGTTTAAATAATGAATTTATGACTATATTAGCCCCCACCAGCGCTCCATCTCAGGTCCTTGGGATGGCCTAGCTCCTTAGTGGCTCACAGGCTGGTGGGTTCACCATGACCCATTTACCAATTTGGCCTGCTAGGCCTTGAGTTCCAATCTCATCACTGCCAAAAGATTGATGCGAGAAGCCAATCAATCCACCTGTTTTCCTGTCCTGTGAAAGTCTTGGGTCTCAGTGAGGATGGAGAATTCTATACAGACAACACTATAGACACGGGAATAGGTTGTCATCCATGTCAGCACAGTTATATCTATCACAATACATAATAAAATACAGAATACATCCATGAATAAGATAGAAAATAAAAAGAATAACTACACTGAATGCAACCACACTTGTAGGTAAAGAGAGATCCTATGTTTAAAAAAGGTGCGCCTGTTATTTTGTCCAGTTCTGGGGCTTCACATCAGGCCCTGGACCAGTCCTAATATTCTAGTCCTCAAGGATGTTGAGCTGCCCCTTCCCCCAAAGTGCAACAGAGCTACCCAGACCTCAGTTTAAATCCTAGCACTGAGAAAAGTTTCATTGTCTTGTCAGAAGCCAGGTGTTGCACATGTTTTCCTCTCCTGTGAATGTCCTGGGTCTCAACTAGGATAGAGAATACATAGGCAACCCTATAACCATGAGAACAGTTTGTCATCCATGTCAGCACACTTATACCTGTCACTATACTCAGTAAAATACGCAAAAGCTCCATGAATTAGACAAAAAATAAGAAGTGCACTGAATGCAAGATGCTGTCCACACATATATAAATATAGATTCTACGTTTAAATTATGAATTTTTGCCTATCTGGCCCTCCTTGGGACTCAATGTCAGGTACTGAGAATGGTCTATCTCCTTCGTTGCTCACAGGCTGCTGGCCTCACCTTGACCCTTTCCCCATTTGGGCCTGCTAGCCCCTGAGTTCAAATCCAAACACTGCCAAAAGATTAATCCTGATGTGAGAAGCCCATCAACTCACCTGTTTTCCTTTCCTGTGAAAGTCCTGGGTCTCAGCTAGGATGGAGAATGTACAGGAAATCCTATAGCCATGGCAATAGGCTGTCATCCATGTAAGCACTGTTATATGTGTCAACATACTCAGTAAAATACACAATACTTCCATGGATAAGGTAGAAAATAAGGAGAAGTACACCAAATGCAAGATGTTATCCACACATGTTTGTAAATATAGATCTAGGGATCAATGTCAAATCCTGGTAAAGGCCTAACGCCTAGTTTCTCACCGACTGGTGTGTTCACCTTGAACTATTCACTAATTGGTCCTGCTAGGCCCTGAGTTCCGATCCCAGTACTACCAACAATTGGATCATGCAGTAAGCAGAGTTTGAATCATTTTTTTTTCCTTTTCTCTGAGAGTCCTGGATGTCAGGCATGATGGAGAACATGTCTACAAATCTAGATGCCATGTTATAGGATGCCATCAATGTAATAAACGGAATGGGTGTCACCATAGTAAAATCAACAGTAAATAAATAAAAGAAAAAGTACAATAAACAACCACACCAAATGTGTATGGACTGAACATCCATAGGTAAGTACAAATCCTGGCTTTACAATGTATATAAAAAGTCTGTTTTCCAGGCCTGGGGCCTGAATTCAGACCTAGAGTACAGGCCTGACTTTCTTATCTTCAAGTATGGTGAGCTTCCCCTTCTTCCATAGTACTGAAGATTTAACCAGACCCTGAGTTCAAATCCAAAGCTTGGCCGAATTAACTGCGTGAATTGCAAGGCTGAGAGCTAATTTGTTTTATTTATATATTTTTGTCTTTTGCTCAGCAAGGGGCTTGAACTCAGATCATTGCAACTCTGCCTCAGCTTTGATCACCCTATGCTTGGGTGCAGCCAGTGGACCCACAGCTGATCCTGGGATCCTAGACCCCCAGGCCTTGTATGGGAAAAAAATGCACAGAAAAAAATGCGGTGAGATGGACTTTTTATGTTTTTTCCTTTTGCACGGTGACCCTCCTGGGTCTGAATAACACTGTTGCAAAGGGTACTTCATCTTGAATTGCTGAAGGTTGTGGGCTATTGGGGAAGCCATAGGCCCACGTGGCAATGTAGGCCCAGACTTTGAATCCCCATCCTGACACCAACCAATGGCAGGAGATAATAAGAGACCTTCCCATCGATAAGAATAACATTGCAATATTATCAATGTCACTGTTTAATGAGTTGATAGTGAATGATGCTCCTATAAAATAAGACAGCATGATTTCAGGAGACTGATTTCATTTAATATTTATAAAGCATTAAAAGAATATTATTACTTACAGGAATGCAATAATTTCAGGACACTGATTGATTTACTTAGTTTGTTAAGGATGAAAACAATAACATTAATTACATGGAGGCAAATAAATACCAAAAAATTGGTAGGAATATAGTCTATATAATTGAATAATGTATAGACATCTCTGGCACTCTATAAAGAAATATATTTATTATTGTACTACCATCTGCTTGTCAATCTGTTCTTATTTTCTCAACCCCTAGGGCTCAATCTTAGATCCTGGGAACTGCCTGTCAGCCCAATTTGCCTCAGAATGGCATGCTGACAATCACCCATTCATTAATTGGGCATTTTAGGTTGTGAGTTCAGATGCCAGCACTCCCAAAAAATGAATTGTGGAGTAAGAAGCTGATGGTAACACATGTTTTCTTTTCTGTAAAAGTCCTGAGTGTCAGGTATGAAGTGGAATAAATATGCAGACCTATATCCTATGTAATCAATGTAATCACTGTTCTATGTGTCATAATAGTCAATCAAATGAACAGTCAATCCATGAATAAAACAATAAAATAAATAACGACACTGAACACAATATGGAGTCAACATATGATTATAAATATAAATCATATATTTAAAATGTACACAAATAGGATGTTTTCTAGTGGTGGGGATCGATTTCAGGCCTAAGGAACAGACTTGATTTTTTTTACTTCAAGGAGGTAAGCTTCCCCTTCCCTAACAATGCGACAGTGTTACCCAGACCATGAGATAAAATTTCAGTTCTGGAAGAAAAAATAACATCTTTATATTATCTGACTAACAATTCTTAGGTATTTCATTATGCCTCCATTTTATGAATGTGATTGTTTAAATGCTTTATAAAGTATCAATTAAAATCGACCAGTGTCCTATAATTGTGAATAATTTTATCCTAGAATCATTCAAGAACTGCCCATTCAATCATGACATACATCACATTTCATTGATAATCATATGAATAAGAATGAGTTTCTTTGGATCTCCTGCCATTTGGAGGTGGCAGGACCAGGATTCAAACTGTGGGTTCCAACTCCTACCACTAAAACCCAAGGAAAGGGAACTCTCCGGTCTGTCCAAGAACATCAGCAAGACCAATGATTAGACAGGCACCAGTGGCTCTCACCAGTCCTCCTTGATACTTACAAGACTGTGTTAGGAGGATCATGGTCAAAGTCACCCTAGGCAGGGAAGTCCTTGAGAATCTTTTCCAACTTGAGTGCCAGCAAAGCCAGAAGTAGAGCTGTGTGTCTCCAGTGGTAGAGGGCTAACCTTGAGCAAAAGCAGCTCATGGATTGTGCCCAGATCCCAAGTTCAAGGTCCAGGACTGGCAACAAACAGACATACACAACAATCTGTGCAGCCATCTGGGTAAAGAAGGTCGCCCTCTTGTTCCCAACTGGTTGGACAGAATTCCCTGGAAAGGGGTTGCTGTCACGGTGACTCTGCCCATTCTGCCTGCATCACAGGATTCCGGCCACACCCCCATTATTTCATGGTTCTTTCTGCACAATGGGATACAAGAATGGCAGCCACGCCCACATTCCATGCATCCCTGTAGCACTGGTTTTTCCTCTGTTGAATGACATCACTACTAGCAGTTGAGGAAAGTAGAGTTGGCTAAGTAGTGAGTAAGAGACTTGAGGCCTAGGAGGAGAGGCCTTACTCAAACCCACCACATGCCTGCCGGCACCCTGGCCCCCTCCCTCCCTTCCCCACAGCGCAGTATTTAAACGTGGTGCTGCTGGCTCAGATCCGCAGTGCTCTTGGAGTCCTCAGGCAATGGTGCATTGGTGTGCTGCCGGCTGGCTTGCGTCCCTGACGTGGTCCTGGCCCCCGTGTCCTCTGCTCTGGGCCTGAGTGTCGGTCATGCCTCTGCCATCACTACTCACCCCACACACAGCAGCTGCCAGCAGCTTCTCCCAGTGCCATATGTGAGTTGCTGCCACACAGGCCCACACCCGGTGACCCCATATCCTCCCACCTTCCCCCCCAAACTTGCTTTTCCCCTGTCCCACAGTCTGTCCCAGGCCCTGCCAAAAATGTGCCCCACGGGTGGGGGTGGGTGTTGACTTGAGGATCCCACACCCATCCCTAGCAGCTAGTATCCTAGGAAATGGGGAAATACAGTGTTGGGTGAGGAGTGGGAGCCACATAGGCTCTGGCCTGGAACAGTGGGAGCCACATAGCGGCGAGTCTGCACCCTTCCTCTCTCTGGTGGGAACCTGGTGTCTTTAATCAGAGGTGGGGAGCAGCATGTCCACATCTGCCTTTTGGGGTCTTTTCCTTTTCTCTGGGGGTGGGGGATGTTGGATGCAGAAGATAGACATCCCTTGTTGTGTGAGCCCTTGTCTTCTGTGCTTGGACACACTTTCATGTGATGAGGGTTCCAGAAAGGCCCAGTAGGGAGGTGAGGGTGCGGGGGTCAAAACAGAAGGATAATATCTGGGGGAACACCCCTACACACACACACACACACACAAACACACATATACACACACATACACGTGGACTTTCAACCCTTCCCAGCTGTCAACAGTCCTCCCAGGGTGATCACATTTCCCTGTAATGCCAGCATATGATGGTCCTCCCTGTCCATCTGGTCTCCAGCAAACTCAATAGAGGAACTGCTCTGAGTCTGTGTGTGTGTGTGTGTGTGTGTGTGTGTGTGTGTGTGTGTGTGTGTGTGTGTGTGTGTGTGTTTGAGAGAGAGACAGAGAAAGAGAAAGAGAGATTCAGAGAGAGACAGAGAAATATAGAAAGACAGAGAGACGTAGAGAGAGACACACAGAGAGAGATGATCTTTCTCCTTGTACAGACTGACTGTGCTCAAGTGAGTGATCAGTTGGTAAATTGCAGGTACTGCATGGACAAAGCCTTCTCTCATGAGTCTGAATGAGTGTGTGTGTGTGTGTGTGTGTGTGTGTGTGTGTGTGTGTGTGTAGAAGTGGGTTGTAACACGGAGGCTGGATGCTTTGGTAACTTCTACCTGCTATCTTTGAGGGGTGCATGGGCTTAACAGCTGAGGTCTGGGGGACTGGAAGGGTGAGACGCTTGAAGGGGACTCAGCACTGTTAAATTAAAAGAAAAAGGGATCTGTGTGCCCTGGAGCTGTGTACTCCCTTGGGCCTGGTTGGTACCAGTAGGAGCTTGGGAGGACCTGGGAGTGTGGCACTTAGGGAGTGGTTTCCCAGGGGACAGAGAACTTAGTTAGGATGTGAGCCCTGCTAATTTGGAGTGCAACAGCATAGTCAGACTTTGGGTCTTCTCATCATGACGTCTGATAGGCAGGCCAACCCTATTTTAAATCTTGAGCTGTGATCTTCAGATATCAGCCTCTCACTAGCTAGGATTATAGGCATGAGCCTCTGGCACTGGGCCTCTGGTTCTTTTTGGTATATTAAGGTTTGACCTCAAGGCCTTAGGCTTGCCACTCAAGTCTTCGACCATGCCAGCCAAGCTTTTCTATCTTGGGCATTTCTGAGATTAGGACTTCATTTATGCTCAGGCTAGGCTGGATCTTGGTACTCCTATCTGTGATGGGCATGTGCCACCAAGACCGGTCCTCTGTAGTTGGAATGATAGACATGTAGCACCATGCTCAGTCCATGGCAGGTGATTCTTGACCACAGGTGAAGCTCTGGGTTGGGCCTCAACTATTGGACCTCAATATCCTCATGGGACAGTTTTGAGGAAACAAGGGATTAATACAGAAGGATCTCTGGAGCAGGGCCAGGTACAGAGGGAGGGGCTGTCAGATATTGTTCTCAGCAATTCTGTGAGCATATGACAGGAAGATACCTGGAAAGGGCTTAGATGGTGTATGTTATTAATGGGGCGACTGGTATGGGATTATGAAACAAAACATGGCTCTCTTTCATTATTTCCCTACCCACATGAGGAAGGGAATCCTTCACTTTGTTCAGTTTTGCAGCTGGGGAAACTTAGGCACACAGAAACCAGGTGACATACTCATGACTCCCAGCTGACAAGAAGCTTGGCCTGACTTCTCTGCCATGCTCCCTAGGACAATGAGTGCTATTCAGTCCACTTCATGTGATAGGAAGGTCCACTTTTTGTCAGTCGTGGGACTTAAACTCTGGGCCTGGTTGCTGTCCTTGAGCTTCACAGCTCAAGGCTAGCGCTCTACCACTTGAGTCACAGCACCACTTCCGGTTTTTTGGTGGTTCTTTTGGAGATAAGAGTCTCACAGATGTTCCTGCCTGGGCTGGCTATGAATCATGATCCACACATCTCAGCTTCCTGTGTAGTTAGGATTAGAGGCCTGAGCCACCAGCACCTGGCTTAAGTGTAATTCTGACCTTTCTTTCTTTCTTTCTTTCTTTCTTTCTTTCTTTCTTTCTTTCTTTCTTTCTTTCTTTCTTTCTTTCTTTCTTTCTTTCTTTCTTTCTTTCTCTCTCTCTCTCTCTCTCTCTCTCTCTCTCTCTCTCTCTCTTTCTCTCTCTCTCTCTCTCTCTCTCTCTCTCTCTAAGGAACTGATAGAATGGGTGCTGGAGGAGGAGGCCAGCATCCCCATGTGGCTGGAACCAAGGAGGCTCTCTCATTCTGGAGGTGGGCTGTGGGTCAGGAGCTGTCTCGTTCAGTCTGTTGTACCAGCTCCATGAGGTAAGGCCCATTGTCAATGGCTAAACCATGACAGTTATTCATTGTCCATCTAGAATTATTGGACTTAGTATTATGTTCAACGTCCTTTTCTAGCAAAATTTTCTAGCCAAAATTATGATACATAGTTACGGAATGAAAATGTAATGCCATTTTAAGGAAGTCATTTAGGGCTCAGGGAATGTGGTTTTATGGTACAGTGATTGCCTAGCATGCACAAAACCATGGGTTTAATTCCTCAGTACCACAAAAACAGAAAAAGAAATACTGGAATTGATGCTGTGCCTCAGATGGTAGAGTGTTAGACTTGAACAACAACAACAAAAAAAGCTAAGAAATAATTCCCTTGCCCTGAGTTTAAGCCCCAGGACTGGCAAAACAACAACAACAACAACAGAAGCAACAACAAATATTTAGTTAGTAAATGCAAAATAAAGAACCCATACTTGAAATATATAATTTTTCCTTCCATACTGATACTTGACAATAGTCCCTAATTCATGTACTTTACTTATATTAGGATACTGTGTTCAAAAAAATGTTTTTTCATTAGGTCATGACAGTTAATGCCAGGTATGGGCTTAGATGTCAGGTGAAGATTAATTCTGTAAATTCAAAGATTCCAGGCTTTTCAGTTGTCACTGCTAATCACAATGTAAAGGGTCCTCTGAGATTTGGAAACTTTGTAGGCCAGTCATAGCACCAAAAAGGCAGTGGCTAATTAACAGTTTTGACAGAAGAGAAGGAATAACTCCAGGTGGAAAGAATAAATGATAGTAACTAAGATATAGCAGAAAGCGTTCTAGGGAACCATCTTTGGTTATTGAAGAACTAGTATCAACCAGGCTTATTGCTCATTGCGTTAAGCATTCTAAATCTCTTAAGATAGTTCTTAATCTCTGGGTGATAAATGTATTTCTTTCTATGCTGTTCTTTCATACCTGAACTCCTTTGTTTTCTAAAAATCTGTCTTTCTTTATATCTATATGAACATCCCCTAATACTAAATACACCTAGACAGATGGAAGAGAACGCTAATGTAAGGTTCCCACAGCTCATGAGCCATTAATGTAACAAAATGGAAAAGGAGGATATATTTATTGCTATCTCAATTTTTCTGAAAAGTACAATGTCACATCATTTGATTCAGATTTCCATTCTTTGTCTGCTTAGTGTCATTAACTGCACTAAATGCAAATATGAGTGGGGTGCTAGTGGCTCATGCCTGTAGTCTTAGCTACTCAATAGGTTGAGACCAGAGTATGTGGTTCAAAGCCAGCCTGGTCAGGAAGGTCCATGAGACTCTTATCTTCAATTAACCACAGGAAACCCAGAAGTGGTGCTGTAGCTAAAGTGGTAGAGCACTTAACTTGACTTGAATTGCTGAGGGACAACGACCAGGATAAGAGTTCAGGCCTCACAACCAACAAAAAAGTGCAAATAAAACATTGTTTCCCCAAAAGGAATGATGAATTCAAGAGTAATCTTCCCAAGCAGAGAAAGTAATTCCTAAATTATTGAGTGCACCTACTTTTGCTGAATTATTTATGTTATGGCTTCTTTGCTGGACATATTCTTTTTTAAAAATTGTCAAATATTAGTTTTATAATAAACTTCATCTAATATTACTTGTTTCAAAAGAGAAGTCCATACAATTGATGTCACTTAGCTTTCTTACTATCTCATCTCAATGCCAACCCAATTAGGAGAGTCTGTCCAACTCTTATCTGTAATTAAACACCAAAAAAAACCAGAAGTTGATTTTTGGCTCAAGCAGTAGAGTACTAGTTTTTGGGTCAGGTGGGCAGGAAAGACAACTGTACAGGGACAAGTTCCAGCTTCTGAGTTCAAGCCCCAGAACCAGCACAAACTCTAAAAAACAAACAAACAAACAAACAAACAAAGCAAATACTTGTTATTTCTTTGTGTCCCTCTTTAAAGGAGTACTGGTCTGAGAAGAGGTTGCTTTTGCCGATCATACTCATTGGATCCTACTTTATTGGAATCCTTATTGCTATGGAAAATTCAGAACCAGACTAAAGGAATTAAGTGACTCCTGCAAAAAGAGAATCACCTCAGGAGTGAAACATTCATCCGTAAGACATTTTTAACCTCCGTGTTTTTGTTTCTTTTAGTAGAACACTTTTAAAACAAAGTTATTCCCTTTTGTTATATGCTGGCCTTTAAATAGCCATTGTTTCCTTTTGTAATACTCTCAACTAGAAGGTTTATATGAGTAAAGAACACACTCAAAAAAGTCAATGACAGAGGTCCCTTCAAGCCTTGGATTCTTTTCTCTTACAATAAAGAGGAAAGCAAAAGTTAACTTGAATTTTGTCATTCCTCTCTGTTCAATTCCTCTCTGGGATCAATTTCCACACCCAGTAACAGTTACTTCCATTTACTTCCAGTAAGAATATATGGTGCTGTTCCAGATAAAATGAATGCTATTTGGCTTCATTGAAATAGCACAAGGACAGCTTTGGACATGAGGTAACACGGGTTTCAGAGACAACTTAGTAAAGAGAAAATATGAAATTTAAATTGCTTATAAATATATAATCCATGAGTACATTGAGTTCAAACTTCTTAAGTGCTCTGTAAATTAAGGTCAATTTTAAATGGGAAGAAAGTTCTCAGATCATTTTCTTGTGGGTGTATGTGCTGTGCATTAATTTCCCAGGTGTACATGAGGTAAAAATAAGAGAACCTATAGCAATAATAGGAAAAATAGAAGTTTTGTGTTTAAGTATAAGGGTTCAATACAATATAAAAGACTCTACAAGTAAGACAACATTGAAACATTGAAGCCAAGTCCAGTATATAGATTTATGGGAGTGATATAGAGAAAGCAGTACTCCTAAGTGGAACATGAAACATTTTTTGAGTCTTTGGTATAACAAGGTATGAATAGAATAATTGTGTGACATCTTCTTTCTTCTACGTCTATGAAACAGGAAACAATTTCCTTAATTATGTGCATCTGCATACAATGATAAAAATGCTAGGTTTGGGGTTCGATTTTATTTTTGTTTCTGTTTTATTGGTTTGTCCTAGGGCTTGAACTCTTATCCTGGACATTGTCTCTGAGCTCAAGTCTCATGCCCTACCACTTCAATCTCAGTGCCACTTGTGCCTGGCTTTTTCTTAGAAGTATATTGGAGATACACTTCTAAAAATTTTCCTGCCTGGGTGTGTTTTGAACCATAATTTTACATTCTTAGCATCCTGAATATCCATAATAGTGATAAAGTATAAATATAAATAATATTTGGAAGTGTTCTTATCTCAAGAGTACCACTGTGGGAAAAATGATGCAGCTCAGTTTATTGTGGTGTTCTTTCCGGAAAAAGGAGGGCATCACATTAGTAGAGGTGTAGTATTTTCACTATAGAGATAAGCTATTCATGATGTGAATTAAGGAATTTTAAGTTGCATCCTACAAGTTGGAAACTGTTGGGCTAGGATAACTTTATGGCATAAATCTTGGAATTGACGGTCATAGAAATAATAGCTTACTCTGATAAACAATTGCTTACTCGTGAAAAATTAATTATTACAAATGCTTCATAGTTTTATCGTCTACCTCTATTTTTCTGTTGACTTCTCAATCTGTAACACCCCATTTGAAACTGCATCTATTCCAGAATTTCATAACATGCAAACAGGAACTGTTTGAACCTCTCAGGTTTGGAATGTTGAGAATTTAAAAATGAGTAGTTATTACTCATACGAATTTTGAAGAACACATACATTCTGTCCTCTTAACAACTTATTTACTTTTAAAAGTTATGGACCTGTTGCAACAATGAGAAGTACAAAATGTCATGTCAAAACCAACTTTAAAATGTCGGTGTGGGGGGGGAGGGGGGTATAATTGGGTTAATTGGGTGGGGGGAGGGGGGAGGCTGGGAAGGGAGGTGAAGGGTAAACAAAGGAGGAGGCTGCAATGCTTGGTAAGAAATGTATGCATTATCCTGCCCATGTAATTGTAGCCTCTCTGTACAGTATGTTCTCAAATAAAATAAAATAAAATTAAAAAAAAAGTTATGGGTTTCCATAGATGTAAACTGTTTTCGGTTTTAGTATGAGAATATACTAAATTCATTCTTTTTTTTTGGGGGGGTGGGTGGGTCGTGGGGCTTGAACTCTGGGCCTGGGCGCTGTCCCTCAGCTCTTCAGCTCAAGGCAAGCGCTCTACCTTTGAGCTACAGCACCACTTCCGGTTTTCTGGTGGTTATTGGAGATAGGAGTCTCACAGTCTTTCCTGCCCGGGCTGGCTTTGAACCGTGATACTCAGATCTCAACCTCCTGAGTAGCTAGGATTACAGGCGTGAACCACCAGCGCCCGGCTTACTAAATTTATTCTTTTTTCAAAATATTGGCAAGTTTATTGTAAAAATATTGTCTAGTTGGATAACATTCAAATTGATGGTCCACTGATAAAGAAGGGGTAATTAATTCAAATTAGATGCCAAATTGACTTTTAAGAGTTACTACATGAAGAATAATATTTACTATATCAGTACAGTGAAGTTATATTTTATGCAGCTTATTTTATTACCAAAATTTTATTACCAAAGTGATGTACAGTGAAGTTACAGTAGTTGTAAGGTAGTGAATTCCTAACTTTTCAAACTTGTTACCCCTCCCTCATTTCTCTCACAATTTTCCTTCACCCCTTATCCCCTCACAAGTGGTAATGTACATTTCAAACATATTGTCTTGTTCATATCACTATAGCATTGGTTTTCCCTTTGTCCTTTTTCTCACCATTTTGTTTTTCTTCTTCCCTTCCTAATTAGGTAAATGTATACACAATACAAAATCAAATACAGCAGGGATAAACCATAGGGGAAAACCCCAAAGAAAACAAAAATCACATATTACATCAAAAACAACAACCACAAATGAAAAATTCTGTTTCCAAATATTGGAGTTCATTTTGCTCAGTATCAGCTTAAATGGTCATATATACACATAACAAAGCCAATGGAAAATAATAGTTGCATGCACACTATAACATGAAAACAACATGTTAACTTTTTTATGTAAAGGTGTAATTAGGATTGGTGAATTTGTGATTCTGATAAAGGAATTTCAAAAGAATTTTAAAGTTATGACATTTAAATTTTAATTGTTCAAAATTTTTAACAACTTAGCCTATTAAGAAAATTTAAAGTTTCCTGGGAGAATAGGTTTTCATGCAAAGAAGTCCAAATAGACTTAGTTGAGAGGGAGCAATGTGGATGAAGATGGCTTTTTTCACATTAAACAATCCTCAGAAACCTTGCTGTAAATCCTGTATGTTCCCTTGAGAATTGTCTTTACCGGGAAATATACTCTCACTGTGTGAAACAAGGTTGTAGTGGAATTAAATTCAAAGTTTATAAAAATAAGACATAAAAATTTGTGAATGAACCTTTAATTACGAAACAGTAATACGCTGAAAAAGATAATTTGGGTCAAGATATTTAGGGAGAAAGTGCCCTAACAATGAAAGAAGGTATTGGGTTTACACTTTTCTTTTTGTAACACTTTCTACAATATCTTTACACGTGAAGCTGTGAAACACAGAAAAAATCTGATTGGATATTTCAAACCAATAATTTCACATTTCTACGTGGCGCACAAAATATAATAGTGAGGTAGTGAAGACTTCTCTTCTTACATAAGACAAAAATTTTTGGGTTCAGAAAAGCAATGAGCAAATGGAAAAGGAGAGAAAACAGTGTTCTTAGAAGCCCTAGCTAAGTGTTTTGGTTTCAGCAGTGGAGGGAGGCCAAAACTTTTTGATATATATTGTGTTAATATTTTTGCGACCTAAAGTGATTTTACAGAGCCTATTTGGCTCACTACAATGCAGAACAGATTGAATGAAGACATGAAAATAAATTCCAAATTCAAAAGAGGCAACTTAAAAGACTTTTAAAAGAGAAATAATGAAGATGTAGCAGTGGGGGAGGCGTTCTAGTCCTTCAACTTCACTAGACTTGAAGCTAAGAAGCTGTGATTAATTGGAAATCAGGCAAGAGCTAAGAGGAGGACATAGAAGTAGAACATGTAAGCATTGTCCTTTGTAACAGACACTGCCTTCCAAGGTATGGGTGATTTAATACTATTCTCCTCCATACATTTTGTAGAGCAAATGCCAGACCAAGGGAAAAATAATCTATTGAAATAATTTTGCAAAGAATAACTTCACTGTTCCTGATATGGTATCTAACGAGAGTCATAACAGAGAACATAAAAGTGCAGTATTTTTCGGTTTCCTCTAAGCATTTTGCTAGCAAAATACATCTTTGAATTGATTGAAGCAAAGAGTGATGGAGTACTTATTTTTCTGGGCTGTAGACACAAGAAGACTTTCAAGGTAAAAGAAAAAGAAAAAAAATAAGCCAAATATTTGTGATCACAGCTTCTTGGACTGGTTTTCTGCAGACAAAGGTTTACATTAGATTTCCCCTCATTAACCTAGATGTTGTTTCATGGCAACCAAATGCAAGAGGGAAGTTTACTGGACTCGTTTGGACATGTAAACAGCATGATGGAAAAAAATGGCCAATAATATTTAGGGAATTACTTTGACCAATTACTTTGCCAAAACAAAGAAGGAACCATACAATTAAAATGAATTTACTTAAAAGTATGAAGAAAGAGTAGTGTATAGAGATGAGAGTAACCATCGAGGATTGTTTTCTGTCCAGTGGAGTAATGGGTTCTTGAGATTGATTCTTCCATTCTATCTTCAAAAGCTATCAACTGTGTCTCAGGACTGGAGTATCCAGTTCAGACAAAGAGAACTCGCAGAAGAAAGATAATATTTGCAGCAGATGTAGGTGATTTATAATCTGAGACAATCTACTTAAATCTGTTCAAAATTCTCCCCTACCATTAACTGCCCACTTTGAACAGCTTAGTTTGCTTTTCCCAAGACTGCTCTTCATTAACTGCTTAAAATTTTGAGGGCTCATATTCATACTCTCTAGAGAATGCTGCTTGTTTGTGATTTTTGTGTGTTTTTGTTTTTTTGTTTTGTTTTTTAACTGAATTTCAAAAGGTTGTGCAAGTGTTTTGCAAATAAATATATCCATCTAATTGTCTAATGCTCCTAGATCAGTCACTCCTATCATTCTCAACCAGTCCCTCTCCAAGATTTATATCTGATTTGTCACTTCCTTTACCACATGTGTACATTGAGTATTTTAGATGTACTTGCCCCGTGTTCCATTTTTCATTCATTCTATGTCTTTACTATTATTCCTCTCTGCTTTCAACTTCCTGACAGTCATTCTGTTATAGTGTCTGTTAACAGTTTCCAAGCTTTATATACAGTCCATGGAATGTCAATGTTGCATATACTTGAACTGATGTCAGCTTATAATTCCATAATTCATTCATCAGCAGTAACTATTTGCAAGACTGGAGACATGAAGCACCTAGACATGATTTTATTCTCATCCATTTGGAAGATTAATCTTTAGTCAACAAGAAAGTTTAAAAATGGCTTAGAAAATATTCCTAACTACCAGCTTTTATAAATGGCTTTGTACAATTGTTTGTGATTATTTTATTTTACATGGGACAATACTTTCTACTACCTAAAAGTTTTGGAAAAAGTATAAAACTAAAATTTACTACTATAGAGGAATATGATAGAAATAGAAGACAGAATTTATGTTTGTCACATCTCTGAAGAGTACCCAAATTCAAGATTAATGTCATATTTCTTACTATGTTAGACAGATAGGGGAAACATAAAACAACAGGCGATAAGGCAATTATTTGGGACTTTTTAAAATGTAACTTATTAAGTGATGAAATTTACATTATTAGCTAACTTTTGGGTTTGAAATATGGGAGGCTTATCTGTTTAACACATTTCTGGAAGGCACCTACTGAACAACACAAATGGTTGGTGGTACTATTTCTACACTCATTGAACCTGTTTTGCATTAGTGCTGGTTAAATAAATCAACTCTATTGTAACTTGCTCCCTACACTTGAAAAGCTTGTAATGTAAGTATCATCTACTTGTCAAATGTTGTTTTAGTGAATGTGATTTTAAAATGTTTATTTGAAAAGGAATACACTTTCAGGAGATTAAATGTAGGCTATCATTGATTTGAGAGTGACAACATTTTTATACCACAGAAACAAGTTGTACTGAAATACCAGTGTTTTGAATCCCTAAGGATCTTCTCAATTAATGTTTTTCTGAATTACATTTGACCTCTAAGTCAAGTTTTCTGGTTCTTGGTAGACCAATTAAGGATTCCTTCCAGGAACTATTTTTTGGCCCACTTATGCTGGACCTAGGGGGAGTATTAAAAGTATTAGTCACTAGGGGGAGTATTAAAAATAATCTTATGACACTTTGTGATCTTGTTCACTCATATGGGCTGGTCATCTGTAAATTGAAAGTTTGAATTACAGTACTTTCTCTCAGATTTTGTGATTTCATCCTTCGTTTTAAGTTGCCTTGCATTTCACAATTGCTTACTACTAATTCCTGCATCTCAAGGAATTGGGGCCCTAAAATATGAGAAATGAGGAATTGAGATGCGTTTTCAATTACTTTGGTTTGCATGTTGCATGGGCCTAGGTGATCATGTAGGTAACTGGAACCTGGGATCCTAGCACCCAAGGGTCCTGCAGAACAATAATATTTCTTTTTTGGGGGGGTCCAGTCAATAGCCTGAACTCTGGGTCTGGGCGCTGTCTCTCAGCTCTTCAGCTCAAGGCTAGCGCTCTACCACTTGAGCCACAGTGCCACTCCTGTTTTTTTTTTTCTTTTGGCTTATGTGGTGCTGAGGAATCGAACCCAGGGCCTCAGGCATGCAAGGCAATCACTCTACCACTGACCCAACTTTCCAAACCAGAATAATATTTCTTAAATATCATATCAGCAAAATTTGTGCATAATCTGTAGGAATACTTCAGACATATGGAGAAAATCATTTTAGTACCAGCGAGTTAAAACAATAAACAGAGGAGCAGAATAAAATCCCTTATAGATTAGAGGAAAACATTGTTTTTTTTCAATGTGAATTCAGAAGACCAAGAACACTTAGACGGAATCACAAGTTTATACCGAAGATATTGCATTGATACATTTTATATTCTAATATATATTCTAAACCTAATTATTTATATTCCAATTCTACTTATTGGAATAAATATCAATTTATTTGTCAAATTATCAACTAATTCTAGAAAGTTTCACCATGTAAAATAAAAAATCAGCACATATAAATATAAAATATATGACTATCTATAAGATAAGAAAAAAGGCACTTGTTTTGCCTTGTTCTCTTGTGGTTAAGTTATCAAAGGCAACTCTGTTTTAAAGTATTATTCCATTATCTCTACCTCAGTGTTTGGTAGAGTTAGAAGAAAAGGTTTAATATTTGTAGATTTACAGCCTGGAGGCAAGAGGAAACATTGTGATTAAAACATTACCAATTTAAAGCCTAATAACAAGGAGAAACATATGGACTTCTGCAACTATGAAAATATATGGTGATAGAAAGGCAGTAGCGTAAGTTCCTGCTTAGTTTGATGGTATACAGGCCAGAACATTAGGTAATCATGCATATGAACAATTTTTTCACCTTCTTGGCCTTAGCTACTTTTGAAATGGTAGGTATAGTAAACAATTATATTTTGATAAAATACCTTCTAGTCTGTACAGTTCTGTCTGAACTGTTCATCTCTCCATGATCCCTTGTAACTAAGAATTTTTTTTATTCCAGTAAGACAATCTAGGGTGTCAGGGTAAGATATTCTGGTTGGTCTGTTTCTACATGGAAGAAGGATAAAGGGTCAAGTAGACATTTGTGTCAGTAAGACCTCATTTGGAAAAGTTTCTGCTGCAAAAATATAGAAGTAGCTCTTAAGCAGGCTTACTTTGAATCCATTAGCGCCACAAGTACTTGAAAAAGCCATCAACTTTGGACCTAGCTATAAATATTTGAAAGTACGATCAAATCCCAAATGAAAAAGAGTTAAAATAGTCATTGACAAAAAATTGCAAATGTGAGCAATCGACTGAAAAATATATTTTTTTCCTACTATTAACAGAATTATAGGGAAATAAGATCAATAGCATTGTTAGCAACAATACGGTTTCCTTGTTACAAATAGGCACACAAAGATATAAGCCTGTATAAAGATTGCATCATTTACTACTTAAATTTAGAGGATACTACATGTTTCAGCAGTATGTATACACAAATTTCAATAAAAAGATTAACATGGCACTTGCACAAGGATGATATGAAAATTTATGAATTATTCCATATTTTTCATTCTTCAGATACAAGAAATGAAAAACAGTTATTAAAAAGTTGATTACAAAATTAGAAGTGTAACAATACACGTAATTTATATAATTAAAAGTAAGTTTGACATCAATGTATTAAATCTTCACCTTAGAAAGGCTTTTATAAATCCTTTTACATAACCTGTACAAAACTTTTGAAATTTGACAACATTGACATTTTATCCCAAAAAAATATAATACTATAAGGACCTAGGAAAAAAAGGAATCTTAAACTGTTTCTATATGGAATGCAATCTGAAAGGACACAATAATGAACTTACATATTATAAAACAATGTAAAATTCAAAGTAAATCTAGGAAGAATAAAATAGATTATGGACATTATATAAACATAGAATATAGAATATTTTAAACTGTGCTTTTTTCAGACAATGACCAGAAATACTTTAGTTTCTGTACTACAGATAAGTTAAAGTTATTTCTGATTTAAAAAAACACAAAGTCTGTAGAAATCATTGTAGATTTATACAAAACTTCTTGAATACATTTTGACATCAAAGGCAAGCAATTTACTCGGAAGAATTCCACAGAATCCATGAATTTTTACAGTAAGAGCGGGTGGCTCACGCCTGTAATGATAGCTACTCAGGAAGATGAATCCTGAGGATTGAAGTTAAACGCCAGCCCGGGCAGGAAAGTCCATAAGGCTCTTATCTCCAATGAACCACTGGAAAACTGGAAGTGGAGCTGTGGCTCAAGCTGTAGAGCACTCGCCTTGAACTGAATAGTACAGGGATAGTGCAGAGGCCCAAAGCTCAAATTCCACAACCGACCACAAATTATATTGCTGTTATTTGGATTGTGAAAATATTTTGTATGTACACAAAGGATGGACTGACATTTTTGAAATTTAAGAAACTTAACCGAACCATTAGGACTGAGGAGAACAATTTGTACAGCCTTCCACAACTTCAAAGTGATAGTGATGCATATTTATCCTTTTGGCATTATCAAATGCAGTTTCTTTCAAGTTGTTCTTCAGGCCTGATTTGACATAATGGTTCAACAGAAGAAGATCCAGCATATCTGGAGTGTCTGTGATTGCTTTTTTAAATGTTTTCAAGTATTTTCCTTTTCTATTTTCACTATTGCCTTTGTTTTGGTTTTCTAATCAGGAACACAAGGTTACACAAAAAGATCTTCCTAAGATAAGATATTAGGCAGAAAAAATAGATGTATAATTAAAGATTTTCATCTCTTAAGAGACTAAAAAGCTCATAAGACTTTTTGGTATTACTAGAATTACTAGCATTGTTAATATGACTTGAATATTTTGGTTCTTTTTTTTTTTGGGTGGGGGGTCCGGTCATGGGGCCTGATTATATAAGTATAGAGAAGTCTTTTCTGGATTTAGTTGTCATTGAATCAATTTTGTAAATCACACGTTTCTTACTCAATTGATATTTGTATATTTATATACTTTAAAACCTTAAATATAATTAACTGATAAGTGATAAGCAGTGCTGTTTTAGGAATCTCCCTTGGCTTTCCTTCTTCTCCTTCTCCTTCTTCTCCTTCTTCTCCTTCTTCTCCTTCTTCTCCTTCTTCTCCTTCTTCTTCTTCTTCTCCTCCTCCTCCTCCTCCTCCTCCTCCTCCTCCTCCTCCTCCTCCTCCTCCTCCTCCTCCTCCTCCTCCTCCTCCTCCTTCTTCTTCTTCTTCTTCCTCTTCTTCTTCTTCTTCCTCTTCTTCTTCTTCTTCCTCTTCTTTTTCTTCATCCTCTTCTTCTTCTTCTTCTTCTTCTTCTACTTCTTCTTCTCCCCCATATTAGTATTACTACTATTACTTTTGTACATGTACATGGGGCTTGAACTCTGGGTCCCTGATATTTGTTTCAATTTGTTACAATTTACCATTTCAGTCATGCCTCACTTCTGCCTTTTTTTACTGAATAATCAGAAATAAGATTCTCAGGGACTTTATTTTGTGGGCTGCCATCAAATAGAAATACTCAAATGACAGCCTCCCAAGCAGCTAGGATGAGACACATGAGCCACCAGCTCCCAGCTTCTATTCACTACTTGAATATGAGCTTTCACAGACTAAATTGTTTTACTCTTTTATTGATATCAACTATATCATTTTCCTTTTCTATAATTTTAATGCCAAATTTAAGAATGCTTCACCTCCAAAATTGTCAGGACATCTTCCTTTGCTTTACATTTACATCAGTCTTTTTGTTTTGTACGCCAAGTTTTAATCCTGCTTGAAGGTAATATTTGAATAAATTGTTATTTAAATCAATGTTCACTTTTTAATTCTCCCAAATACTGTCTAATCTATCACCACTTATTAAAGAGAATGTCATTCCACAAATGTTTTGTTTTACCTCTTATTAAATATTCCTTGATAATATTTATTGGATCTAATCTGGTGCCCTACAGACCCATTGAGTTGTGTAGTCTTTCCTTAACAAATATATCAATTTTACACTAAGAGTTTTACTATTGGACAGAGAAATATATTCCAGCTTCTTTTTCTTTCTCAATGACTCGAAGAGTGCTATTCAGGATTTTTTAGAAATTGTCATAAACATAAATAAACCTGTGAAACTGAGTGGTGTTGGCTCATGCTTGCAATCCTAGGTGCATAGGAGGCTGAGATCTGAGGACTGCCGTTCAAGCCAGCTGGAACAGGAATGTCTGGAAGATTCCTATGTCTAATTAACCACCAGAAAACCAGAAGTGGCGCAGTTGCTAAATAAGTAGAGCATTCACTTTGAACTGAAGAGCAGAGGGACAGTGCCCAGGACCAGATTTCAAGCCCCATGAATGACCAAAAAAACGGGGAGGAGAGAATTTATTTATTTGCTCAATTGTATCCTCCAATCCACAAAAATGTTTTGTCTCCATTTATTTAGATGTTTGCTTTTATATTCAACATTGTATAATTTTAAATGATGGTGGGTGAACATCATTTTAATACATTTTGACGATTTCTGAAGATAGCACAAAGAAATTCACAGTAAACAGTTGAAAAATAAAGGGCAATGAGAATGGAGAAAGACAGAAATGGGTTAATAGGGCCCTTCATTAATATGTGAGAGTGTAAAATATTTCAATGAGACAAAGTAGGAGGCTACAATGCTTGATAAGAAATGTACTCATTATCTTGCCCATGTAATTGTAACCCCTCTGTACATTATGTTCACAATAAAAATAAAAATACATAAAAAAATTAAAAAGAAATGTACTCATTATCTTGCCATGTAATTGTAACTCTTCTGTACAGTATTTTCACAATAAAAATAAATAAAAATTAAAAAGTAATAAAATAAATAAATAAATAAATTTCTTCATACAATTAATATACACCAATTAATAAATAATCTTCCAAAGACTTTTGTATTCAAGTATGACATAAAGGATAAATGCAGATTCTGTGGTGAAATAAAGATAGATGAGAAAATTCATACTTATAGTGATTGTCTAAATGAACTAAGAAATTCGGCCAACATTCTGAGGGCTCTTAGCTCATTGGTATAGAAGACTGCTGGTATCTAAAATAATACTAAAATGTTAGACTTGAGCCTATCTTTAAGACCGCTTAAGACTTTTGCTTTTTGAGTCACTATTCTTTTTGTTGTTTTAGATACTGCTGGTATCTAAAATAATACTAAAATGTTAGACTTGAGCCTAACTTTAAGACCGCTTAAGACTTTTGCTTTTTGAGTCACTATTCTTTTTGTTGTTGCCAGTGGTGGTTGTGGTGGTCATGGGCTTTGAACTCTGGGCCTGGGCACTGTCCCTCAGCTCTTCAGCTCAAGGCTAGAGTTCTACCACTTGTGCCATTGCCACATTTCCTGTTTTCTGGTGGTTTATTGGAGATAAGAGTCTCATGGACTTTTCTTGCACATGCTGGCTTTCAACCATGATACTCAGATCTCAGCCTCGTGAGTAGCTAGCATTACAGGCGTGAGCCACCGGCACCCAACTCCTCTGTACATCATTAACCCTAAAATAAATAAAGTCAATAAAGGACATGTTTGGCAAATAAATAAAATGATATCTTACAGACAAATGAATATAATAATTTACATATGTCTATATACATGCATGTACACATCTGTATATACTTATATATGTATACATATATAAATATTTGTATATATACACATATAAGTATGAGTATTTACATAGGTACACATAGTGTGCATAAATATGCATTTATTTAGACTTGAATCAGAAATATATGAAGAGATTATTAATGACAATTAAAACGTTTAACCATCCTTAATAAATTATCCAAAAATCCAAATACATATCTCTATAATAATATAACAACAACCAAGGAACATATGGAAAGATCATTACATACCTAGACATTGCATACATATAGAGATTAGTGGAAATACAAAAAAAAAATGAGATTGCACTACACAACCATTAAGTAGAAATTGGAATCCTTTTACATTGGTGCGTGGCACTTAAAATGATATGGTCGGTTTATTAAACATACAGGCAATCTTTAAGATATTATATATAGAGTTCCCTCTGTGATTCAGCATTTTGTATCATAATTTTATATTCAAAATTATTTCAACCTATGTCTAATGAGACATATGTACAAGACTATACATAGCAAAGCCTTTTGCAATAACATATAATAAAATATTGAAATGCCCTTTGAGGATGTTATACAATTATACACATGCATACAAAACAATATGCTCCATCCATGAGAAAAATTTACATGGACTTACTTTGAAAACAGTAATATCACATGGGAGAAATATATAAAATAGACTGCATTTTCTAATTATTTGAGCTTTTTAAAATTGGCCCATCTGTGGAGGTAGAATATGAAATAATAGCTGCTCAAGTGGAGGGTAGGTTGAAATGATGACAGGAAGTGACTATTAATATTGGAGTATTTTGAGAGGGTAGTGAGGGTAAAATGTTCTAGGACTGAAGGTGATATTGTTACTCCAACTCTTTAACATTCTAAGAATCATTGTACTTTATTGAAGAATTACAAATTGCATTTGCATTAACCTTAGGAAAATTTTTACAATAGTATTGGGTGATTCTGAGTGATAATTTAGAATTTAAAATCACAGAATTCTATATTGCACAATTTTAGTTTGTTGATGAATAAGACCATCAAGAAAAATGATCCATGATATATCCTTTGAGTGACTATACATGACATTGTGAGTCAGTGAATATTGTACAAAGTTATGTAAATTGAGGGATGTGATAGGATTGAGAAGGATGAGGGATAATGATGATCAAGAGGCATTGTATTGGGCTGGGAATATGGCTTAGTGGTAGACTGCTTGTCTTGCATGTGTGAAGCCCTGGTTTTGATTCCTCAGTACTACATAAACAAAAAAAAGCTGGAATTGGCTCTATGTCACAAGTTGTAGGGTACTAGCCTCAGGGAAAGAAGCACAAGGATGTTGCCAAGGCATGAGTTCAAGCCCCAGGACTAGTAAAAAAATATAGGGGCATTGTATTAAGCTCCACACTAGCAGTTCATGTATGTAATCCTAGATTATCAGGAGGCTGAGGATTGAGGTTTGAAACCAGCTCAGGCAAGAAAGTCTGTGATATTTTTATCTCAGAGAAATATGAAAGTGCTGCTGTACCTCAAGTGATAGAGTTCTAGTGTTCATCCAAAGGTGCTCAGGGACAGCAGCCAGACCCAGAGTTCAAACATCAAGAGAGGTAAAATAATTTAAAAAAATCTCACTAAACACTATTCATATACTGCTTTGTCAAAGAGCAACTCTCATACAATTAAAGTTAATTGAAAATATGATAAAATACAAGTCATTTTTGGAGCCAGACATATATAGTATACACGGGACAAAGTAAATTTTATATCATGCAATTTGAGTTGAAATTTGTTCTATCGTCTTCTTACATCAATTATGAAATTGACAATACCGCCAATTATAGGTCAATTTCCTTGAGGAACAGATTGTATTCTTCTGTCTTTTCAAAGGAAACCACAGAGGTGATTTGTTTGCCTCTTATTGAAGTATATCTGATATTTTAAAATAGATTTGTCCTAATATAATATTAATTTAATCAATCATTTTATTAGGGCGATGTTGGTCAGTTTTTTTCCAGTAAATCTTATCCCTTATATTAAATGAGAACATGCTGTCACAGTCTTCTGTTAATATGACAAAATAGTTTATAAAATTAACTTAAAAGGAGGAACGATTAATCGTGGCTTCTGATTTTATACATTTCAGATTAACTTTCTTATCCTCATTGCTTTGGATTGGTGTGGCACAGTATCCCATGTCAGGACCATGTGATTGACTATGTTTATTCATGGAAGCCAGGAAATAAAGAAGAGGAGGAATGGAAGTGAGGAAAGGGAGAATGATAATGATTGGAAGAGGGAGAGTGAGAAGGAATAAGAGAAGGTGAAGGAGACAGAGAAGTAAAAGAAGGAAGAGGAGTAAAGGACTTTTATCTTAACATCCTCTTTGCTCACAAGTTCTCAGTGACCAAATCTCTACAACTATGCTCACATGAGAGGGCTAACCTCTTTATGGCATCATAGTGAAAGCTTATTATTTATCCCAATCCTTTATGATTTCAGATTTAATTTCTAGAGTGGTGGGTAGATATTTATATACAGCTGCGATAACATCTGTTCCTAAATATTTAGTTGAATTATTCAAAGAAGCTATTTATAATCGTGTTGGTTTGATTATAACATTGCTGGAGAGATAAATGAAATGTTTTGAGTGCAAATACATTTTATTTAACAGCTAAGAAAGCTTCAAGAGATTTCATTTTGGGACCTTCAAAAATGACTATTGCATCTAACTCATAATGACTTGAATTTTTCATAATTTTATGACATTTCCACTGAAGTTTTTGTCATCTATAGTGTAGTTCTTTCTTTCTAGTTGAAGGAAAAATAAATACTATCATGATCATTTATTTCTTCACTATTCTATAGAGTAGTTATAATATGAATTTCCTACCATTCAAAAATAAGTTATATTCAAGTCTATAAGAATAATTGCATACATCATGGAATATCTTGCTTTATATCATATTGAGATTGATTCAGTTTCTAAAAATCACTGATGACATAAAATAAATGAAATTCAGTGTTTCTCTGAAATGTCTTGGTAATCAAACTTCACAAATAGCTGACCAGTAAGTAAAATTTTTATATACTCAAAAATGTATGAATCTATATTTTATGTCAAAAAAGTTTAGGTTTAAAAGAAGAGAAAATCATGTAACTGCAGTAGGTTATATCCAATTTAATGAAAAATTGCTTCATTCACATGTACAGAGCCTATTGATTTTAGCTTACATGAGAAATTTGATTAATGATCCCTTTGTCACTATTGAATAATAGAGTATTTAAATTTGTGCAAAGATTCTGTCATTTAAACCGTTGAGTGTATATTTTTCATAAAAATGAAAAATATTTTTCACCCTGCAGGTTCAGGTTTAATAACTAAATAAATATCTAAATGTTAATTTGTTAAATTGAGCCTCTAGAATTCAAATAATAAGAAATTTAATTGATTATTAGATATATTGTATCTATGCTGAATATGGGTATCTCAAGCTTGTAATCCTCACTACTCAGGAAGCTAGGGTTCAAAGCCAGCCTTGGCAACAAAGAAATCATCTCATAAATATGTTAGAAACAATTTCAAGAAAGAAAAAGTGTATGTATATTTATCTTGGTGGTTCATTTCACCTAACATCGCCGTATATGACCTTTTCTTCTTGTCTCAGTCATGTCCCTCCCCCACAGAGGGACATGCTTTCATTGTATTTGATATTGGTGTAATTTGTGGAGGAAAAAGGAAAAAAAAATATGGTTTAAATAAGGATACAGGCGGATCCATCGCAACAATGAGATCTACAAGTCATAATGTGGAAAAACGAACTTTACAACTTTGGCCAGGGTGAAGAGGTAGGGGGAGATGGGAAGGGTTGTGAAGGGGAAACAAAGGAGGAGGCAACAATGCTTGATAAGAAATGTACTCATTAGCTTTCTCATGTAATTATAAGCCCTCTGTATGGTATTTTCACAATAAAAAAATTAAAAATTTAAAAAAGCAAGCTTTGGCAAGAAAGTTTGTGAATCGCATCTCAGTTAATCACACTCACATCACAACACACACACACAAAGCCAAAAGTGGAGTTGTGGCTCAAAAGTTAAAGCAATATCCTTGAGAGTTCAAATCACAAAAACAACACAGACACAATATTATGTCTAAATTCTTATTTTAGTTTGAGGCAATAAACAATATCATGGAAAGTAATATTTGTTACATATCTTGCAACTTTTGTGAAGTTGTTTTTAGTTCAATTTGTCTTAAGATATAACATGTTATTAAAATTAATAATACACTAGTGTATTTATAATTACTCATAGCACCTTGGAGTACACAACAGTTGGTATTTTTTCTATAGTCATAAGAAATATTCTGAATAAAAGATAAAAAGGAAAAATGGAAGAAAAAGAAAGAATGAAAGAAAGAACGAAATAAAGAAAGAAAGAAAGAATGGAAGGAAGGAAGGAAAGGGAGAAAAAAGGAAGGTGAGAGAAAGAAAGAAAGGACGAAAGAAAGGATGAAAGAAAGGACGAAAGAAAGAAAGAAAGGACGAAAGAAAGGACGAAAGAAAGAAAGAAAGAAAGAAAGAAAGAAAGAAAGAAAGAAAGAAAGAAAGAAAGAAAGAAAGAAAGAAAGAAAGAAAGATAGAAAGAAAGAAAGAAAGAAAGAAAGAAAGAAAGAAAGAAAGAAAGAAAGAAAGAAAGAAAGAAAGAGGTAGGGATAGAGGGAAGGAGGGAAAGAAGAAAAGAAAGAAGGAAAAAAGGAAGGAATGAAGGAACGAAGAAACGAAGCATGGGAAGGAGGAAGGAAGGGACAAAAACAATTTATTTTATAAAATCTACTATTTAGCCCAACATAAACCATGTAATTAACCCTTTAGTAAATGCAAGTTTGCAATTTTCATTTCTCTGCATGTTTCCCATGCATGAACGAAACCTGAATATTATCATAAAAATAATTTATATTAAAATAATCTCCAAGAAGTGATAGAGAGGTTTTCTTATTTACTTTGCTTTTTCCTTCTGTGTTCTGATGCTGTTTTTTTTTTTTTTTAATTTGTGCACCTTTGGTCTTATATGTAACTTTGGAAAGGGTAAGGGGGAACAGAGAAATGGTGGGACAAAGGGTTAACAAATGCAGCAGTGTTACTCAATAGACACTACATTGTAAATGAACTATACAACTTATAGGAGAGGGAGGTTGAAAGGGAAAAAATGGGAGAACATGAGGGAAGAAGTGATACTGTTCAAAAAGAAATGTGCTCATTATCTGACTTATGCAATTTTAATCCTTCTGTACATCATCTTTACAAATTAAAAATGGACCCCATAAACAGGCCAGAATAGCTATACTAATATTAGATAACATAGGCTTTAAATTAACATTAGTATGAAAATAAAAAGAGACAAAAAAGGATATTAAATATTGATAAAGCAAACTCTCCATCAGAGGAATATAACAATTCTAAATATCAAGCCCTGACTCCTAGAGCTCCCAAATTCATCAGACAAATACTACTAAACCTAAAAACAGGCATATATCCAAATACATTTTTGGTTGCTTGAACACATCATTCTTACCTCTGGACAGGCCATCCAGGTAAAAATTTAGCAAAAATACTGCTGAGTTAAATAAATGCATTGACAAGCTATACCTAACAGATATCTACAGTGTGACCTAGCAGTGTCACAATATATATTCTTCTCAACAGCCCATGGAACATTCTCCAAAATAGATCATATCTTAGATCACAAGGAAAATCTGTCAAAATTCAAAAATAAAAATGAAATTACACTTTGTATCCTATCATATCATGATGGGACCAAATTAGATCTCGACATTTAATGGCATCACAGAAAATTCTGAAACTCACAGACTGAATAAAACATTGCTAAATAGTCAGTGAGTCACTGAAGAGATATGGAGGGAAGTTCCAGCGTTTATGGAATTCAGTGGAAGTAATCACAACATACTACCACTTCTGGGACACAACAGCACAGGTAATACTTAGAGGAAAATTTATAGCTTCGAGCAGGTACATCAGCAAATTAGAACAATCTTGAATCATCACTAATGATGCACCACTAGGTCGTTGAATAACAGGAACAAGACAAACCAAAAACCGGTAGACCGAAATAATACAACTTAGATTAAAGACATAAATAATTCAGAGTCTCACAAAAACATACAAACATAATTGACTTTTATCTACTAGTAGCTCACAAATTCACCCAATAAAAGTCAATGTAGATTTTCAGAAATAGACTCAACCAGCTCCAACCAGCGAACAAAACAAACTTCTAGGATTCTAAGAAACAACATTTTGTTTACCTTTTTAAAATAAATTTATTCTGTTGTTCTTATTAAGGTGATTTATAAATGGATTACAATTACATGAGTCAGGTAATGAGTACATTTCCTTTTGTGAATTGTCTTCAATTCCCTCACTTGTTCCCAGTTCCACTCTCCTGTCCTGACCCATGTGTTAAATGTTCAACGAACTCCACTGCTGCAATTTTTCACTCTTTTCTCTCAAGTTCTGTGCCCACTCCTCACCTTCCTGAAGACATGCAATGAATATACCAGGCATAAGGTAAAGAAGACAGAATCATCACAAACTATAAACGACAACAAACATAAAACAAAAAAAATTCTGTTTACATATCTCATAGTTTGTTTGAATATGTATATCTTGTTATATAAATATAATTGTTTTATCATAAAGTCAATACTGGGATTAAGGTATGATAACATAATCTTGCTTTCTATTTAAAATGCTTTTTATTTTAATATTAAAGTTTTAAGTAACACAATTCAAGTTCTAGTGAAATTTGAAGGTTCAGATTTAAAGTTAAATTTTCAAAATTTCTAATAGTTAGATTTTGGCAACCAAAATGAAAACCAGGCATAAAATTTTCCTCAAGACTGTCATATCATGTGTAAAAAAATGTAAAATAAATGTAATAGTAATTAATTGGAAATATGGAATTAAAGACTTATGCAATGCATTAATTCCATAGATTATGAGATCTATTGATAAAATTAGTAAAACTTTTTTTAAGTAGATTACTTCAGCTATGAGGCAAGTGACAATTTTCTTTTCTAGGTAAAGTTGATATAGAAATCAATGTCCAAAGATTTCAGAGTTCTGTGTGCTTGATACATATCAATTTACACACATGCTTGGCTCATCTCTAAGTTATTTGAAGATAACTGAGAACAGGACTAGAATAAAAAAAAATCACGCAAATGGTTAGATGTATTTTGTAACTAAATATGTCTCTTTCATATCTCTTTATTTGAAAAATCTGAAAAGTTATTTAAGTCAAATCAACAACAATGAGATAAAAACTTCCCCTACCTCCTTAAGAGACAATAAGAAAAAAGGAAACAAACAAGAAAAAATTGAACCTCATTGTGCACGTGGTCTTTGTATATTGTGATGCTTTGCAATTGTGGATTATGTGACTATCCCATTAATCAGGGCTCAAATCACAAGGGCTACTGGAAGAAAATTTCAAAATTTAGAGCAGCTAACACAGCTGTGAAGTTGTTTTTAGGTTTCACTACAGTCGCAGTTGGACATCAACTGTATAAAGAAAATAATTATACTGCTTTGTAGGCAAGAATGTGATTAAAAGCATACTTTTATCTTCTTAGATGAAATAAGAAGACCACACTTTAAAAGTGGACTAAACGATCAGCCCTTTGAATACAGTGTCATTTTTAAGGCACTCTAGATAATTCAAGTCCTTCATCTCTTCACAACCATTAATGCCATTCACAAATCATTGCCAAGGTGAATTTCAAGTTCTGTTTATTTCAAATGGCTTAGGAGTAACATAAACAATAATTCAAGTTGTTGAGAAAATTAAATTTAGAATAAGCAAACAAATCAGATTCAACTCCATAGCATAACCTTTAGGAAATATGAATTAAGGTACATGGCATGTCCTTTGTAATTTAACATTAGAAATTAGGGCAAAATGCCAGAAACAGACTCTGCAAGAAGGAAACAGAAGTCTTTGATAAGATATATTAAAGATTTCCTAGACACAAATAATTTTACCTATATTTTCTATTATATGATAGCATATTTTTTCTGCTAATCAGAGAGACTCAAAAAGATTTTTAATTATGATATGAAAAATGCATCATCATTAATGAATGAAATCAGGGAGTACATGGCTCAAGAGCTGGTTGGTTCTATTAAATATTCTCAATATTTTGAATGATCTGGTGTTTCCGTTGAATTATGAATGTATTTTATATCTCGGCAGGTAAGTTTGATTTTTAGATCATTGTCTGATACCCAATGTCACGAATCTAACCTGAGTCACAGTGGTAAATTTGTGTGTGTGTGTGTGTGTGTGTGTGTGTGTGTGTGTGTGTGTGTGTGTGTGTGTGTGTGTGTGTGTGTGTGTGTGTGTGTCTGCAAGTCTGTATTTAGAAGGAAGTATCTTATTTCCCTCAGGGTATTTACTTAATTGTATTAGTTATACTACATTAATGACAGCAGATATAGGTAATTAACCTTTTGGGCCATATTTTTATGTTCCTATGATTGTATGAACAAACTAAAAATTATGTTTGGGGTATGAGTTTTGTGGAAGTTCAGCTGAAAGTATAAATATTGGCAATCTTGAGAAAGATATCAATGGCAATCATTTCAGTGTAGATCAATTTTAGACAACATGTGCAAGGATATGTAATCTTATATGAAAATGCAAAATGTATTGATTTTCCAAAGCTACACTATTCTAGAAATTTGTAGGAAAACAAGTTAAATTATGGAAACATAAACCTAATGTGATTAGCTATTGCATACAGTTTTACATTTTAGTTTCATCAAGTAAAAATACCATTTATTTCTCCTGTATGGGAAGGAAAAACATAAATATTAGAGTTTGTGCCATATTTCACATTGGGAAGCTTTGTCCATATCAATAAGTTTATTTCTTTTTATTCTGCTATCCTATTCATAATGCTAATTCTCATGGTATTTTTCTAAGGACTTTTTTTCTCTCCCAGTTTGAGGCTTGAACATACCTCATCCTCTAAATTTTTTACTAACAGTAGTCAGTCTACCATTTGAACCATGCCTCAGCACAGAAATTTTTGTAGTTAATTGGAGATAGAACCTAATGACCTTTCCTAGCAGCTGGAAAACCATTATCCCCCAAGTCTCATCCTTCTTAATCACAAGGGTTATAGAGATTAGTCATGGACCCAAAGAGTCAATGACTTTTCATGTCTTACGGATTCCACATATTTGCTAGTAACTGTAATAATAAATTACCACAGATTGGGTAGCATTAACACTGTAAATATATTACCTCAGAGTTGGTGGATGTAGAACTCCAAGATCAGAGTTGGCTTATTCTGAGTCCTCTTTCCTTGACATATTCAAGGCCTTCTGTGTGGGTCACATGGGCAGCAAAGATGGTGCTTAGAGGAAGTAGAGTGAGCAGAGCCCGAGTTGTTTATGTTAAAATCTGAGTGGATACCACAATCACATGAAGTGACGTCAGTGCATGAACAGCTCTTAGACAGCAAGGTAAGTGTACAACCTTTAGGCGCATGATAGGGTGACCTCTACAGCGATTGGTTGGTTCCTTTTCCTCCCCTTCTGTGCTGTGTGGGGTTTTTTTTTGCTTTAAAAAGTGCTTGCTGGGCTGGGAAGTTGGCTCAGTGGTAGAAGCGCTTGCCTTGCAAGCCTGAGGCCCTGGGTTCGATTCCTCAGCACCACATAAGCAAAAGGAAAAAAGCCGGAAGTGGTGCTGTGGCTCAAGTGGTAGAGCGCTAGCCTTGAGCTGAAGAGCTGAGGGACAGCGCCCAGGCCCAGAGTTCAGGCCCCACGACTGGACCCAAAAAAAAAAAAGTGCTTGCTGTGTGTTAATAAATGAGTTCCTGCTTGACTTGGCTCCCCGCTGCATCTGACTGTCACCAAGGCTAAAGGAGGCTGGTGTATGGGCGAATGGCACACTTACCTTTCTTTGCAACCTGTCTGTCTTGCGGGATGGACAAAGACACAACATCTGGTGCCCAATGTGGGGCATGAGTCTTAGCTGAGGCTAAGTGGACTCTCAGTGTAAGTGAAACCTTTAGTATGGGAAATTCTATCTCACAGGAGGACTTGGGAAGTGAAGAGGAAAAGGAATGAGTCAAATTTGACCAAGAATGCACTGATCAGACAGAAGAATGCACAGTGGAAGTCAAAACGAGGGTGAAGGTTACCTGCCCCCAACTCAGGTGCCCCTGATGGTCCTAGGCACCCACCCTATGCCCTCAAAGCAGGGGAAGGTATGGTGCCCTACAGAGGGTCTTGATAGACCTGGATCCCTATGACCAACCTTCCATGGAGGGACTGAGTACTGGGGAAGTAACATAAGTGGAGGCCTACCCTGTAAAGGAAGGATCACCTGGGAGCATGGGCCACAGAATTCACTTCCCCAAACATATCCCGTCAATTTGGCACCAGGAGGTAACAGACCCTATGTTTATGGAATTCCCTATGGAATGGTATCCATGGGAAGCTAAGAAAGTTAAAGAGCTCCATAAGGCAGTGGTGGAGGATGGCCCGAACTCTCCTAGGACCCAGACCCTATTACAGGACATTGCTTATGACCCATGCATCCCTAAGGACTGGCGGGACATAGCCAAAGCCATGCTCATCAGCTCTCAGTGGTCCGCCTTTTTAAGGAGGAATGCAGAGTGTGGGCAGAAAATAACCGGCAGGCTCAACCTGCAATACTTATTACTTATGACATGTTAACAGGGACAGGGAAAGCGTACTCCACTGGCGTCCAACAGGCTGCAATAACTGGCCCATACCGTGACCAGGTGTGGGAGGCAGACTTACCTCGTGGTACAAACTGGATTAAGGGCCCACTGAATCCCCAATAGCAGGAGTGAGACAAAAGCTGGGGGAGCCTCTACCTGATTTTATGGACTGGGTCTAACAGAGTGTTCATCCTATGCTGATAGCAGGGGCTTCTGGGATCAATTTGTAAAGCTACTGGTTTGGGAAGAATCAATGCAGAATAACGCATGGCCTGTGCTGGATATAGAGAGAGATCCCTGAGCAGATGGGTGGTGGCCTTGCAGGATGTGGTAATGCCACAGTACCAGTCCCCATCACAAGCTTTAGTTTTACAAGCTCAGACATCTGCAATGAGTGAGACTATCACCAAGGTGCTGGCAGCCCAGGGCCAAGGAACCCTAAGACAATCTGGGAGAGGGACTTGTTTTAAATGAGGGCAGGAGGGGCACTTAAAGAGGGATTGTTCATAACAATCCCCCCCCACCCCACCCCCCCCCCCCGCCAACCAGCCCGGGGGTCCAAACTGCCTCTTACACCATGCCCCTGGTGCAGGAAGGGGTACCATTGGAAAAAAGATTGTCGATCCAGAAAAAAGAATTTTTGTTTTAGATGGAAAATCTTTAAAGAAGAGGAGATGCATCCCCCAGCCCCATTAACTCAAGAGGAACCCCTCTGCTGTAAGGCCCAGGCAGCCTCATGGCAGGACGACCAAGGCCCATTGGACCATCACCCTGGTAAAAGTATTCTGCCCTAAAATGAGTATTTTTATAGTTAGGAATTGGTTTCACTGCCTAATTGACCCGGGGGCAGATCAACCTGTACTCAGGGAGGTGGAAGTGCCCTTGGAAAGGAAGCTTGCACCTGGGCCCCTGATATTGTGGGTAGGGGACAACTCCCAGTCCAAAGAGAAGGTTGCCCTTATGAACTGGACTAACCAGATACAGAGCAGGGAAAGATATGCCCTCTACTGGCAAAAAGCTAAACCACCAATTTACTAGGGCAATACATGCTAGGACAAATGGATGCTGTGGTCACTATGAACAATCTAGCATTCTATGACGATATTCTGGATGGAGGACAAAGGCTTAAATGGGATCTAGAAGGAGTTAAGGAAAAGGATTTTTATAACTTTCATAATTACAGAGAGGAACATGAGGGATCCACTCGGGTGCACCCCCAATCCTAAAGGCCAATGACTCCAAGTACCTCCCATCAGGTGGAAACCGGGAAGCCCTATTTGGGTGGAGCAGTGGCCATTGACCAAACATAAACTTGTAGCCCTCCAACTTTTGGTGGAGGAACAGATAAATCTTTGGCACGAACGCCGTTCTATGAGTCTTGGAACACACCCATATTTTTTATCCAAAAACCATCTGGGGCCTGACATGCTCCAAGATATACGTAAGGTAAATAAACGGATGGAGCTAGTAGGAATGCCCCTAAGAGGTATGCCCTGGACTCCTTCTATACCTTCAGAATATACCCAGGTTGGATTGATATTTTTAATAAGTATTGTATTGTAAAAATACTGTAAAGAGGGGTAACAGTTACATGAGCAAGGTAATGAGTACATTCCTTTTTTAAAATTGTGAACAATACATAGGGACTACAATTACATGGGCAAGATAATGAGTACATTCCTTATCAAACATTGTAGCCTCCTCATTTGTTTCCCCTTCCCATCCTTTCCCATCCTCTGCTGCAGAGCACCCAATCCTCTTCCCCCCAACGTCCTCCCACCCCCCACACCAAAGTTGTAAAGTTCGTTTTCAACATAACAAATTCTAAAACTCATTGTTGCAATGGGTCCACCTGTATCTCTATTTAAATGATTTGTTTTTTCCGTTTCCCTCCACAAATTATACGAACATCAAATACAGTGAAAGCAGGGGTTATACCGTTGGGGAGGGACATACAAAGCAACAAAGAAATAATCTTATAAATGTGCTAGAAACAATCACATGAAAGAAAAAAATTTAGAATTCATATGTTAGGGTTCATTTCCCTAACATCAATTTATCTGACCTTTTCTGCTTGACTCAGACATATAGTGGTTATTTCAAATAAGGGAAACCAGGGACCTGTGTTTCTTTGGGCATGGCTTAATTCACTTAATATAATTTTTTCCAACTCTTTCCATTTCCTAACAAATGGGGCAATGCCATTCTTTCTGATGGAGGCATAGAATTCCATTGTGTATATAAACCACATTTTTTTTTAAATTTAATTTAATTTTATTTGTGAACATACTGTACAGAGGGGTTACAATTACATGGGCAGGATAATGCGTACATTTCTTACCAAGCATTGCACCCTCCTCCTTTGTTTACCCTTCACATCCCTTCCCAGCCTCCCCCCTCCCCCACAATCCCAATCCTTCTCCTTATCCCCCCTTACCCCCCCCCCCGCACCGATGTTGTAAAGCTCGTTTTGGACATGACAACTTGTACTTCTCCTTGTTGCAACAGGTCCACCTATATCCTTAAACAACTGGTTTTTCCCCATCTCCTCCACAAGTTATACTGACATCAAATATAGTGAAAGCAGGGTAAACCACATTTTCTTGATCCATTCATCTACTGAGGGGCGTCTGGGTTGGTTCCATATCTTAGCTATGGTAAATAATGCTGCAATAAACATAGTCGTGCTGGTAGATCTAGTGTGGTCTTTTTTTGAACTTTTGGGTAAATGCCCAAAAGTGGGATTGCTGGGTCACAGGGGAGCTCTATGTGCAGTCTTTTGAGGAACCTCCATACTGCTTTCCAAAGTGGTTGAACATGTTTGCACTCCCAGAAACAATGCACCAAGGTTCCTTTCTGTCCACATCCCCTCCAGCTTGTGTTGTTATTAGAGTTCTTGATTATAGCTTTTCTAACTGGTGTGAGGTGGTATCTCAATGTTGTGTTGATTTGCATTTCTTTTATGGCTAGGGAGATTGAGCATTTCTTTATGTGTCTATGGGCCATCCTTCTCTCCTATTCAGAGAAGTTTCTCTTTAAGACTTTAGCCCACTTATTTATTGGGCAGTTGTTTCTTTTAAGATTTCTTGTTGGGGGGATTTAATTTTTTGAGATCCAGGTATATATTTTAGATATGAGACTCTTGTCCATTGTATGGCTAGTGAAGATGTTTTCCCAATCTTTGGGCTTTGTATCAATCTTGCTAGCTATGTCTTTTGCCATGCAGAAGCTCTGCAATTTTATGCAATCCCATTTGTCCAACCCTTCTTTGATCTGCTGTATTTCTGTGAAACTATTAAGAAAATTTCGGCCTGTGCCAAAGAGACCTAGGGTTTCTCTGATTACATCCTGTAATGTTTTCAGAGTGTCTCTTTTGACTCCGAGGTCTTTGATCTATTTGGACTTGGTTCTGGTGCAGGGTGATATATAAGGATCTAGATTTAGTTTTCTACAAGTAGTCAAACAATTTTGCCAGCCCCATTTACTGAAGAGGCTGTATTTCTTCCATTCTACTTTTTAGGTCCCTTATCGAAGATTAGATGGCTTTAGGTCTGTAGGTTCATTTCTGGGTTTTCAATTCTATTCCATTGGTCCTGAGGTCTGTTCTTGTGCCAGTACCAAGCTGTTTGTATTATTATGGCTTTATAGTAGAGTTTGAAATTTGGTGTTGATATTCCTCCAGCACTGTTCTTTCTGTTGAGGATCGTTTTTGCTATTCTGGATCTTTTATTGTTCCATATGAATTTTTCGATTGTCTCTTCTATTTCCTTAAAGAATGAGATAGGAATTTTGATAGGTATCGCATTGAATTTGTAGATAGCCTTGGGAAGTAATTCCATTTTCATGATGTTGATCTTTCCAATCCAGGACCATGGGAGTTTTTCCACTTTCTAAGTTTTGTTTTGATATCCTTTTTCAAGTTCTTAAAGTTTTCATCATAGAGGTGCTTCACTTCTTTGGTTAATTCCTAGGTATTTCATTATTTATGGGGCTATTACGAATGGAGTTGCTTTCCCAATTTCAGCAACACTTTTCTCATTGTTGGCATACAGAAAAGCCATTCAATTTTTAGGGTTAATTTTATACCTTTCCACATCGCCAAAATTTTGATTCAGCTTGAGTAATTTGGGAGTGGATTCTGTGAGATTCTTTAAATACAAGATCATGTCATCTGCAAAGAGGGAGAGATTTACTTCTTCTTTCCCTATTTTGATTCCCTTTATATTTTCATTTTTTCTTATTGCTGTAGCTAGGCATTCTAATACTATATTGAAGAGAAGAGGAGAGTGTGGACATCCTTGTCTCATTCCTGAGTTAAGAGGAAATAGTTTCAGTTTTTCAGCATTAAGTATAATGCTGGCTGAAGGTTTATCATATACAGCTTTTATTGTATTGAAGAATGTTCCATTGGGTTGTGATTGATATTAAAGTTTGTTTTTTCTCTATCCTACTGCATCTAGATGACTGTGAGAATTTTGTCTTCTCCATCCCTTCTCCTAATTTTTCCTAGCCTGATCAGAGGTTCAAATGGATGGTGCTGCCACAGGGAATGGCCAAGACCCAGGCCTTTTTCTTTTTTCTTTATTAATTCAATTTTATTTTTTTGTGAACATACTGTACAGAGGAGTTACAATTACATGGGCAGGATAATGCGTACATTTCTTATCAAGCATTGCAGCCTCCTTCTTTGTTTACCCTACACATCACTTCCCAGCCTCCCCCCCCCACCCCCCAACCCATCCTTCCCCCCCCTTACACCAAGGTTGTAAAGCTCGTTTTGGACATGACAACTTGTACTTCTCATGGTTGCAACAGGTCCACCAGTATCCTTAAATGACTTGTTTTTCCCCATCTCCTCCACAAGTTATACTGACATCAAATATAGTGAAAGCAGGGGTTATACTGTGGGGGAGGAACATACAAAGCAACAAAGAGATAATCTTATTAATGCATTAGAAACAAATGCATGGAAGAAAAAAAACATTAGAATACATGTCTAAGGGTTCATTTTCCTAACATTACATTATCTGACCTTTTCTGCATGACTCATACATATACTAGATATTGCAAATAACAGAAACCATGGGAGCTATGTTTATTTGGGCCTGGCTTACTTCACTTAATATAATTTTTTTCCAAGTTTTTCCATTTCCTAACAAATGGGGCAATGCCATTCTTCTGATGCAGGCATAGAATTCCATTATGTATATATAACACATTTCCTTGATCCATTCATCTACTGAGGGCCATCTGGTTTGGTTCCATATCTTAGCTATGGTAAATAATGCTGCAATAAACATAGTTGTGCTGGTAGCTTTAGTGTGGTCTTGTTTGTAAACATTTGGGTTAATGCCCAAAAGTGGGATTGTTGGGTCACAGGGGAGCTCTATGTGCAGTCTTTTGAGGAACCTCCATACTGCTTTCCAAAGTGGTTGAACAAGTTTATATTCCCACCAACAATGAAGTAAGGTTCCCTTCTGTCCACAACCCTTCCACATCTGTTGTTAGAGTTCTTCATTTTTGCCATTCTAACTAGTGTGAGGTGGTATCTCAATGTTGTTTTGATTTGCATTTCTTTTATGGCTAGGGATGTTGAGCATTTCTTCATGTGTCTCTTGGCCATCCTTCTTTGTTCTTCAGAGAAGTTTCTCTTTAAGTCTTTAGCCCACTTATTTATTGGGGAGTTGCTTGAGGATTTGTTGTTGGGGGATTTAATTTTTTGAGTTCCAAGTATATTTTAGATACGAGACCTTTGTTTGTTGTATGGCTAGTAAAGATCTTCTCCCAATCCGTGGGCTTTCTATTGATCTTGCTAGCTATGTCCTTTGCCAAATAGAAGCTCTGCAACTTAATGCAATCCCATTTGTCCAACCTTTCTTTGATTTGTTGTGTTTCCGGGTCTCTATTCAGAAAATTTCGGCCTGAGCCGAGGAGACCTAGGGTTTCTCCTATTCCATCCTGTAATGTTTTCAGAGTGTGTACTTTGATTTCGAGGTCTTTGATCCATATTGAGTCGATTCTGATGCAGGGTTTTATATAAGGATCTAGCTTTAGTTTTCTACAAGTAGTTAACCAATTTTGCCAGCACCATTTACTGAAGAGGCTGTCTTTCTAGCCAGGCCTTTTTCCAACAATACTTGGCCACAATTTTAGGGCTTGTGCTGTTTTAGATACCTCCCTTGCATATGCTGACATGAATGATATAATTCTGGTGCACCAAGATGCAGGCCACCTGGAGGGTCTTTTGGCCCAGGTTCTGGCCATATTTAAAAAAAAGGTGGTTTTTTTTTTTTTTTTTTTTTTTTTTTTTTTTTTTTTACCATAGCCCTCAATAAAATTCAAAGGTACCTCCTTTTAAGTTACTCAGATCCCACCTAACCTTGATTCAAGCCAGTCCCCTTAAGCCTTTGTTGGATATTCCAGGCTCTCTGACCCTAGCCCAACTTCAAAGTTTTTAAGGGGAAATCACTTAGATGTTGCCATGGTTTCCTGTCCCCAATTATACTCTTGTGCCCTTATTTGCCCTCCTAAAAGACAGGAAGCCCCAAGATGTTATTACAATTACAGGCAGCCATCGGGCAATATTTTTGCTGTTCCAAAAAGCCCTGGATGAAGTTTCCCTGAAGTGGTGTTCTATCCCGTTGAGTTGTTTGCGGGTTTTACATTGATTTCTGCAGCTTTAACTCAAAAGGGAGAGCCATTAGAGTGGGTTCACTGTCCTCTGGACGGCACTCTTCGGTTGTACACTCAGGCAGACCAACTTGCCGATGCTATCATCAAGGGAAGGACCCAAGCCCAAAGGAATTATGGCCTCTACCCTCACTCCATTGTTTTTCCTTTTCGGATGACCGATGTTGAGTGGCTCACTCGAACAAATGCTCACCTTGCTCTCACCCTAGAGGGGTTTCCAGGCCATATTGACTGCCATTATGGGCCGTCTAAATGGGCAGTCATGTTATGGTGACTTCCCCTGAAAACGCCTTCTTTATTTTCTTCTACACCTATTCCTGGTGCCCTCCATGTTTTTACTGATGGAGGTAAAGAAGGCTCTCCATATGCAGCCTTTGAGGAGCAACAAAAGAGCCTGAGCAAACAAAGACTTCAACCTTGTCAAGGGTCAGCACAATATAAAGAAGTGCTTGCCGTAATTATGACCCTTCAGGACATTCAAAAACAGTTTAATTTGTTTTCTGATAGCCTATGCATGATTAACTTGAGCCCCAATATTCCCCAGTCTGGATGGAACCGTATTTCCTCCCTTATGGTTACAGTTAAGGGCCTATTAGAAGGACGGGGAACCCCTATTCATATTCAGCATTTGAGAAGGCATTCAAAATTCCCTAGGTTTTTATCCATGGGCAATAATTCAGTGGATCCGTTAAATACTGGCCCACAAGCATTAACTTTACAGAAGGACATCTGTTTATATGATTTAACCCACATCAGTTGGAGGGAACTTCAACATAAATTCCCTCATATTTCTGTAAAGGAACTCAAAAAGATAGTACATATCTCCAAAACATGCCAGCCCTTCTTAAATGTACCCCCATTACAACCACTAGGAGTAATTCTCAGAGGCCTCAAACCCAACATCCTCTGGCAAACTGATGTTACTCATTTCCCAGCATTTGGTAAGCTTAAATATATTTTTTGGTTCTATAGATTCTCTATTCAAGAGCATCTTGGGGCACAGCATATACAGAAGATAAAACTAAACATTCACAAACACATTTTCTTCAATGCTTTGTCACCTTGGGTCTACCAGCACAAGTTAAAATCGATAATGGACCCTGTTTTGCTAGTAAAGCAATGTCAGACTTTTTTGACAAATGGCATATTAAACTACAGGAATTCCCTATAATCACCAAGGCCACGCAAGTATAGAAAGAGATCACTGATGTCTTAAGGAACAATTATTAAAACAAAAGGAAGAGTTAACCCCCACATACAGTTACAGATAGCTTTATTTACCATTAACATTTTAAAATTTTCAAAAGTGGCATCTGAATGCAGATTTCAGAAGCACTGGGGACAATTAAACCTTAAGCCCCAAGTGAAAGTCAGGTGGAAGGACCCTCTGACACAACATTGGAGAGGACCTGACCATGCGAAGGGGATTTGGATGTGTTTTCCCATTGGAGAGACAGCCCTGATTTTGATCATTGCCAGGAACCTTAAGTTTTTACCCATTTCCTCTATTCAAGAGGATGCCCAAGGATAAACTTACCAACAAGGATAAAAATGGCTATGGTGGTCACAGCTTGTGTTTAAAAGAGGAAAAGCTAAAAAGATAACTACTAATCATCCCCAAGGACAAAAAGTGCTTGAGAAGCTCTTATGTTCCCTGACAATTGCAGATGGTGATACTCCAAATGTTGGCTGTCCTGACCCTCCCAGTCCTGGCAATGGCCGTACAGAATCCACATGAACCTCAATGGGTAACCTAGTTGTGATCAGTGCTGGCAATGCAGAAATCATCAATAGCACCAGGAGAGAAGCTGTCCCTTCGACCTGATGGCCTGACCTTCATTCTGACCTCTGTGACATGGCTAGAGGATACTGGGATGTTGGAGATTGGACTCCCCTTCACCAACGATGGCCTGAGTATTGTGGCCCAGGAGGATGCACCATGCCCCATGTATGAGACCCCAATACACAGGCTGATCCCATGTTTTAAAGAGGTTAACCTTACGAGATACTGACCTTTATATATGCCCCGGAAGTAATCAAACTGCTTTGGACATTTATAACTGTGGTGGGACTGACGTTTATTACTGTGCTAGATGGGGATGTGAGGTAACTGGGACAGTCTCTTGAATCATGCACAAAGGCCCTAACCTTGTCCGGCGAATCTCGCCACCCAGACTGGCCTCAAACCCCCTGCATGGCTGATGCTCTTCTTACCAATGTAATCCTGTTAAAATAACCTTTATAGAGGAGGGGAAAAGGATAACTAACTAGGAGGTGGACAGCAAAAATGGCGCTGAGACGAAGTTGAGTGGGCAGACCCCGAGTTGTTTATGTTAAAACCTGACTGGATAGCATAATCATGCAAAGTGACATCAGCGAGTGAACAGCTCGTGGACAGCAGGGAAGGTATAGAAAGCTTAGGCGCATAATAGGTTGACCTCTACAGGGAGTTGTTGGTTCCTTTTCCTCCCCTTTAATGCTGCATTGGGTTTTTTTGCTATAAAAATTACTTGCTGTGTGCTTATAAATGAGTTCCTGTTTGACTTGACTCCCCGCTGCATTTGACTGTCTCCAAGGCTAAGGGAGGCTGGGGAATGGGTGAGCAGTGCACTTACCTTTCCTTGCACCCTGTCCATCTTCCACAGGATAGATGAAGACCCAACAGTTCTGTTTCTCTTGGCGGAGACCATCTTAAATGCTACCTTAGAGATTTAGTTTCCATATGCAATCACTCTCTAAGACAATGGGATTTTGATCTTTAGAATGATTTCAGTGGGACAGTATCCAACACATAACATAATACTTCATGGATAGAAGAAAATCTCTAATAGGAAATTATTTGTTTTGGGCATGGAAGATATAGTTATACTTAAAAAATAGCAAAATTTGTAAATATTTTATTAGAGCTTGTAAAACGAATATGAAGTCTTGACTTTAGACATGCCAAATTTCTTACCCTGGCACATGCTTAAATTCTTAGTGATACTGGAGTATTGAACCCAAAACCCTATACTTGTGAAATAGCATCTCTACTACTACCATACTTGCAGATTATAATAAGATTGTTTATTTTGAGGTAGTATAACTATGCCTGGTCCTGCTTGGACTGCGGTCCTCCTAACACAAGCATAAAACATTACATCCAGCAAATGGTTAGTTTCTGAAACTTCTTTTTTGTGTCTGAGCTTGCCTGGAACTGGAATTCTCTAATCTCTGTTTTCTAATTAGATAATATTATAGGTTTGAGTCACTTTATTCAGTAAAATTATACAATTCCAAAATATCTTGATATTGTCTATATTTGTGTTTAACATATAGAGCTAACCTTAATTTTCTCCCTCTTTTGTTTAGTACTGAGTTGAAAACATTGGCTTTTTTATATACATGGCTTTGTTTTGGATGGAATCCCATCACAATCAAAAAAATCTACCAAAAGTTTATGTCAAAAATCATGGAAGGGGGGGTACCAATATGGCAAAGAGGCCATAGAATAACATCACAGCTCGCCACAACCAAAAAGAGAGTTCAACTTCCAACACTTAATCTTCCCAAGATACTGACAATGACAAAAATGAACACTCAGAGAAAAAAAGGAGGTGGAAAATAACAAAAGAGAAAGAGAGAAACAGAAGAATTTCAGAACAGAGAAGCGTGAAGACCCCTCCCCCAACCTTTACTGACCACACCGCAGGGCACCAAGCCATGGCCAGCCAGCCCCATGGGGGCTGCCGGAGTCCTAGGGTCATGGGGGCTGCCTGCAGATCACCTGCACAGAAGCCGCCTGAGGTACTGTTTTGCTGACCCGCGGATCACCATGAACAGAGAAACCTACTAGCCGGGATCTGCACAAAGATCCCTTCCCCACCCCTCGCTATCTATCCCTCCAAAGCTTCTCGACTCCAGGGCGGGAACTCCAGAGCTACACCCCCAAACTTTACTGGCCATGTGACAGCACACCAAGCCCCAACCAGCCGGCCCGGTGAGGGCTGCCAGAATCCCAGAGACAAAGGGACCTGTCTGCAGATAACCCGCACAGAAGCCGCCTGAGGTAAAGGTGTCAGACTCACTGATTATGACGAACAGAGAAACCCCCAAACCTGGAAATCAGCCCCACGATGGGAGCCCCAGTACTACACAAGAAGCCCACAGAACACCAGAGCAGAAGACGTTCAAGGAACGGGTGCTGATCTGGAGACTGCAAACAGAGACAAACCCCAGAGCACAGAACCTGTATGTAGGCCCCACCCCCATCTCTCGGGCAGAAGCAAGAGGCCCATCCCACGGAGTGGATCCGACAGTGTAGACGAGGCAGAGACAGAAGAGAATCACAAAAATCAACCAACACCCAGCCCAGCCCGCAACCACCCCAACCAAATTCTGATTGCAATGGCAACAGATGACCTACATCACACAAATACAACTAGCTCCAGTGTGAGTACCCCACAGGGGACAGTGTATCACTCAAGGGAGACCAGAGCTGGAGGGAATCCTCAGACTTTGACCCAGACTCCCTACCCCAACACCTGGACCACAAGACCCACTAAAACTGGGAACTGTTCGAGAGCTCCACCAGCCTGCAGAGCACATTCCACTGGCCAGGCTAGAGCAAGAGCGCCCCTGGAAGGGAGATTAAATGTCCAAGATAGGAACAGTGCCCCTGGGACAAGACACCCAACAATAGAAGAAATTTGAACTGTGTAACCCAGGCTGCATAACCTAGGTGGCATACACAGCAGCACAGACACAACTAGGGTTGGGCACCCCCAGGTGGGGGGCCAGAACCAAGCCTGGGGATCTGGTGCCTGAGCAACACAACCAACTCTTCCCAACTGAAGTCAAAAGCTGAGCATACGCCTCAGCATAGGGGAGAAAACAGGGAACTGCACCCCCTGGGAAACATGCCTGTGACAACAAAAGACCTGGCAGCTCAGGACAAGAGATGCCCAAACCCCACTGGAACCTGATCCATATATTCTAGGCTGGGAATTGGACAACACAGGCCACCAGCACCTGATAATAGGCAAGAGCTCAGGCTGGTAAGGTGGCTCAGCAGTAGAGTACTAGTCTTGTGTGCATGAGGACCTGGATCTGATTCCTCAGCACAACATAAGCAGAAAGGGCCAGAAGTGGTGCTTTGACTCAAATGGTAGGGTGCCAATGTTGAGCTGAAGAGCTGAGGAACAGCATCCAAGCCCAGAGTTGCAGCCCACAACCGGCCAAAAAAAAAAAAAAAAACATTAGGGGCCCATAGCAGACTCCAGCATCTGGGAGAGTGCATCCAGAACAACCGATCTTACCAAGATCACCCTTAGGAGCAAACAGGAGCAGTCTAGGCTGCTCAACCCTTCCAAATATGGGAATTGCCAGGGATCTACAGCAGAGAGCCGAGAATGCTATGTAGAACAGACCAGAAGCTGGAGGTAAGCCCCCAACAGAACCCAGATCAGCTACAGACTCTCTCTACGAATACATAAACAGCAACCAAGCAAAGACAGACACACCAAAACAACATTTCAGATTAGTCTCCAACAATCCCTGAACTCCCATGTGAAAAATCACAGAGAAAAATTACAAGGTTTATCAACACCCAGGATAGCAAGCTATACCCAAGAGCCAGCAGCCATGCAGGGGAGAGCCCCAGTGGGAGCAAAGCAGGAATGGGAGACAAAAGCTACAATCAAGGGATGCTGGAGGCAATGAATCAAGAAATAAAGCGAGAAATAGACCAGAAATTGAAAGAGCACAGGGAAGAACTATCAAAAGATATGCAGGATATCAAATAGGAAATGCATGCAAAAATAGAGGCAGCACACACCTCACCAAGAAGTGAGATAAATGCCAAAATAGAGGCAGTACATACCTCATTAAGAGGTGATATCAGTACTTTGAAAACCAACATCGAATCCATAAAGGAGTCCATTTCCTCCATGCAAACCACAATGGAAGCCACAGTTAACAGAGTGAACGAAATGGAATATAGAGTGTCAGATACAGAAGACAGAATATACCAACTGGACCATAAAATTACAGATATGGAAAAATCACTCAAATTATGCCAAAGGGACATTCAAGAGAAAGCACATAGTGCCAAGAACTTTAACCTTTATATAATTGGAGTGGACGAAGGTGAGGAATGAATATCAAAGCAAGGGAATGCAACACCTATTCAACAAGATAATTAGTGAAAATTTTCCCCATCTCAAAAAAGAACTTCTTACCTACATAACAGAAGCATATATAACACCTAACAAGCAAGACACCAGGAGAAATACTTCTAGACACATTATAGTGAAAATGATAGATCTGAATAATAGGAAACAATCTTGCATGCAGCAAAAATAAAAAAGGAGAAAAAAGGGAAAAAGAAATTAGAATCACTGCAGATCTCTCCACACAAACACTGAATGCAAGAAAGGCCTGGGAAAGTACCATACGAGCACTGAGAGCCAATAACTGCCAACCCAGACTGATATATCCAGCAAAGCTAGCATTCACATTCGATGGAGAACTGAAAATTTTTAAAAGCAAGAAAAATTAATGAATATATAAACATTAAGCCAGCATTACAAAGAATACTAAGAGAGGGGACACAACCTGAAGAAAGCAACCAGGAACTGGAACCTGCACCCAGACAGGAATTAATTGAAGTCTAACTGAGCAAGCACAGGAGGAAAGGAAAGAAGAAAAGTGAGGAAAACAGGAAATGACAGGGACTTAATATTAATGGGCTTAATTCGCCAAACAAAAGAAAAAGAACTGCAGCTTGGATCAGAAAATATGACTCATCCATCTGTTGCCTTCAGGAGACCCACCTCTCAGCCAAACATACAAAAAAATTCAGAGTAAAGGGTTGGAAAAGGATCTACCAATCAAATGCCCCCCAGTAAGAAAGCAGGTGTAGCTATCCTGATATCTGACAAAATAAACTTTTCATTAAAATCAATACAGAAAGCCAAGGACAGATACTACATATGAAGGGAACAATCCAAGAGGAGGATGTTACCATCAGTAACTTATATTCCCCAAATATTGGTGCACCCAGATATGTTAACCAAATACTTTCAAATTTACAGAATATCCCAATACAAAAATACTAGGAGACTTTAACACCCCACTCTCACCAAAGGGCAGGCCCACCAACCAGAGGATTTGCAAAGAAGCTACTGAATTAAGTGAGCCCATACTTCAAGCGGAATTAACTGACATCTACCCTAAAACAACACAGTACACATTCTTCTCAGCAGCTCATGGAACTTTTTCCAAAATAGACCATATCATGCAAGTTCATGCAAGGAACTTAAGTAAATACAAAGGGATCTACATAATCCCCTGTATCCTATATGACCACAGTGGAATCAAGCTAGTTCTCAATAACAAAGTATATCACAGAAAATTCTCTAATACATGGAAATTGAATAGCACACTTTTTAGCAATGACTGGGTAATGGAAGAGATCAAAGAAGAAATAAAAAATTTCCTACAACTCAATGAAAATGAAAACACCTCGTAAAGAAATTTGTGGGACACAGGAAAAGCAGTCCTGAGGGGCAAATTTATTGCCCTCAGTGCCCATATCAAGGAAATACAGACAGACCAAGTAAATTATCTCATGTTGCAATTAAAACAGCTAGAAAAACATAAAAAAATGGAACCTAAAGTTACTAGATGGAGCCAGATAACCAAATTACCAGCAGAGTTTAATCAATTAGAAAATCAGAAAACTATAGCCAAAATTAACCAAACAAAAACCTGGTTCTTTGAAAAAATAAATAAAATAGATGGACCGCTGGAAAGATTAATTTAAAAAAGAATTGAGGAAACCCATATTAACAGGATTAGGGATGCCACAGGAAACATCACAACATGTAACCAAGATATCCAAACAATCTTAACGGACTACTTTCAAAAGTTATACTCTCTAAAGGAAGAAGACCTGGCAGAAATGGATGCATTTTTAGACAAATACAAGTTGCCCAAACTGAGCAAAGAAGAAGTAAACCACTTAAATAAGCCAATATCCTACAACGAGATACAGGAAGCTATCAAGTCTTCCAACAAAAAAAAGACCAGGATCAGAAGGATTCACAGCAGAATTTTATAAGACCTTTAAATAAGAACTAATATCCATACTCCTCAAGCTCTTTAGAGAAACAGAAAAGGAGGGAGCTATCCCAAACTCATTCTACGAAGCCAATATCACACTCATCCCCAAACAGGCAAAGACCCACCAATAAAAGAGAATTGCAGGCCAATTTCCTTGATGAACACAGATGCAAAGATCCTTAACAAGATTCTAACTAATGGAATCCAGAAACATATGAAAAAAATCACACACTATGACCAGGTAGGCTTCATCCCAGAGATAAAGATATGGTTTAACATACGTAAGTCAATAAATGTAATACAACATATCAACAGAGCCAAGATCAAGAATCACATGATTTTCACCACAGATGCAGAAAAGGCCTTTGATAAAATTCAACATTCATTCATGCTAAAAGCTCTGGAGAAAATAGGAATAGAAGGAACATTTCTTAAACAATAAAAGCCATTTATGGCAGATCAATAGCCAGTATTATACTTAATGGGGAAAAGCTACAACCAATTCTCCTAAAATCAGGAACAAGGCAAGGATGCCTACAGTCTCCACTCCTCTTCAATAGAGTCCTGGAACCCTTAGCCAGGGCAATAAGGCAAGAAAAAGACATTAAAGGGATCCGCGTATGGAAAGAAGAAGTTAAACTATCTCTTTTTGCAGATGACATGATACTATAACTTCATGATCCCAAAAACTCCATCCCCAAACTCTTAGAAATCATAAATCACTTTGGCAAAGTACCGGGATAAAAAAATAAACCCACATAAATTAGTTGCCTTCCTGTACACTGACAATGTACAAGAAGAGAGGGAAACAAAGGGAGCAACCCCATTCATAATAACCTCCCAAAAAACAAAATATTAGGAATTAACCTAAGGAAAGATGTAAAAGAATTATTTAATGAAAAATATAAAAAGTTACAGAAAGAAATTTCAGAAGACACTAGGAAATGGAAAGACCTCCCATGTTCTTGGATAGGCAGACTTATATTGAAAATGGTAATAAGGCCAAAATTAATATACAAATTCCATGCAATTCCTATTAAAATCGCAGTGATGTACATCACTGAAATACAGAAAACAGTCCAAAAATTTCATATGGAACAACAAAAGACCTAGAATAGCCAAAACAATTCTAGGGAATAAAGACAACATGGGAGGGATATCTATGCTGATCTTCAAACTAAACTATAGAGCTATAATAACAAAGACAGCATGGTACTGGCACAAAAACAGACCTGAAGACCACTGGTGCTAGGAAAACTGGGCGGCCACATGCAAAAAACTAAAAGTGGACCCCAGCCTATCACCATGCACCAACATCAACTCAAAATGTATTAAAGACCTTAACATTAAACCTGAATCTCTGAAACTACTGCAGGACAGAGTAGGAGAGACACTTGAACTTATAGGCACAGGAAGGAACTTCCTGAACAGAGTCCCAGGGTCACAACAAGTTGGAGAGAGACTCGACAAATGGGACTATCTTAAAATAAAAAACTTCTGCACAGCAAAATCTATAGCAACCAAGCTAGAAAGACAACCAACTAATTGGGAAAAAATATTTACCAGCAATATATCAGACAAGGGGATAACTTCCACTATATACAGGGAACTCAAGAAGCTAATCCCTCCCAAACCTAACAAATCAATTAATAAATGGGCAAGGGAAATAAAGAGGGACTTCTCAGATGAAGAAATAGAAATGGCAAAGAAACACATGAGGAAATGTTCACCATCCCTGGTTGTGAAGCAAATGCAAATAAAGACAACCCTTAGATACCACCTTACCCCAGTCACAATGTCCCACATCCACAAGTCAGCCAAAGATAAATGCTGGAGGGGATGTGGAAAAAGAGGAAGCCTATTACACTGCTAGTGGGAACGTCCACTTATACAACTACTTTGGAAAGCAGTCTGGAGGGTCCTCAGAAAGGTAAAGATTGATCTCCCTTATGATGCAGTCATACCACTTCTTGGCATCTACTCTGAACAACAGGAACCAATATACTAGGACACATGCACCTCCATGTTTATTGCAGCACTTTTCACAATAGCTAGGATATGGAAACAACCCAGATGCCCCATCACAGATGAATGGATCCAAAAATTGTGGTATATATACACAATGGAGTATTATGCAGCCATTAGAAATGACAAAATATTGGCATTTGCAGGGAAATGGATGGAGCTAGAAGGAATCATGTTGAGCGAGGTAAGCCAAGAGCAAAGAGACAAATGGTACATGGTCTCCCTGATAAGTGGATGCTAAATCCAAAATGTTAGGTGATACGACAAAACCAACAGGAATTAAGAAACAAAGAACTCCCACTCATCTGGTTGAACCACTACTAAATAACCCTTGCTGCTGATCAAATATATGGTGTATAACATGTGAACACCGTTATATGTTATAGACCATGAGAGACAATTTGCTCCATGAAAGTTAGAATGAGTTTGTGACTTTAAATGAGCATCATTATCCCACAATACCATGAAATTTGGGAAATTATGTAATCATTTAATCACAATTAAAAAAAACACGCCAGAAAACTAAAAGTGGTGCTATGGCTCAAGTGGTAGAGCATAAGCCTTGAGCTGAATTGTTCGGGGACAGCTCCCAGGCCTAGAGCTCAAGCCCCATGACTGACGAGAGTGAGAGAGAGAGAGAGAGAGAGAGAGAGAGAGAGAGAGAGAGAGAGAGAGAGAGAGAGAGAGAGAGAGAGAGAGAGAGAGAGAGAGAGAGAGAGAGAGAGAGAGAGAGAGAGAGAGATCTTTAATGTGATTTTTTGTAACATATTTGTAAGATTATGTCTTTGTTGCCTTGTATGTCCCTCACCCATGGTATAACCCCTGCTTTCACTATATATGATGTTGTTATATGTGGAGGGGAAGGGAAAAAACAAATTGTTAAAACAGGGATACAGGAGGACCCATTGCAACAATGAGATGTACAAGTCATTATGACGAAAAACGAACTTTGCAACCTTGGTGTGGGGAACGGGGGAAGGGAGGATACGAAGGGATGGGAAGGGGAAACAAAAGAGGAGGCTACAATACTTGATAAGAATTGTGTTCATTATCTTATCCATGTAATTGTAACCCCTCTGTACAGTATATTCACAATAAAAATTCATGGAAAAGAAATATTCAGGTTGGAAAACAAACACTGATCCTTAAGATATAAATGCAGTATATTTATACTGTTAATCAATGTTTTCTTAAGTATGAGGAGGAAGGCAGAAATGTGAAAGATGTCAGATTTCTGTAGAAATTCTGTAGTTGTCACTTCATGTTATCTTGCTTTCTTAAAGCTTTCTTTATTAACCCCCCCTGGGTGTATGTTGGTTGGACTGATTGGTAATTTTCTCCAGGAAATGAAGCTGATTTTAGAAGGCTGATGGTGTGGTAAATAAAGGAATGATGAGAATGAGCACAGATATTGTCACTGAATGAACCGACCAGGTTAACTGCTAAACAGCAAAACAGAAAAGTTTCAAGTCTGATGATCCACATTGGAACATGTATAGATAGATACATATACATATGTATATAAATATACATATAAATGAATATACATACATGAAAAATTAAATCTCCAGGAGAATATAGAGAAACTTGGAATGACAAATATTAAAGTCTATCAAACTGGTTGCAGGAAAGGTACAGTAAAATATCAAGAGTTTAGCATAGATTTTGCATAGATTATGTAAAGATGAAAATTCTTCCTTTATTATATACTTTACAAATATGCTTAGTATGTTTTAAGTTTTTTATTTTGTGATAATACCATACAGAGGGATTACAATTACATGGGCCAGGTAATGAGTACATTTCTTATCAAGCATTGTTTCCTCCTCCTTTAAAAGCCTCCCCATCTCCCCTTCCCGACTCTCTCCGCACCCAGAGCCAAAGTTGTAAATTTCATTTTCCTACTTAACATTTTGTACATCTCATTGTTGCAAGGGGTCCACCTGTATCCCTATTTAAACAATTTGGATTTTCCCTTCCCCTCCATAAATTATACCAACATCAAATACAGTGAAAACAAGATTAAGTTTATTGATATTGTAGTAGGAGAATCTGCACAATGCTGAAAAAGGAATTACACAAAATATGCAACATGGCTAGGCACTGGTGGTTCAAGGATATAATCTTAGCTAGTTAAGAGGCTGAGATCTGCAGATCACAGTGCGAAGCCAGCCTGAGTAGGAAAGTTCATTAGATTCTTATCTCCAATTAACTACCAGGGCAAATGGAGTTTCAGTTCAGAATGTATGTGGAGACTGGCCTAGAACACAAAATCACCATCCAGGCCCTCAGTTTAAACCATGACATAAAGTAAAACATAAAATAAAACATGGAGTTAGATATTTTAGAATGAAGCCCAATTTAATATACTCTACATTGTTAGAAAGACTAGACTTCTGTGTTAGCTTTATAACCTACCATAATAAGTGACAGTGTCCATTTATTAAACAGAAAGGCTTACTCAGATTTACAAGTTTGAAGGTTTCAGTGTATATTCAGTTGGTTTTGTTGCTTTGGGGGCCTGTTAAAAGACAATGTAAAGGTGGGGAGTATGGCAAAGAGAAATGGTTTTGACCTAGAATGATTAAAAGAGAAAAGAAGAAAGTAGATGAGAGTCTATATTCTCATAAGTTTCACACTGAAGTACTTAATCTCCAGAATAAGTATTCGGGTATTCTCCATAGTATGGAAGGAAATAGAAAGTCATTTTTTCTTTAACACATATATCTTTCTGGGTCATACTAAATTCAAATGGCAACATCTTCACCAATCATAATGACTTCAGGGGTGGGAGAAACTAGATATTTCTGTAAATTCTAATTAGATCTCAGAAGACTAAATATTTTATGGAATTCCTTTTAAAATATTTTCTTGCCGACGGAGTGGTTCTTTATACTACAAATGTGTATATCTGTGTGTTTGTATGTGTGTATGTGTGTTTGAATAAACTAATATAACAACATAGCAGATAAAACTATTAGTAGCACATAAAAGTATTGATATGGCCTTTCGTTTTTCTTTTCATACCATGAAATTTTGCCACAATTTCCAATCAAATCTTATCCAACATTCAAATATTAATGCTGTCCCAAAAGTTTTGCATGCCAGCCCAAGTACATCTATCTTGTTTAAGATGGCCATGGTATAGGAAATTTTACGTCTTCCAACTTCACCAAGGAAACATTATACAATATTTCTTTTAAAAATACCTAGATTGTAGAACACTTTTGACAGTAAATTGAAGGAATATATTTTATGGGATTTAAAAATTTAGTTATTTAAATGGATATTCTATATTCACAATTCAGAGCCCTATTAAACTACATAATTGAAACCAAATCTATTACCATATTCCATGAAGACAGGCCTTGCTGAAAACAAACCAGATGTGGTAAGCAAATTAACGTGTATGCTATTTACAAATGTTGCTCTTCTAAAGCATGGAAGTGACAGAGCAATTAATGCCTATGAGCAGCTGTTTCTAAGGCATATGGAAAGCGATTACTTTGCAGCCTAAGTGTAAAAATCCACAGATGTTTCAGGTTATGCTTCATTGTTGGCATTTGTGAGATATATTTTGGAAAGCACAATGAGAGAAAGCATGGTGTTTTGTAAAACTTTGCTGGCTGACACTCCAGGGAAGGAAAACTTATTGAAATGTTTCAAATGAGAAGACAGACAGTAGGGTGGGTACGATGTGGTATGAAGTTTTAAATACAAACTGAATCAAACCAAAGAATGGGAAAAAAGTTTTTCTTTAACAAATGTTTTCTGGGTATACTGTGCTATACATTATAATGATGAAATGATCATTTCTTTGGAAAAGTAAGGAAAAAAGCACTGTCACCTGTTGAATTTCTTTTTAAAGTGATTCTTAAATGACAAGAATGAAGAAATTGAAATGGGTTCATATTATCCCATATTACTTCAATTTTTGATTAAAAGTCAAAACAAACTGAGAGTCTATTAGTCCATCAAGATTTACAGAGTAAGTTTCTGGCATATATTTTGTTTCTTCCTCTTTTGTGGAGGGTGATATAAATATTTTTTTTCAAAAGGGCAACTTGGTCTTAACAATTACCCACAAAATTTATGCTGTCATTGAATCAGAGAGTTTTTGTGATTAATTTAAGACAATAGTAGGCTCATTTTATGCCAACAAAAAATATAAAAACCAATGACATTTTCGCGGAACAACCACTCATAAAAATCATGAAATAATAAAGTAAAACTCCATGTCAATATCTTTTTGTTGGTTGTGGGTCTTAAACTCTGGGCCCAGGCACTGTCCCTCAGCTCTTCAGCTCAAGTCTACCAATGAGCCACTTGAGCCACAGTGCCATTTCTGTTTTATAGGTGGTTTATTGGAGATAAGAGTCTTACAGACTTTTCTGCCCAGGCTGGTTTTCAACCAATATCCTCAGATCTCAGACTCCTGATTAGTGAAGATTACAGGCATGAGCCACCAAACCCAGATCCAAATCAATTTTTAAAAAATGCAATCTTATTGAAATTTCTGGCTTTTTCCAATAAACAAACTTATTTTTTTCAGCACTACTTTATAACTCTGAGTTATTTTTAGATGAAACTGGGATTTTTTAATACATTCAAATATAATTTTTACTATTATTCAGTATCTCACTAAAATCCACTACCATTGACTTTGCACAAAGTCAATTATTACATACTATCTTACACACTATTATTATTCCATTCTATATTTCATATAGTGTGAAGTGAAAATAGTTTGAACCATTTCATATAAATTTTTTACGAGATGCTATTTTAGCATTATAAATTCACATCTGTGGTTTTAAACTAAGCTACAAATATTTTAGAGTTAGAATCAAATATGAAAATGTAGTGTGTCCCAATTAAACCAAAAATTCTGTGTTCATATAGACAAAAGTATTGTCTTTTCACTAAAGTCTTTGAAGTAATACCATTGGACATAATGAGGCAAAAGGAGGCAGAATTCAACTCACACCTAACAATATCTCTGTTATTTTGCTAACCCCTCCACCAAGACCTGCCCGTTCCCAGTTGTCATAAAAATTCAAGTGTCTCTCTTATAATTCTAATTGTAAAAGTTCTAAATCACTGATTCTTTGTACAAAATATAGACACAAAAAACTCGAAATAAAATGCACACATATGTTGATGTCACCACAGCTGGAAAAACATCCATCAAAGTGTAACTTCCCCAGGAACAAAAACATGTGCCCAGTTTTTTTTCCAGTACAAAAACCTCAAATACAGGTTAATTTGAGTACAGCTATAAGGATAACTGTATCATAAACAAGATTGTGTTAATTTGTAATTAAATTTATCTGGATGAACCTAATAGAGCAAATCTCTTGAATGGATCAAATTGTTTAAAATTTTTTTTACTGAATATGAATTAAGATCTGCACATATTTAAAAGAAAAAATGCTTTGAATTAAATCATAAAAATCATGACATACTTAAGAAATTCAGCAATCCAATAAATAAATCCAACAGTATCCATAATGAGAACTAAACACCACTTATTTAACAAGAACCAAATATGCAAATAATAGAATCTGAGCAGTGTATATGACTGTACATAATTTAAAACTACTCTAAATCACACTGTTTGTAGAAGACTGAATATGGGTTATCTAAAGGAAAACATCAGCACATTATATAAATGAAATTAAAATCTCATGAAAAGAAAGAATAGTAGTTTCTGGAAAACACTATTTTAATAAGTGGTGGTCAAAATCTTTCTAGTACTGACAAAATTGCATAGCAATTTAGCTAGTTCCAAAAGAGACCCATGTTACTCGATCTGATTTGAAACTTTGGCAAAGTAGTAGGTTACAACTCTAACATTATTATGGATGTTGACTCTGGCATGACAGAACATAACTTCAACTAAATATCAAGACATAAATAAACATATAAACAGAAAAAGCATCATACAAGCCCTATTGCAAACTGGCGTAAAAGAAAGTCAATCACACTGATTCAGCATTTATTTTAATGATTTTTTCCATAAATTATTTCCTTTAGCTTGCATTTTAAAAACATTCTGTTAAATGATTTATATCTTGGTAACTAATTTTGGATGCCTCCTTAAATTTTTTTTTGAGTATAATATCTCACTTCAGTTGCTAACTCATGAAATGATGTTGATTATAAAACAAAAGCTAATAACCATTGTTTATAATACACAAAATCTCATAAGCATGATTTCAGTACGCATAGGTTAACATTTTGATATCATAGTCTCATGACTGATAAGGCCTATCAATATTTGTAACTAGATTCCTCAGCCTAAATTAAGCCATTGTTAAAAAATGTTTATATCTTTATCTGTCACCTATCAGAGATTAAACTCAGTATAAAGCTTAACGAAAACGATAAGGTAAGAATTTAGCTTTTCTGGAAATAAAGTAAACAAAATGCAGCATAGAGTAACTCACTGGTTCAAAGTCAAGCTATTTCTCCAAAACATTCTAAGCATTTCCTTACACTGTGTATTATTCTCGAGAAGGGAATGGGGAATGTGAGAAAAGGACTAACTAAGCATTGTCTTCAAATATACATAATTTGGATTTATCTCTTCATTTCACTCTAGTATTTTTGACAAAACAAAAAACTGTTTGAATAATTGATTTTCAGGTCAGCTATAATATATCCTAGTTGCATATACCAAACTATATTCAGACAATGGTATATAGCTATTAAGTAAATAAACCATATTCAATAAATAGCAAAAAGTATATACCTGTAGAGATAATATTTTGACGAATGCATTGGAAATATTCTAATATAATAATTCAGTTGATTGAACAATTTCAATTGACCATAATTAACTAGAATATTTTAATGCTAATTGAACAAGATTGTCCTTATGAACGAGCATAACCTATTTCTCCTTTTAATTTGTCCAGGAAATAACTGAAAAAAAAGGAAATTAATATATGAAACTATAACAACTGGAATGAACTTTTGTCTTTTTGGTAGCAAATATTAATTTCACAAAGTAATTTTATTGGGTTATACACATATGTCTACATAATGTAGCTTGTGATATTTTATTCCTTTATTAATTTCATTATTCTATTTTTATACTTAATTTTATTATGTGATCATACTAACTTATAAAGTATTTGAACATATTACTCCACACTATTTCTCTTCATCTACTCATTCACTTTTTTCCAAACTTAATCAGTACCATCTTTTTCACTTGGTTCATTCAAAGTCTTCATATGATTAATCTAGTATTGATTTTTCACAGTATGGCTTATTGCTTTAATATGAAGGTTTCCAGTTCTATCTATTTTCCTGAAGATGAAGTGATTTCATTATTATGCGTGGTTACATAATATATCATGTGTATATATGCATATATGTATATATTACAATTTCTTGATTCAATCAGCAATTAAGGAACATGTACGTGAATTTTGTATTCATTTTTTAATGGGAGAAGGAAGGATGGAAATAATGATGTTTGGATTGAAAAACATGATCTTTAGGTTGACACTCTAGTATTTAAAACATCCTCCCACCTGCTCTTTCATCGGTATTTCAATAATGCATTATATTTAAAAAAAGAAATTTAATTACATTTGTGAAGGTGTTCTTTTTCAGTATCTGCTATTTTTATTACAGTGTTACATTTAGTAAGTCATGTGAGTATGGGGATGTATGTGAACATAAATATGCATGCATGTTTGTAAGGAAGCTTAATGTATGTGAGATACAGGATTCAAATAAAAGTTTGAGATATGAAAGAGACTTTGAAAGAGGCTTTGACCTTGAAAATTGTCCTGGGTATGATTTTTTGGAGAAATATCCCCATTCAACTACGAAGGATGCATTGTTTTTTAATATTGTGATGGTACTGGGGTTTGAACTCCTGGTCTTGAGCACTATCTGGGCTTGAATTCTCAATGTTTGCTCTAAACTGCCTGAGCCTCACCTGCACTTCTTCTTTTTACCACAAGTTGAGAAAAGAATGACTTATGTTTATTCATTTAGAATAGCTTCGAATTGCAAAGGTCAAATTTGAACCTACCTAATAGATAGGTGTCAGCCACTGGTGCTCTGCTAGAACTCACTTCTTAAAAAAAAATACTCACAAAAAGAGAAAAAAAAATATTTGTTCAATTATTTATGTTGTCTGATAAACCAAATCACTTGCTACTGGAAGATAGAAAGAGAGAAGTTAGAGATGAATATGGAGGATAGAGACCCAAAGAAAGAAGAAGTAAAGGGACGGTAAATGAGGGGAGGGGAAGGGAGCATGGAAGAGGAGGGAAAAGCTGAGTAGAATTGTCTATAAAGTGTTATTGGCCAGTCAATGCCTTTGCATTTATGTAGCCAAGGGGTTATATTTTTGGTAGTAGTAAGTTGAGATAAACAATACCAATTTACAGGTAATAACCTGTTAGTGTGTTTCCTTCTGCACCAAGGGTGCCACAGGGCAGTTACTGTTTCAGAGAATCCTAGAGTAAACAGTGTAAGTGATTCTGAGAAACAATAATTGACATGAAAGGAATGCTCCCTTGTATGGTGAAGTCAAGCATCACTCTTGTTCCCTGATCTACTCTTCCTCTCAATAGGAATAGCACAAACAGAAGAGGAAGGAGTTACCTGAGTAATGATTATCTCTCTGTTTACTCTCATCCCTTGGCCTCTCAAACAATAAAGCCAAAGTAAACTTAACCTTAACTAGTGGGGAAAATGGGAGGAAAAAGTTCAGTCTAGCTTAATGTGAAAGTTTTCAAATATTTGGGGCAGCGTTTCAAATACTGAAATAAAACATTGGTGATTATTAATAAAAAAGTAACTTTAAATTTATTGAAAATTTAGAAGACTAAGGGCTCACTCCATAGTGGAATCTGAATAATTAAACTGACTCCTGCTTCTATCATCAGAAATTGAAGACGGTTCCTAAACTTCCAATACTAGGTAAATTACCCTCAGTATTCACTTCAAGTGTGTGAATATGATGCAGAAAACATTACTCATGTAACTGTAACCCCACTCTACACAATTTTTACAATAAAATGGATAAAAATTTAAAAATTAGATTGCTGAAATGATAAGTGATGGAAATTCATGGTGGATAGTGTCATGCTAAGAGCATGGGAATTATTTTCCTTCCATCTTCAGTCTGTAGAGAAGAAAAAAGCTTCATTGCATGGCTCTGAAGGTCCAATTCTGAATTTAGGACAGAAGGTGAATAGTAAAGGAGACCTATCTCAGCCATTCAGATATTAGAAATGTGGAGAAATATCCTCATTTATGTAGGTCAAACATGGTTGAGAGAATGTGGCAAGCCCTAAGCCAAATGTCAAAGGCAGAGAAATTTAACAAAATAACATGAAGTTGAAAAAAGTCTTCAAAGGGAGAGCTGGGCGTAAGGGGAGTAGGGAAGAAGAATGGAGAGGGAAATGGATGAATACAGTCAAAACACTCAATGTACATATATGAGAATATAAGTAAGAAACTTAAAGTGTTAGGAGGGTTGGGGTAAGGGAAAGAAGGAAAGTGGAAGATTGACAATGATCCAGATGTATTGTACATTGAAATGTACATACACTCTATTCATCACTGACATGATGAAGTGAAACCACTTTGCACAGCTTCCTAAAGATGTAAAAATTTTTGAAGATTTAATATTAAGAGACCAGAAGCATAAACCTTTAGAGATAAATAAGAGGATGGCATTGATATATTGTGGAGGCTTGTGCTCCTATCAATATACAAAAATGAATGTGTCAAGTCTGCTGCAAATGTAAATTTTATTTTGCCAATTCTTTTTTGCAAATTGCTTAAAATATCGAGAACCAAATTATACTATCATTTCACTTCCAGTAAAAATTTTTTTATAAACCTTTAGCTTTCTCAGTTGTTTCTAAATATTTTAATATAATGCATTGGAACCAATTTCATTCTACATTTAAGTTTAAATTTTAAAAACCTAAATTCTTTAAAAAATCCTCTCACTTAGGCACAGGTATGGATAGATAGCTGTTGTGGGCAGAATCAGAATTATTCAGAAAGCTGTAAATAGATGCTTACCTAAGTTTCTCTCTTCTGAATCATACAATACAGACTGTCCTTGTTAGGAAAATGGAGGAGAATGGAAAAGGAATAGGCTGTACTTGATCATCAACAGGCGAGGACTGTTTATTGCCAAACAGCGAGGGGCACAGTCCTGCCAGCAGGTTTGGAGGTTGTGTGAGGGATCTGGGACAGGATCTGGCTTTTTATAGGAGGTCTGAGCAATGTGGTAGAGGTTAATGAATAGCCCCTAGATCACAGCTAGGATTAGGTGGATTGTCCTGCCTGAACTTCAAAGGAGTTCACACATACATGGGATTTTGCCTGGAGTCTGTATGGGTCTGGGACAGTAGGGTAGGGGTCAATCCGTCATATTCTATCATTAGATGCATAAAATGATAGGGCCAAGAGGGGAGAGGCAAGATCTTCATATAAGATCTTTGGATACAGAAAAAGAATTGGGCTGAGAGAGGAGTATCATGGAGTTTTGAGAACAAAGCAGATTCCCATCATTTTGAACCCTGTAGTATAAAAGGTGGAGGGGCATCGTGGTCTTTTCTAGCTACTTCCAGCTGGCATGGGGGTGTGGAGGAGTCACTGGGCCTGGGATCTTCAGGTCCAGGTCTGTGCTCAGTCCAGGGCAATGTAAGCAAAGGCTCTGGTTGCCAGTAGTAATAGGAAGGCCTTGATTTGGTCCCAAATCTTGAGTAAGGGCTATTATCCTGTTAGAGAGAAACTTGAAAATGCTGAGACCAAGGAAAAGGCTGTCAAGGTGGCAGGACTAGTTGATATGAGTGACATAGGAAAACACACGCTGGGAAAAAGCCAAAAAAGTTCCAGAAGTAATAAACTACGATTGGAGTATTTAAGGGCCTGATAAAATATCTTGATAATTTCCTATAAATAGCAGGTAACAAAGGCAAGAATATAAATTCCTGTCAAGTTAGAAGTTTTTCAGATATGGACATGAACTCAAAGCCTGAGCACTTCCCCTGAGCACTTCTGCTCGAGGTGAGCATCCTTCCATTTTGAGTCAAAAGGCCACATTTAGCATTTGGCTGTTGATTTTTGAGGCAGCATCCAGCTTGGCACTTTGCTGGTTAGTTGGGAGAGTCTCAAGGGATTTTTCTGCCTGGGATGGCTTTGACCTGCAATCTTTGCCACATAAAAAATCCTTTATTTCTTCCTATTAAAGCAACAAAGAGATCAGTGGGAACAAGTAGAGCTTATGTACACCCTGTCAAGAATTGATCAACAAATACTTGTCAGAACTCTGCAATGACAAAACTCAATACATGGGATGAGAGTTTGAGCATAGTTTGGCTGCCTGGAAAACCAGATAGCCAAAGTGTATAAGAGCCTCTCCTGGCCTGTACATGTTTCAATAGCATAACAGCATAGCTAGCTAGCATAACAACATAGTTAGCTTTTTTAGGTCATGCTGGGTAAGGTTTAGAGAGAGTATCCCACAAGAGCTTTAGGTTTTGTAAATCAAAAGCAGGCTTTCACCAAGAATCAGCTGTGTGTGATGTTGTCAAGCAGGAGTGCAGTATACTATGGTGGAAGTAGGATGGTTCAGGCAGGATCTTGGCTAGACTGAGTCCCTCTGATGAAGTTTCAAATCTCCTGGTTAGTTGCTTACAAAATTATACATAGACTGGTTAAAGACACTTGACTTTAAATGGACATACAGAATGACATGCTAATTAAATCACAGCCAACAATTACATACCAACTTCACTCATAATCTGTATTTTAAGGCATACTCATACCTTCTCCTACATACTCGAACATTCTGAGGACAGGAACAGATATGTGGGAAAAACATTTCAAAATAATTCTTACCTCATTACTGGTGTTGTTAAACACAGCTGGCTAGGAGCTGAGCTGGGATTCATTCCTTTTACTACTACCCTTGATAAAATTTTCTTTTAACAAACAGCATATTTGATAAGAAATATCACTATCAAGAAATACAAAAAGATAATTCTTTAGGGTTTTTATGTGTTATGATGAGATTATATTGAGCATGTTCACAAGCTTACACTTAAACCAAAGTTTTAAGATTCACTTAGCTTTTTATTTATTTATATATTTATTTTATTGTGAAAATACCATACAGAATGGTTACAATTACATGGGCAAGATAATAAGTATATTTCTTCAGCATTGTTGGTTCCTCATTTGTTTCCCCTTCTCATCCCTTCCCATCTACCTCCCCCCACCCGTCACTCCGACCCCCCTCCTTCGGCAAAAGTTATAAATTACATTTTTCGACATAACGACTTTTACGTCTCATTGTTACAATGGGTCAACCTTTATCCCTTCTTAAACGAATTCATATTTCCTTCCCCTCCACAAATTCTACCAACATCAAATACAGTGAAAGCAGGGGTTATACCATGGGGGAGAGACAAACAAAGCAACACAGAAATCATATTATAAATATGTTAGAAACAATCGCATGAAAGCAAAATAATTTGAATATTTATCTTGGGGTTCATTTCACATAACATCAATTTATCTGAACTTTTCTGCTTGTCTCAGACATATACAAGTTGCAAATAAGGGAAAACATGAGACCTCTATTTATTTGGGCCTGGATTTCCACATTTAACTTAATTTTTTCCAATTCTTTCCATTTCCTAACAAATGGGGCAATGTCATTCTTTCTGATTGAGACATAGAATTCCATATATATATATAGATATATACTTGATCCATTCATCTAATGAGGGGCATCTGGGTTGGTTCCACATCTTAGGTATGGTAAATGGTGCTACAATAAACATAGCTTTGTTGGTAGCTTTAGGATGGTCTTGTTTGTGATCATTTGGGTAACTGCCCAAAAGGGGAATGGCTGGGTCACAGGGGAGCTCTATGTGGAGTCTTTTGAGGAACCTTCATAGTGCTTTCCAAAGTGGTTGAATAAGTTTACACTCCCATCAACAATGCAGTAAGTTTCCCTTCTGTCCACATTCCCTCCAGCATCTGTTGTTATTAGAGTTCTTGATTATAGCCATTCTAACTGGGGTGAGGTTGTATCTCAATGTTGTTTGATTTCCATTTCTTTTATGGCTGGAGAGGTTAAGCATTTCTGAATGAGTCTATTGGCCATCCTTCTTTCCTCTTGAGAGGAGTTTCTATGTAAGTCTAGCAAACTTATTCATTCGGCAGTTGTTTCTTTAAGTATTTGATGTTGGGGGATTTAATTTTTTGAGTTCCAGGTATATTTTAGATGTGAGACCCGTGTCTATTGTATCCGTGGGCTTTCTATTGAGCTTTTTAGCTATGTCCTTTGCCATGCAGAAGCTCTGCAATTGCATGCAATCCCATTTGTCCAGACTTTCTTTGATGTATTATATTTCTGGGTCTCTAATAAGTAAATTTCAGCTTGTGCCAAGGAGACTTAGGGTTTCTCCTATTCCATCCTGTAATGTTTTCAGAGTGTGTGCTTTGTCTCTGAGGTTTTGATTCACTTGGAGTTGATTCTGGTGTAAGGTGATATATAAGGATTTAAACTTAGTTTTCTACAAGTAGTTAACCAATTTTGCCAACACGATTTACTGAAGAGGCTGTCTTTCTTCCATTCTAATTTTTATCTCTTTTATTGGTCATTTGATGGCTATAGGTCTGTAGGTTCATTTCTGGGATTTCAATTCTATTTGATTGATCCTGAGGTCTGTTCTTATGCCAGTACCAAGCTGTTTTGATTCCTAAGGATTTGTAGTAGAGTTTGAAATTTGGTATTGTTATTCCTACAGCACTGTTCTCTGTATTAAGCTTCACCTTTGCTATTTGGGGTATTTTATTGTTCCATATGAAATTTTGGATTGGCTCTTCTATTTCCTTGATGAATGAGGTTGGAATATTGATAGGTATCGCACTGACTTTCTAGATAGCCTTGGGAAGCATTGCCATTTTCAGGCTGTTGATCCTTCCAATCCAAGAGCATGGGAGGTTTTTCCACTTTCTAAGTTCTGCTTTGGTTTCCTTTTTCAGGTTTAAAGTTTTTATCATAGAGGTCCTTCACTTATTTGGTTTAGTTAATTCCTAGTTTTTTTTTTTTCATTTTAATTTTAATTTTTTGTGAACATACTGTACAGAGTGGTTACAATTACATGGGCAAGATAATGAGTACATTTCTTATCAAGCATTTCAGCCTCCTCGTTTGTTTACCTTCACATCCCTTCCCAGACAGGCATTTTATTTTTTGTGCAACTATTACGAATGGAGTTGCTTTCCTAATTTCAGCCATGCAATTCTCATTGTTGGCATACAGAAAAGCCATTGATTTTTGAGGGTGAATTTTATACCCAACTACTTTGCCAACGTTTTGAATCATGTTGAGTAATTTGGGAGTGGAGTCTGAGGGATTCTTTTAATACAAGATCATGTCATCTGCAAAGAGGTAGAGTTTTACTTAATCTTTCCGTATTTGGAGTCCCTTTACGTTTGCAATTTGTCTTATTGCTGTAGCTAGGCTTTCTAATACTAGATTGAAGAGAAGTGGAGAGAGTGGACATACTTCTCGTGTTCCTGAGTTAAGAGGAAATGGCTTTACTTTTTCACCATTAAGTATAATACTGGCTGTAATTTTGTCATATACAACCTTTATTGTATTGATGAATGTCCGGATTCCTAATTTTTCCAGAGCCTTCATCATATATCGGTTTTGGATCTTGTCAAATGATTCATCTGTACCTATTGAGATAACCATGTGATTCGCATCCTTACTCTTGTAGATATGATGAATTATATTAATTGATTTGCTTATATTGAACCATTTTTGCATCCCTGAAATGAATCCTGTTTGACAGTGGTATGTGATTTTTTGTATGAATTGTTGAAGCCGATTGGCCAAATTTTGTTGAGAAGTTTTGCATCAATGTTCTTCGCAGCAATGGGTCTATCTATAGTTCTCTTTCTTTGATGAGTCCCTGCCTGGTTTGGGAAGAGGGTTATAATGACTTCATAGATTGAGTTCTGTAGCGAACTTTCTCTTTCAATTTCATTGAAGAGTTGAAAGAGTATTGGTGTTTGCTCTGCTTTGAAAGCCTTGTAGAATTCTTCTGTAAATCCATCTGGTCCTTTGCTTTTTTTGGATGGGACTTTTCTTATTGCTGTTTCTATTTCAATGCTTGATTTGGGCTTGTTAAGATGGTTTAAGTCATCTTGGTTTAGTTTCGGCATGTCGATATTTGCTAGGAAAGGGTCCATTTCTGCCAAGTTCTCAAACTTATTAGCGTAAATGTTTGAGAAGTGTTCCCTTATAATATTCTGAATCTTGCCCCCCCCCCCCGTGGTGGTTTCCATTCTCATCTCTGAGTTTATTTATTTTGGTCTGTTATCTTCTTTCTTGATAAATTTGCTAAGGGTCTGTCAATATTGTTAATTTTTGGGGGGTCCTGTGATGGGGCCTGAACTCTGGGCCTGGGCGTTGTCCCTCAGCTCTTCCACTCAAGGCTAATGCTCTACCACGTGAGCCTCAGCGCCACTTCTGGCTTTTTTCTTTTTGCTTATGTTGTGCTGAGGAATCGAACCCAGGGCCTCAGGCATGCAAGCAAGCACTCTACCAATGAACTACCTTCCCAGCCCAATTTTGTTAATTGTTTTTGAAGAACAAACTCTTTGTTTTGTTGATTCATTCTATGTTTTTTAATGCATTTGAATTCGGTTAATTCTGATGTCATTTTTATGAATTCTTTCCATATATTGGATTGGGGTTTATCTTGCTGCTCTTTTTCAAGGTAATTCAGATGTTTCATTAAATTGTTGTTTGCAGATCTCTCCAAATGTGTTGATGTAGGAACTCAGAGCTATAAAGTTTCCTTTGAGTACTGCTTTGCTGTGTCCCAGAGGAGCTGATGGTTTGTGTGTTCATTTTTGTTGAATATCATGAATATTTGAATTTCCTTTCTAATCTCTTCCATGACCCACTGGTGATTCAACTCTGTGTTGTTCAGCCTCCATGTGTTACCAGACTTTCTTTGGTGGCTTTTGGTATTGAGTTCTAATTTTATTCCCTTGTGGTCTGAGAGAATGCAAGGTATAACTTCAATGCTTCTAATTTGGACAAGTTAGCTTTGTGACCTAAAATGTAGTCTATTTTGGAAAATGTTTTATGTGCTGCTGATAAAAATGTGTATTCTGATGCTGCTGGGTGAAATATTCAGTAGATGTCTTCTATGTCTAGTTGATATCTGCAGTTGTTTAGATCTGCAGTTTCTCTTTTGAGTCTTTGCTTACTTGATCTATCTAGTGGGGATAGTGGTGTGTTAAATTCCACAACAATTACTGTCTTTGGATCTATGTGAGATTTGAGATAATGTAGTGTTTCCTGGATGATTTTGTGTGCTCCGTTGTTCGGTGAATAGATCTTTGGATTTATGATATCCTCCTGAATGAGAGATCCCTTAATTAGTATGTAGCAACTTTCTTTAGTTCTTCTCACTATTTTTAATTTGAAGTCCAATTCATCTGATATTTGTATTGAAACTCCTGCCTGTTTATGGGGCTATTTGCTTGGTAGATTTTGTTTCAGTCTTTCACTTTCAAAATTTTTATTTTATGGTGAAGGTGTGACTCCCGAAGGCAGCAGATAGAAGGATCTTCCTTTTTAATCCAACTAGAGAGTCGATGTCACTTAATTGGAGCATAAAGTCTGTTAATGTTGAGAGTTAGGACTAGGAGGTGTTTGGGAGTTCCTGCCATGCTATCCACATTCTTGGGGGCTGCGGCAACTGGGTTCTTCCTACGGTTTATGGATTAGCAGTTTAGGTTCATTTTCTTGGCCTTTATTGGGGTCTTGTTGGTTTTCTATATGTAGGACATCCTTAATTATATTTTACGGCTGGTTTGGTGGAGATAAATTGTTTCAGTTTTTCTTTGCTATGAAAGGCTTTTATTTGACCTTCGTTTATGAAGGAAAGTTTAGCTGGGTACAGTATTCTTGATTAATAGTGGTTTGTCTTTAGGTCATGGCCTACATCATTCCAAGCTCTTCTTGCTTTAATTGTCTCTACTGAGAAATCTGAGGTGATTCTAATTGGTTTCCCTTTATAATTGATTGATCTTTTCTCCTTTACAGCTTTAAGGATCTTTTCTTTTGTCTAAAATGATCCTGTTAAGATTATAAAGTGACGGAGGGATGTCCTATTCTCGTTTGGTCTATTTGCTGTTCTAAAAGCTTCTTGTATCTGAATAGGACTATCTTATTGCATGTTAGGATCCTGTTAATTAAATTTCCTACACCATTAACTTCTGTCTCTAGGTGCTCCTCTACACCCATTATCCTCAGATTAGGCCTTCAGATATTGTCTTCCAAATGTTGGATAGATGTATCATATTCTTGGATTTGTCTTGGATAGTTGTAAGTTCTGTCTCTGTTAAATCTAGGCTGTCTTCAATCCCCGAGAATTGAGCTTCTGCCTGGTCTAACCTACTGTCAAGACTTTCTAATTTGTTTTTATTTCTTTTCCTTCTAATTTGTCAGCTTTGATGGCTTCAAATTCTTTGATGGACCTTTGTTTTAGATATTGTATGAACTTATTTAGTTCCTTAGTTTGGTGTTCAGTGTTTATTCTCAAATCACTTAGTTGATAGGTTATGGTTTCCTTGGATTCCCATTCCTTCTGTCTGGTTCTATTAAGCATTCCATTGGTAGTCTCCCTGAATTCTTTCAACTGTCTGTTTATGGATTCCATGTATTCCTCAATTGATGTCTGTCTAGTCTCATCCTGCTCTTGCAGTTTCTTTACTACTTTTATTAGCTTCTTCATGTTCATGCAATTCCAGTAGTTCTCTTTGACTGTTCTCAGCCTATTCACACAATTCCTGTCTTTCTCTTTGAATGTTCTCAGCTTGCTCACTTCATACCTTTCTTTCTCTCTGACTGTTCTCAGCCTGCTCACGCAAGTCTTTTATCAATTTTTGAGTAGCTTCCTCATGCTCAGGGGATACCTGTATTAACCTTTGGTTTGCCACCTCTCTCTACCTATTTCGCAAACACTGAGTTCTTTGCAAGTGTTCAATCGTTTCTTTTTTGATCATGTTTACCAGTAGTATTTGTAGAGCTTTTTGGGAACTCTCCTCTGTTTTATTCATTAACTGTTCTATTACCGGATTGTCGTGTCTGGGAGTTTAGAGTCCCAGACTTGCTATTTTTCTTGGGTTTTTCCAGATTTTTCTGCCCATTTGGTATGAAAGAAACACCAATTTTGTGCTAGAACACTATTTTAAGTCAAGCATCAACCAAATTTCTGTAGTTACACAGTCAAAAGGCTGTAGATACAGTGTAGTTCAACAGATATAATCTATTCTGCACCAAACAACTGGACTAATGGGCTAAAAAGAGCAAAGAATAATTTGCCAAACCAGAAATTATTAGTTTTATGGAGAAATATGGGGAAAATAGGCTTAGAGCGATGTGAAGAAGTAAAAGGAAAGTGAATTTAACCAAGTCCTAATCTCAGAGAGTGAAAATGATTGGACAGAATGATAGGAGAGAGATTAAAACAAACAAACAACAAAAACAGAAAAAAATGGAAAAACTAAAATTTAAATTTAAAAAGTGAAACACTTAAAAACCATGTAAATTTAAATAAGTGATATAAATAGGAGAAAAGGAAAGGATGAGATGAGGGGAGGGATAGAAAGGAGACATGAAAAACTAGCAAATAAACATACTTAAAATTAGTTACTTGAAAATTATATTGATATAAAGATATAATACTGCTGTTAAAGAAGTTAAGCCTAAGAGGTTGTGATTTGAATACTAAATTTCTGGATTAAGTATGTACATAATGGGGGATAAGGTCTAATAATCAATGACAGGTATTTATCTGGAGATGAGCAGAACAGCAATTAAGTCATGTAAAAAAGAAAAAAACACAAAAGATTGAAAAGAATTTTTAAAAAGGACCAAAAGGTCAAAAAAGATTTTAAAAAATCACACAGACAAACACACACACACACACACACACACACACACACACACACACACACATAAAATAAAAATTATGAGAGAAAAAAGATTAATAAAAAAATTAAAATTAAAAAGGTACAAAAAAGTGGTCTTTGAATTTTTTTTGGGGGGAGTGCAAAAATAGGATGATCCTGTATCTCCCCTGTGTCTGTAACCAGTTTCTTGGTGGAGTCTCTAGTCTGTTTGTGGTGTTCAGTTTTCCTGTGGGTTGATTGGTTTCTTGAGTCAGTTTGTTTGAGCAGGCAGAAAAATGCTCTGCATTAGTCAGGATTTTGTGATCCTTCTCCCAGTCTAGTTCAGTGGGAGGGAAATCTGCTTTGAGTATCACAATACAGGGAGATGGCTGTTTTCTCTAGTTTGGAGATGCTGTGATGAGGCTAGGTTTTGGGTATGGTTGAGGCCTTTCAGCAAACAATAGCTTTTCCCTGAGGGGCTAGATGGTGAGAGACTCACAGAGTCCAGCCTGGAGCCATTTTCAGGGTTTATGGTTACTGAATTTCAATTGTTTGTCTAGGCTGCTATAGGGAGGGGCAGCTTCTGTCTTTGTTTACCCAGTGAAGAAAGTCACTCCTCCAGGGGCTGAGGAACCCCTGCCTGAGCTGGATGAATTTCCCCTGGGTGGAGCTGAACTTGGCAGGTCAGATCACGTTCTTCTAACCTGATAAATGACTCTTTTGTTTTCTTCCAGTTCCTCAACCAGGACTTTGTCAGAATCAAAGACTGAGATTTGTGGTGAAGGCGGGGGGTGGGGGTGGGGGGAGGAAGGGGAAGGGGGCGGCTTTCGCTCCTATGTTCCTGGAGAAAGAGTGAAGATGTCACGGTTCTACTCATGCCAGAGTCTTGGTTCCTGCATACCAGAATCTTGGTTTCTGCATAGTCTCTGGTCTGTGATCTGCAGAATGAACATATCTGCTTCCTGTTAGTTCTGCTGGTGTTGACTAGAATCCACGCACCCACTGCATCTGGCGCCTTTGTCCCAGACTCTCTCTGGTATGGCGGCTAAGGCGGCTGCTGCTGCCACTGCCCCTGGCCAGAGCTGTGGCTAAGGGCAAGTGCTCAGATCTGTTTCCTTCCTGGATTTTCCCTCTCTTTCCAAACTCTCTGTACTGTGATGGCACACTTGTTGTGATTCTCTAGTCTCAGATTATTCACTGGAACACTAAAGCTGCTTTCTATGCCAGAGCTTGTTTAGCCTGCAGCTTCTTCTCTGCCATCTTCCTCTGACTGTTCTTTCAGAATATTTGTCTGCATTTTGTGGGTGGAATTGGGAGAGCAACTTTGGAAAGCACAAATTTCATCAACAACACCGGTCTGTAAAATATAACAAGGAGCTAATACAGCATCATTGAGTAGTATGGAACTCCAAGGAGAAGTACTTGAATTGAGACATTATTAGAAAGAGTAACCATGCAAGGACTTTTTAGAAATGAGGTTGCTAGATTTCTCATGGAGCGATTTCATAACATTTTATGAAGCACAATTCACAACCTCACTGAAGTGTAGAGGGTTTTCCCTAACCTTTCTGTAATGTTCAGTCATTATCAATAACATATAGCTAATCTTGAATAATCCTCTAACAACAAAATGTTGATAGAGTGTTTATATGAAGAAAACCTGGGAAGGCTAACTTTTTCCAATTAGGGCAGTCTGTATTCTATAATCTAGCAGAGAGAAACTAGGTAAGGATCCATTTACAGCCTTCTGAATAATTCTGATTCTGCCCACATCAGTTATCTATCCATACCTGTGCCCGAGTGAGAGGATTTTAAAAGAATTTAGTGATTTCAAATTTAAAATTAAATGAGAATGAAATTATTTCCAATGCAATACATTAAGATATTTAGAAACAACTGAGAAAATTAAAGATCTATAAGATATTTTTTATTGGAAGTGAAGTAATATTGGAATTTGATTCTCTATATTTTAAGCAATTTGAAAAAGGAATTGGTAAAATAAAATTTACATTTGTCCAGACAACACTTATTAAATTTTGCACATTGAAAAGAACACAAGCTTCAACAATATGTCAATGTTATCCTCTTGTTTATCTCTAAATGTTTAGGCTTCTGGTCTCTCAATATTAAAACTTCAAAAAATTTTTAATCTTTAGCTAGTTGTGCAAATGGATTTTGCTTCATCATGTCAGTGTTGAATAGAGTGTATGTGCATTTCAATGTGTAATACATCTGGATCATTGTCAAACTTTCCATTTTTCTTCCTTCCCTTGCCCCAACCCCACCTACCCCTTCAAGTTTACTACTTATATCCTCACACATGTACATTGAGTACTATGAATGTATTAGTCCACCATTTCCGTCTCTACTCTTCTGTCCTACTCTCTTTAAACCCAGATTCCCTATTAAGACATTTTAACTTCATGCTTTTGGCATTTGACTTTGGACTTGCCACATCTTCTCTTCCATGTTTGACCTACAAAAATGAGGATATTCCTCCACATTTCTAATCTCTGAATGGCTGAGATAGGTCTACTTTACTATTCACCTTCTGTCATAAATTTAGAATTGGATCTTCAGGGCCATCCAAGAGAGAATTTTTCTTCTCTACACACAGAAAACGGAAGGAAAATAATTTCCATTCTCTCAGCATTATGCTATTCATCATGAAATTCCATTACCTATCACTTCACCAGTCTAAATTTAAAGTTATGTTTTCTGCATTATATTCACAAAGTTTAAGTCAGTATCAAGGATAATTTGTCTAGTATTGGAATATTAGGGAAGATATTCAATTTCTGATGATAGAAGCAGGAGTCAGTATTAATAATGCAGATTCCACTATGTAGTGAGCCTTGTATTCTTCTAAATGTTCAATAAATTTTGAGTTTTTTTAAAATAATTTTTAAAAGTTTATTTCAGTATTTGAAATGCCACCCCAATTACTTGACAACTTTCACATTGTTAGACTGAACTTTACCCCCTATTTTTCGCACTAGCTCAGGTTAAGTCTCTTTGGTTTTATTGTTTGAGTGGTCAAGGGATAAGGGAAAATAGAGAGATGATCATTACTCAGATATTTCCTTCCTCTTTTGTTTTTGCTGTTCTTTTTGAGAGGAAGACTGGAGCAGGGAACAAGAGTTATGCTTGATTTCACCATATAAGGGAGCATTCCTTGCATGTCAATTATAGTTTCTCAGAATCACTTAAACTGATTACTCTTGCCTTCTCTCTAACAGTAACCTTACTGTGGCTTCCTTGGTGCAGGACGAAGCACACTAACAGGTTATTACCTGTAAATTGGTATTTTATGTCTCAGCTTACTACTACCAAAAATAGAAAGCTTTGGCTACATAAATGCAAAAGCACTGATTGTCCAACAATACCTTAGTGAGGAGTAGACAATTCTACTCTGCTCCCCCTCCTCACGTATCTTCCCTTTCCTTCTCCTCCCCTCATTTACCATCCCTTCCCTTCTTTCTTTGGGTCTTGCTCCTCCATATTCATCTCTACCTTCTCTTTTTTTCTCTTTCAGTGGAAAATGATTTGGTTTAGTAGACAACACATAAATAATTGAACAAATATTTTTCTCTGATTTTTGTGATTATTTATTCTATAGAAGTGAGTTGTAGCAGAACACCAGTGGCTTACATCTAGCTACTTGGTAGGTTCAAATTTGACAATTGCAATAAGAAGCTATTCCAAGTAGATAAATCTAAGAGATTCGTTTCTCCATTTGTGGTAAAAGGAAGAAGTGCAAGTGTAGCTTAAGTGGTATAGAGCAAACATTGAGAATTAAAGCCCAGATAGAGCTCAAGGACAGCAGTTCAAACCCCAGTACCAGCACAATATAAAAAATAATTGAGGAGCTGGGAAGATGGCTCAGTGGTAGAGCGCTTGCCTTGCATGCCTGAGGCCCTGGGTTCGATTCCTCAGCACCACATAAACAAAAAGAAAAAAGCCGGAAATGGCACTGTGGCTCAAATTGTAGAGCGCTAGCCTTGAGCTGAAGAGCTGAGGGACAGCACCCAGGCCCAGAGTTCAGGCCCCACGACCGGACCCAAAAAAACAAACAAACGAACAAAAATAATAATAATTGAGTCCTCTAATTTGAAAAAAGATATTTCTCCAAAAATTATACTTAGGATAATTTTCAAGGTCTAAGACTTTTTGAAAGGATCTTTCCTATCATAAACTGATTCCTCTGCTTGATTCATATTCTGGAAAATAGGAGTCACACTTCACATTAAAAAGTATGTGCATTGCTGAACAGTTCTTACCATTTTTAATGTAAAGGTAATATGGGAGAGGAATTAACCTCAGTTGGGTGAATTAGGTTTGACTCACTGACAGACTTTTGCAAGTAAGTGAGGATCTGTTTTACATGTAAAGACGTCTATACAGATGGTTTTCAGGGAGAGAGAACAAGCTAGCTGATATCCAAGTTTGAATCAGAGTAAGATTATTCCAGTGGTAAAGAGAAGTTCATCTCATAGAACTCTGTGCAGACAGTAATTTCAAAAAGATTTAATACGCATGTCTATGTTTTGAACAGCCAAGTTTTCACAAATAAAAACAATTTCCTGAGCCAAGAAAATATAAGTTAGAGCAAAGAAACTATGTCAAATACAGTTAATGGCTGAGTGACAGGTGTAAAACAGTTCTGTAATCACAACTAACATATAAATTTTTCATCATGTCCCTAACAAGAATCTCCATGATAGTCCTTGATAAATCTATCATAGAGGAGTGGGTATTTGTCAGTGGGGAATTGTCAGTGTTGTTTAGGGTCCAATAACTTCTACAGTCACTTCTGTTGAAAACCACTCACACAACATGCAGTGTCTCAAAAAAAGAGTTGTCTAACTAGACACCAAAGGGATTTTTGTGCCACTATGAATATTTATCGTTTTTCTCCTTGTAATTACACCTGTCAATGTGAAGTCCTTTCGTGATGAGAATAATACTTTCTGTACCCTTTGTTCCACTGACAAATTACAGATATAAATATAGCCAGGCACTGGTGGCTCATAACTGTAATCCTAGCTACTCAGGAGGCTGAGATCTGAGGATCATGATTCAGTGCCAGACCAGGCAGGAAATTCCATGAGATTCTTATCTCTAATAAACCACCAGAAAACAGGAAGTGGGGCTATGTCTCAAACAGTAGAGCTCTCGTCTTGAGCTGAAGAGCACAGGGACAGCACCCATGCCAAGATTCAAGCCCCACGACTGACCAAAAAAAAATGTGTGACCAAAAAAAAATGTACATATGATAATATGAATTACATTTAAATATAAATAAATATTTATGATACATTTAAAATATAACAAATATATTATATATTTATATTATATGCACATATTTACATATATAGAATCATATAATATGGGTATGTTTATAAATATATTGTAACTTCTATTCACAGAGTGCATCTGAAGATTTTGGGGAAAATTCAGTGTTCCTAAAGGCTTACTACTCACCCATCCTACTTTCAATCATTTTTTCCACTAATTACAATGTCTGGAGTACTAAGACTAAATGATTTTGAAACAGAGTAGTTGTTTTATTCCTTATGATTTTGGATGAGTAACATCCAAAATATGATCTTGAAATCACACTCCACAAACTGGACATATATATCAGTTTACCATCTTAGCAGGTCTGAAACTTTTATTTGAATCCTTTATCTCACATACATTCAGTTTTCTTAGAGTCAGCTACATATACAAACATGCATGCATTTTCACTTACATGACATACTAAATGTAACACTGTAATAAAAAGTTATACAGATACTGAAAAAGAACAACTTTTGCAAATGTAATTAAATTTTATTTTTAAAATATAATGCAGTATTGAAATACTGATGAAAGAGCAGCTGATGTTTCAAATACTAGAGTGCCAGCCTAAAGAGCATGTTTCTCAGTCTAAACATCATTTCCATCCTTCCTTCTCCCACATAAAAAGCATAAATAACTACATAATTAACCTGTATGTTTCTTAATCACTCATTGACTAAACAACTTATAATAACTATACACAATGATATATTATTTAGCCACACATAATAATGAAATCATATCATCTTCAAAAAAAATGGATACAACTGGAAACCTTCTTATTAATGCAATATGCCATACTGTGAAAAACACATATTAGATTTCTTATATGCAGACTCTAGAACCAGAAAATACAATGAATGACCCAGGTTTAAAAGATGGAACTGAATAATTTGGAAAAAATTAAGAGAGGACATGAAGAGAAATATTGTGAAGTAAATATATTCGAATATTTTATAAGTAAGTATGATGGTATAATAAAATTAATAAGAGGAATAAAATGTAGATGGCTACATTACATGGACATATGTGTATAACACAATAAAACACTTTTTGAAATTAATATTTGCTAATAAAAAGACAAAAATTAATTCCGGTTGTTATATAGTCATATGTTAATTTCCATTTTTTCCTCTGTTGTTTCCCCAATAAAGAAAGGGAGAAATTGGTTTTGCTCATTTAGAAAGACAATCTTGTCCAATTAGCGTTAAAGTATTCCAGTTAATTACTGTCAATGTGAAATTTTTCCATCAAATAAATAATTTTATTAAAATATTTACCATGCACTCTTAAAAATATTATTCCTATAGGTATATACATTTTGACATTTATTGAATATGTTTACGTAATCACTATATGCCATTTTCTGAATGAAGTTTGGTATATGAAACTAGGATATATTATACCTGACCAGGAAATCAATTATTCAAACAGTTTTATCAAAAATGCCTATAACGAAAAAAGAGGTAAATACAAATTATGTATATTTGAAGACAATACTTGGTTAGTCCAATTCTCATATTCTCCATTCCCTTCTTGAGAATAATACACATTGTAAGGAAATGCTTAGAATGTTTTGGAGAAATAGGTTGACTTTAAACCAATGAGTTACTCTATGCTGCATTTTGTTTACTTAAATCCAGAAAAGCTAAATTATTTCCTTATCATTTTCCTTAGGTTTCATACTCAGGTTTAATCTCTGATGGGTGTCAGATAAAGATGTAAACATTTTTCTTAACTGTGGCTAAATTTAGGCTGAGGAATCTAGTTTCAACTATACTCATGCATATAGGCTTCATCATTCATGAGACCATGATATCAAAATGTTAACCTATGCTTCCTGAAATCATGCTTATGAGATTTTGTGTATTATAAACAGTGTTATTAGCATTTATTTTGTAATCAACATCATTTCATGGGTTAGGAACTGAAGTGAGACATTATACTCAGAACTAAAATTTAAGGAGGCATCCAAAATTAGTTACGAAGACATACATCATTTAACACAATGTTTTTAAAATGCAAGCTAAATTAAATAATTTATGAAAAACAAACATTTAAAATAAATACAGAATAAGTATGACTTATTTTTCTTTTAGTACAGTAGTAATATGGCTTGCATGATGACTTTTCTCATTATATGTTTAGTTAGGTCTTGACATTTAGTTGGAGACGTTATGTTCTTTCATATATTCATTTGTAAGATCACAGGAAATGAATGACAGAGTCAACATCCATAGTAATGTTATAGTTGTATTCTGCTACTTTGCCAAAGTTTCAAAGCAGCTCAAGTAACTTGGATCTTTTTTTGATCTAACTAAATAAGTATACACTTTTGTCAGTACTAGAATGGTTTTGACCACCATTAATTAAAATATTGTTTTCCAGAAACTACTTCTATATTTTCTTTCAATGAGATTTTTAATTTCCTTATAATGTGCTGATGTTTTCTTTTCGATAACCACATTCAGCCTTCTACAAACAGTGTAATTTGGAGTAGTTTTAAATTATGTACATATGTACACTGCTCAGATTCTATTATTTTGCATATTTTGTTTTTGTTAAGTCAGTAGTATTTAGTTCTCATTATGGATACTATTGGACTTATTCATTGCATTTCTGAATTTTTAAGTATGTCATGATTTTTTGTTATTTGATACTGTAGCATTTTATTCTTTTAAAAATGTGCAGATCTTACTTCGCATACAGTTACATTTTTTAAACCATTTGTTCCATTCAAGTGATTTGCTCTATTAGGTTCATCCACATGAATTTAATTACAAATTAACATAACCTTATTTCTGAGAGACAGTTATCTTTATAGTTCTATTCAAATTAACATGATTTTGAAGTTTTTCTAATTAAAAAAAATGGGCACAATATATTTTTGTTCCCGAGGGTGTTCCACTTTGTTGGTTGTTTTTCCAGCTGTGGTGACTTCAACATAGGTGTGCATTTTATTTCAATGGTTTTGTGTCTGTATTTTGTTTCATATAATAGATAATATTAAAAGAATCAGTGATTTAGAACTTTTCCAAATAGAATTCTAAGAGAGAAACTTGACGTTTGTGACAACTGGGAATGGGCAGGTCTTCTTAGAGGAGAGGTTAGCAGAATAACAGAGACATTGTTTGAGGTAATTTGAATTCTGCCTCCTCTTGCCTTACTATTTCCAATGGTATTATTTCAAAGTGTTCAGTGGAAAGACAATAATTTTGTCTTTATGAACTCAGCATTTTTGGTTTAATTGGGACACACTAGACATTCATATTAAATTTTAACTCTAAAATAGTTTTCCATAGTTTAAATCCACAGATCTGAATTTATAATGCTGAAATAGCACGTAGTAAATTATATGAAATGGCCCAAACTAATTTCACTTCACACTGTATGCAATATAGAATGTAATAATAATAGTGTGTGAGATAGCATGTAATAATTGACTTTGGGGAAAGTCAATTACAGTGGATTCTTTGAAATACTGAGTAATAGTAAAATTATATTTGATTCTATTTAAAAGTTCCTAGTTACATCTAAAAATAACATCGTTATAAACTAATGCTAATAAAATGAGATTGTTTTTGGACAAATCAAGATGTTTCAATAAACTTGCTTTTTAAAAATTGACTTGGATCTGGGCTGGATAGCTCATGCTTGTAATCCTAGCTACTCAGGAGCCTGAGATCTGAGGATAGTGGTTGAAAGCCAGCATGGGCAGAAAAGTCTGTGAAAACTTTGTCTCCAATAAATCACCTAAAAACCAGAAAGGGCACTTTGGCTCAAGTGGTACAGTGGTAGCCTTGAGTTGAAGAACTGAGGGACAATGTCTAGGCCCAGAGTTCAAATCCCATGAACAACAAAAAAAATTGACATGGATTTATACATTATTATTTCATGATTTTTTATGAGTGATTGTTCCGTGAAAAAGGTCATTGGTGTTTAATTTTTTGTTGGCATAAAATGAGCCTACTATTTCTTAATTTAATAAAAAAAAACCTCTCTGATTCTACTACAGCATAAATTTTGTGGGTAATGGTAAAAGCCATGTGGTCTTTCTCAGAAAAAAATATTTATATCACCTCCCACAAAAGAGGAACAAAAGAAAGTATATTCCAGAAAATTTACTCTATAAATCTTGATGGACTAATAGTCTGTCAGTTTGTTTTAAATTTTAAACAAAAATTAAAGTGATACGTGATAATATTTGGTTAAACCATTTAAGTTTCTTCATCCTTGTCATTTAAGATTCACTTTAAAAAGACATTCAACAAATGATGGTATTTTTCCTTACTTTTCCAAAGAAATGATCATTGCATCATTATAATGTATAGCACGATATACTCAGAAAATATTTGTTAAAGAAAAACTATTTTTCCATTCTTTGGTTTGCTTCAGTCTGTATTTAAAGCTTCATACCACATCATACCCACCCTATTGTCTGTCTTCTCATTTGAAACATTTCAATAAATTTTCTTTCCCTGTTGTGTCAGCCAGCAAAATTTTACAAAACAGCATGCTTTCATTCATTGTGCTTTCCAAAATATATCTCACAAATACCAACAATGAAGCACAACCTGAAACATCTGTGTATTTTTCCACTTATGGTACAAGGTAATCACTTTCCATACTCCTTAGAAACAGCTGCTCACAGGCATTAATTGCTCTGTCACTTCCCTGCTTTAGAAGAGCAACATTTGTAAATGGCATACATGTTAATTTGTTTACCTCATCTGGTTTGTTTTCAGCAAGGCCTGTCTTCATGGAATATGGTAATAGATTAGTTTTGCAATTAGGTAGTTTAATAGGGCTCTGAATTATGGATATAGAGTATCCTTTTAAGTGACCAAATATTTAAATTAAATCCCATAAATAATACTCTTTCAATTTTCTGGCTAAAGTGTTCTATAATCTAGGTATTTTCAAAAGAAATATTTTATGCTGTGTCCGTGGTGACAACATAATTGAAAGCCTTAAAATTTTCCTATACCATGGCCATCTGAAATGAGGTGGATGTACTTGGGTTTCCATGCAAAACTTTTGGGACAGCATTAACGTTTGAATCTTGGATGGGATTTGATTGGGAATTTGGCAGGATTTCATGATCTGAGAAGAAAAAAAAGGCCATAGGAGTCCTTTTTATCAGCTACATTGTTATATTAGTTTATTAAAACACACACATACAAATACACAGATATACACATCTGTAGTATGGAGACTCAGTCAGTCAGCAGAAAATATTTTAATAGGAATTCCATAAAATATTTCGTCTGCTGAGATCTGATTAGAATTTATAGAAATATCGAGTTGCATCCACCCTGGATAAGTCATTATCACTGGTGTAGATGTTGCCATTTGAATTCAGAATGCCCAGAAAGACCTATGTGTTAAAGAAAAATGACTTTCCATTTCCTCCCGTACTGTGAAGAATATCTGAATAGTTCTTCTGGAGAATAAGTACTTCAGAGTGAAACCCATGAGAACATAGACTCTCATCTACTTTCTTCTTTTATACTTTAATCATTCTAGGTCAAAAACATTTGTCTGTGACACATTCCCCACCTTAGCTTTGTCTTGTCACAGGCCACCAAAACAATAAAACCAACTGAACATACACTGAAACCTTTAAATTTGTAAATCTGAGTAAGCCTTTCTGCTTAATAAATGGACAATATCACTTATGGTAGGTTATAAAGCTAACACAGAAGTCTAGTTTTCTAACCATGTAGAGTATATTAAAATGTGATTCATTATAAAATATCTAACTCCATGTTGTGTTTTGTGTTTTTGTTTCTGTTGATCGTAGAGCTTAAACTCAGGGCATGGATGGTAATTTTGTGTTCAAGGCCAGTGCTCTGCATAATTTGAGCTGGAACTCCATTTCTCCTGGTGGTTAACTGGAAATAAGAATCTAATTAACTTTCCTACTCAGGTTGGCTTCGCACTGTAATAACAGATTTCAATCTCTTAACTTGATAAGATTATATCCTTGAACCTCCAGTGCCCAGCCATGTTGCATATTTTGTGTAATTCCAAATCTCAGCATTGTATAGATGCTCCTATTACAATATAAAAAAACAAAATATATTAAGGATATTTGTAAAGTATATAATCAAGGAAGAATATTCATCCTTTCCAAAATCTATGCAAAATCTATGCTAAACTATTGGTATTTTACTGTGCCTTTCCTGCAACTAGTTTGATATAGTCTAATAATTGTCAGGCTAAGTTTCTCAAAATTCTACTATTTCATGCATGCAGGCATATGTATATGTGCCTGTAGCTATCTATATATCTTCCAAGGTGGATCAGCAGACTTGAAACTTCTTTGTTTTGCTGTTCAGCAGTTGAACCTAGTCGCTCATTATGTGACAATATGGGTCCTCATACTCAACATTCCTTTATTTATCACACCATCAGTCTTCGAAAATCAGCTTCATTTCCTGGAGACCGTTACCAGTAGTCCAACCAATATCCACCCATAGGGTTTTAATAAATCAAGCTTTAAGGAAGGAAGATAACATGAAGTGACAACTACAAAAATCTATGTTATCAAAATTATATCTGACATCTTTCACATTTCTGCCTTCCTTCTCTTCTCATACTTAAGAAAGCACTAACACTATAAATATATTGCATTTATAAATTAAGGAACATTGTTTTGTTTTCCAATATGAAGCCTTATTTTCCATGATTTTGACATAAACTTTTGGAAGATTTTGTTGAACATTAGGAGATTCCATCCAAAACAAAGCCATGTTAATCAAGAAAACCAATGTTTTCAACTTAGAGTACTAAACAAAAGAGAGAGAGAATTAAGGTTAGGTATATATTTTAAGAACAAATACAAGCAATATCAAGATATTTTGAAATTATATACCTTTACTACATAAAGTAGTTCAAAACTGTAATCTTATCTACATGGGAAACAAAGATTGGAGAATTCCAGTTCCAAGGAAGCCCAGACAAAAAAAGAAGTTTCAGAAACTCTAACCATTTTCTGGGTGCAGTTTTTTTGCTTGTTTTAGGAGGACCACAGTCCAATCAGTCCCAGGCATAGTGATACTACCTCAAAATAAGCAATCCAATTACAATCTGCAGATATGGAAGTAGTAGAGATGCTGTTTCACAAATATAGGCTTTTGGGTTCAATCCTCCAATACCACAAGGAAATTAAGTGTGTACCAGGGTAAGGATTTAGCATGTCTAAGGTATACACTACATACTCGTTTTACAAGCTCTAATAAAACTTTTAACTCTTTTGCTAATTTTTTAAATTATAATCACAACTTCCATCCCTAAACAGAATAATTTCCTATTAGAGATTTTCTCCTATTCATTAAATAATATGTTGTGTGTTGGATCCTGTCCTACTGAAGTCATATTAAAGATCAAAAACCCATTGACTGCATTTGGAAACAGAATCTCAAAGGAAGCATTTAAATTGAAGTCTCCTCTAAGAGAGGTAGAAGGCCTTGAATATGCCAAGGAAAGAGGACTTAGAAGAAGCCATCTCTGATCTTGGAGTTCCAGTTCCTCCAACTCAGAGGTAATGTATTTACAATATTAACGCTACCCAATCTGTGGTAGTTTATTATTACAATTATTAGCAAACATGTAGAAAATATAAGACATGATAAGTCATTGACTCTTTGGGTCCATGACTCACCTCTATGACCCTAGTGAGACTGGGGGACAATGGTTTTCAGCCTGGTAGGAAAGTTTATGAGGTTCTATCTCCAATTAACTACATAAACTTCTGGGCTGGAGGCTTGGTTCAAATGGTAGACTGACTATTTTTAGCAAACAAACTGAGAGCATGAAGTATGTTGAAACCTCAAATTGGGAGAAAGAAAAAGTCCTTAGAAGAATACTATGAGAAACAGAATTATGAATAGGAAAGCAGAAATAAAAGAAATAAAGTTATAAATACAGACAAAGCTTCCCAATGTGAAATATCACACAAACTGCAATATTTAGGGTTTTCCTTCCTGTACAGAAGAAATAAATGGTATTTCTACTTGAAGAAACTAGAGTGTAAAACGTATTCAATAATTGACATTAATTTTATGTTTCTATATTATAACTTGTTTTCCTACAAATTTATAGAACAGTGTAGCTATGGAAAAATCAGTAAATATTTCATTTTCATATATAATTACCTATCTTTGCAAGTGTTGTCTAAAATTGATTTACACTAAAATTATTGCTATTGATATCCTTCTCAAGATTCCAAATGTTTATACTTTCAGCGTACCTTCCACAAAACTCATACCCCAAACATAAATTTAGTTTGTTCATGCAATCATAGGAACATAAACATATGGCTCCAAATGTTCATTACCTTTATCTGCTGTCATTAATATGGTATAACTAATACAATTAAGTATACACCCTGAGAGAAAGAAGATTCTTCCTTTTACATACATGCTTGCGCACACACACACACACACACACACACAAACACACACACACACACAGACACACGAATGCACACACACACATACACACACATATTTACCACTCTAACTCAGTTTAGGTTCTTGACATTGGGTATCAGACAATGATTTAATAATCAAACTTTCATGCCCAGACATAAAATGCATTTATAATTCCATATATGTAAAACCATCAGATTATTCAAAATAATGAGAATATATAACAGAACCATCCAGGTCTTGAAACATCTACTCCCTGATTTCATTCATTCATGACAGTGCATTTTTCATATTATTTATGAATCTTTTTGAGTCTCTCTGATTAGTAGCCAAAAATATGCTATCATATAATAGAAAAGGTAGGTAAAATTAATTGCCCCTAGGTAATCCTTTATATGTCTTAACGAAAGACATTTTCTTCTTGTAGAGTCTGTTTCTGGCATTTTGCCTTAATGTCTACTATTAAGTTACAAAGGACATGCCATATTCCTTAGTTCATTTTCCCTAAAGGTTTTGCTATGGAGTTGACTCTGATTTGTTTGCTTATTCTAAATTAAATTTTCTCAACAACTTGAGTTACTGTTTATGTTACACCTAAGCCATTTGAAATATCAAAAAGAACTGGAAATTCACCTTGGCAATGATTTGGGAATGGCAATAGTGGTTGTGGGGAGATGAAAGACTTGAATTATCTAGAGTGCCTTAAAAGTGGCACTGTTATTTAAGGACTGATCATTTAGTAAGTGTGGTCTTCTTATTTCTTCTAGGAAGATAAAAGTATGCTTTTCATGACATTCTTGCCTGCAAATCACTAGAATTATTTCCTTTTTACAGTTTAGGCCCTGCTGCTACTGTAGTGAAACCCACAAAAAACTTCACAGCTGTGATAACTGCTTTAGATTTTGAAATTTTCTTCCAGTAGTCCTAGTGATATGAGCCCAATTCATGGAACACTCATATAATCCACAATTATAAGCACCACAATATAAAAACACCACATGCAAAATGTGGTTCAATTTTTCTTTGTTGTTTCATTTTTTTCTTTCTTATTTTTCTTCTATTTATTCGTTTTTTATTAAGAAAATATCTTACAGAGGACTTACGATTACATGGGCTAGGTAATGAGTATTTAAGCATTGTTGCCTCCTCCTCTGTTTCCCATTCCCATCCCTTCCAATTCCTCCCCTGCCTGTGAGCCCCCATGTCAAAATTGTAAAGTTCTTTTTTCGACATAAAGTCTTGTACATCTCATTGTTGCAATGGGTCCACCTGTATCCATATTTAAATGATTTGTTTTTTCCTTTCCCCTCCACAAACTATACCAACATCAAATACAGTGAAAGCAGGGGTTATACGGTGGGGGAGGGACATAGAAAGCAACAAAGAAATTATTTTATAAATATGTCCGAAACAATCGCATGAAAGAAAAACAAATATTTTAATATACATCTTGGGGTTCATTTTCCCTAACATCAACTTATCTGACCATTTCTGATTTTCTCAGGCATATACTAGTTATTGCAAATAAGGGAAAACATGGGACCTTTGGTGCTTTGGGCCTGGCTTACTTCAACCTTGGAAAAAAACAAGAGTCATTTTTTTTTCTTATTGATTGTCTTTTAAGGAGCTAAGTGCTCTTTATTTCTCCTAATTATTGATGTTAGTTAAATAAATTTACCAGAATTTTCAAATAAAATAAGAAGATATAAAATGGCATATTTAGTAAGAAAATAAAGCTAAACATTTGAGTGATATTTTTATTGTAGTCCCATTCTCAGTTATCCTCAAATAACATTGAGATAAGCCAAGCATATGTGTAAATTGGCACGAATCAAGCACACAGAACTCTGGAATCTTTGGGCTTTGATTTCTATATCAACTTCACCTAGAAAACAAAATTATCACTTGCTTCATGTCTTAAGCAATATGTTTAATATGGGTTTTATTAATTTTATTAATAGATCTCAAAATCTATGGAATTGATGCATTGCATAAGTATTTGATTTCTTTCCATGGAATTATTCCATTTACTTTTACCTTTTCACATATGAAATAATGACATTCTTGGGGATAAAACAAGCCTGATTTTCACTTTGATTACCAAAAGGGAACTATTAGGCACTTTGAAAATTTAACTTTAAATCTGAACTAAAGCAAGATGTCCCATCACTTATCCAATTATTCCTATAAACTAGAATATAACAAATTTTTGAATGGTAGGAAATTCAAAGTATACCTACTCTTTATAAAATAAGAAATAAATGATTGTGATAATATTTATTTTGCCTTCGACTAGAAAGAACCTTACTATAGATGAAAAAACTTGAATGGAAATGCCATAAAATTATGAAAAATTCCAGTCATTATGAGTTAGATGAAATAGTCATTTTTTGAAGGTCCCAAAATGAAATCTCTTGAAGCTTTCTTAGCTGTTAAATAAAATGTATTTGCACTCAAAATATTTCATTCATCTTTGCAGCAATGATATAACCAAACCACCTCCAAGTCAAATAGCTTCTCTGATTAATTCAAGTAGGTACTTAGGAACAGAAGTTATCAAAATTGTATAGAAATATCTACCCACCACACTAGAAATTAAATCTGAAATCATTAAGGATTGGGATTAATAATTAGCTTTCACTATGTTGCCATAAAGAGGTGAACCCTTTCTTTTTTTGGGGGGAGGGGTCCGGTCTTAGGGCCTGAATTCTGGATCTGGGCTCTGTCCCTTAGCTCTTCAGCTAAAGGCTAGTGCTCTACCACTTGAGCCACAACGCACTTCCGGCTTTATTTTGTTCATGAGGTGCTGAGGAATTGAACCCAGGGCCTCGAGCATGCAAGGCAAGTGCTCTACCACTGAGCCAACTTCCCAGCCCAGAGGTGAACCCTTTCAAGTGGGCATAGTTGTAGAGATTTTGTCACTGAGAACTTGTAATCAAAGAGGATGTTATGATCAAGTCCTTTTCTCCTCTTCCTACTTTTTCTTCTCTGTATCCTTCTCCTTCTCCTTTTCCTTCTCCCTCTCCCTCTTCCCCTCCTCTTCTTTTTCCCTCTCCCACTCTTATTCCTCTTCTTCTTATGTCCTGGCTTCGATGAATACACATACTCCATCACATGTTCCTGATATGGGGTAGTGTGCCACCACCAACCCAAAGCAATGAGGATAAGAAACATAAACTGAAATGTATAAAATCAGAAGCCAACATTAATCTTTTCCTCTTTAAAATTAATTTCATAAAGTATTTTGTCATATTACTAGGAGACTGACACAGCATGCTGTCATTTATTATAAAGGATAAGATTTACTAGAAAAAAAATCTGACCATCATCGCCCTAATGAACTGATGGATTAAATTAAATTATATTAGGACAAATCGACTTTAAAATATCAGATATACTTCAACCAGAAGCAAAAAGTCACCTCTATGGTTTGATATGAAAAGGCAGCATAATTCAATCTGTTCCTCAATGAAAATGAACTATAATTGACGGTATTGTCAATTTCCTAAATGATGTTAGAACACTTAATAACAAATTTTCACTCAAACTGTGTGATGTACTTTGGCCCCTGTATTCTATCTATGTCTGGTACCCAAAATGACTTGTATTTTATTTTAATCATATTTTTAATTAACTTTAAGCAGTTGTATGCGAGTTGCTGTTTATGAATAGTGTTTAGTGAGTTTTTTTTTAATTTTTTTTTCTCTCCTGAGGTTTAAACTCTGTGTGTGGGTGCTGTCCCTGAGCTGCTTTGGATGAACACTAGAACTCTATCACTTGAGGCAAAGTAGCACTTTCAGATTTTTCTGAGATTTAATTGGAGATAAGAATCTCACAGGGCTGGGAAAAGTGCTTGACTTGCATGCAAGGTTCCCTGAGTTTGATAACTCAGCACCACATAAGCAAAAAAGAAGAAAGCCAAAAGTGGCCCTGTGGCTCAACTGGTAGAGCGCTAGCCTTGACCTGAAGAGCTGAGGGAAAGTGCCCAGGCCAAGAGTTCAAGCTTCACGACAGAACCCCTCCCACACACACAAAAAAGAATTTCACAAACTTTCTTGCCTGGGCTGGTTTCAATCCTCAATCCTCAGACCTCTGACTATCTAGGATTACAGGTGTGAGCCACTAATGCCTGGCTTAATATAATGAATCTTTTTTTTTTCTAGTCCTGGGGCTTGAACTCAGGAGCTTGGGGATGTCCACTAGCTACTTTTCCTCATGCTAGCACTCTACGACTTGTGTCATTGTGTCAATTCCAGCTTTTTTTGTTATGTAGTACTGAGGAATCAAACCCAGGGCGTCACACATGCAAGGCAAGCAGTCTAACACTAAGACAGATTCCCAGGCCAATACAATGCCTCTTGATAATCATTATCTCTCGTCCTTCTCAATCATATCTCATCCCTCAATTTACATAATTTTGTAGAATATTCACTGACTTGCAATATATATTAGAGTTTATATTTTATTAGTAGTCTTATTTATAAACATGCTAAAGTTATGCATTACAGAATTCTGTGATTTTAAATTCTAAATTATCACTCAGATTCACCCCATACTATTCTAAAATTTTTGCTAATATTAATGCAAATGCACTCTGTAATTCTTTGATAAAGTACAATGATTCTCAGAATGTTAAAGAGTTAGAGTAACAATATCACCTTCAGTTCTAGAACTACCCTCTCAAAATTCTCCAATATTTATTAGAAGTCACTTCCTCTCATCATTTCAACCTACCCTGCTCTTGAGCAGTTATTATTTCATGTTCTACCTCTACAGATGTACCAATTTTAAAAAGCTCATATAATTAGAAAATGTAGTCTATTTTATATATTTATATATATGTTATATATATTTATATATTTCTCCCATGTAATATTACTTTTTTCTAATAAGTCCATGTAAATTTTTCTCATGGTTGGAGCAAATTGTTTTGTATGCAGGCGTATAATTGTATAACATCCTCAATGGGCACTTCAATATTTTGATATATGTTATTGTAAAAGGTTTTACTATGTATATTCTTGTACATGTGTCTCATTGGACATAGGTTGAAATAATTTTGAATATAAAATTATGTTTCAAAATGCTGGATCACAGAGGCAGCTCTATATATAATATCTTAAAGATTGCCAGTATGTTTAACAAACTGACCATATCATTTTAAGTGCCAATCACCAATGTATAAGGATTCCAATTTCTAATTAATGGTTGTGTAGTGCAATCTCATTGTTTTTTATTATTTCCACTAATCTCTAATGTATGCAATGTCTAGGTATGTATTGATCTTTCCATATGTTCCTTGGTTGTTGTTATCTTACTATAGAGATATGTATTTGGAATTTTTGATAATTTCCTTATGATGGTTAAACTTTTTCATTGGCATTAATATGCTCTTAATGTATTTCTGATTCAAGTCTCTTTAAATAAATGTATGTATAACACACTATGTGTATCTATGTAAATATTCATACTTATGTTTATATATGCAAATACCTATATGTATTATACATATATATGTATATACAGATGTGTTCATACATGTATATAGACATATGTATATTATTATTTTCATTTGTCTGTAAGATATCATTTTACTTTATTTGCCAAACATGTCCTTTATTGATTTTACTTCATTTTATTTTATGGTAAAGATGTTGTACAGAGGGGTTTCAGTTACATGAGTAATGCAATGAATACATTACTTGATGATCAATGTTACCCTTCCCTTCCTTGTTATTGTCCCACTATACCTTCCTTTCCCCAGCTCCCACAATCCTATCTCCCCCACCCGCAGCCTGAAGTGGTAAAGTTCATTTCCAATATACTGTCTTGTGGGTATCTTTGTTGCAATGGCTCATCCTGTGTCCTCATTTCAGTGTTTTGTAATTTCCCTTCCCTTCCCCAGACTAGACATGTATATATAACATGCAGGGTATCACAGTGGAGTACAGTGACACAGGGGATATGCCATAGGAGAAAGAACATATAAAGGAACCAACAACAAAAATGAATAAAATGACATTGTACATTTACAACAGTAACAATAAAGACAGAACATTCAAACATGTCCTTTATTGCCAAGGTAATTATTGCAGTTCATATCTTTATCATTTTTGGAACTTTGCAAAAATGTTTTGTGGCATTCCGTGTGGACGCACATGTTAAATTTTTGCTAAATCTATCTAGTCTTAAGTTACCTGACAGCTCTCTTCTGAAGCCAAAAACGCTTGGTTCCAAACCACTTGTATTTTTTCCTCGTACTAAGAATACTGACTCAAGTCCAGTGCCCAGGGTTCACACCTACAATACTAGATATGCAGGAGGCTGAGAGCTAAGGATCACTGTTCAAAGCCAGCCTGGGCACGAAAAGTCCATGAGATTTTTTTCTCCAATAAACCACCAGAAAACCGGAAGTGGTGATATGGCTCTAGCCTTGAGCTGAAGAGCTGAGGGACAGCGTCTAGGCCACCACTAACACCAACAGCAACAACAAAGATAATACGGAATCAAAAGCAATAGCATTAAGTAGTCTTAAAGATAGGCTCAAGTGTAACAATTTAGTATTATCTTAGATACCAACAGCCTTCTAGTCTAATGAGTCATGAGCGCTCAGAATGTTGACCAAAGTTCTTAGTTTCTTTACGCAATTACTGTAAGTATGTATTTACTAATCTATCTATCTTTTATTTCAACACAGAATCTGTTAATATCCTTTATGTCGTACTTGAGCACCAATGCCTTTGGAAGATATTTATTAATTGGTGTATCTTTATTGTATGAAATATACATTGAAATATTTCACACACTCACATATTATCAAGGGCCTGATTACCCCGTGTCTGTCTTTCTCCATTCTCATTTCCCTTTATTTTTCAATTATTTTCTGTGAATTTCTTTGTGCTATTTTCTCATATCATCAAAATGTATTAAAGTGCTATTCACACACCATCATTTAAAATTATACAATTCTTAATATAAAAGCAAACATCTAAATAAATGGAGATATATAGTTTGTGTGGATTGCAGGATACAATAGAGCAAAAATATAAATTGTCTCCTCCCCCTGTTTGGGAGGTCATTCATGGGGCTTGAAATCTGGTCCTGGGCATTGTCCCTTTGCTATTCAGCTCAAAGTGAATGCTCTACACATTGAGCAACTGTGTCACTTCTGGTTTTCTTGTGGTTAATTGGGCATAAGAGTCTTACAGACAGTCCTGTTCCAGCTGGTTTTAAACCACAATCCTCAGATGTCAGCCTCCTATGCAGTTAGTATCACAAGCATGAGGCAAAAGCACACAGCTACACAATTTTATTTATGTTTATGACAATTTCTAAAAACACCTGACCAGCATTCTTTGTATCATTGACAAAGGGAAATGAACTGGAATATATTTCTCTGTCCAATATTAAAGCTGCTAGTGTAAAATTGTTATATTTGTAGAGGAAAGACTGTACAGCTCAATGGGTCTATAGGGCACCAGATTAGCTCCACATAAATATTTTCAGGGAATATTTAATAAGGGTTAAAACCAAACACTGGTGGAATGACATTCTCTTTAATAAGTGATGATAGGTTAGACAGTATTGAGGAGAATTAAAAGTGAACATTGACTTAAAATAAGAATTAATGCAAATATTAACTTCAAACTGGATTAAAATATGGCATATAAAACAAAAAGAGTGATGTAAGTATAAAGCCAAGGAAGATGTATTGACAATTTTGGAGATGAAGCATACTTAAATTTGGCATTAAAATGATAGGAAAGGAAAACTTGATATAATAGAACTCAATATAAGTGTAAAATAATTTGGTCTGTGAAAGTTCATATACAAGTAGTGAATAAAAATTGGGAGCAGGTGGCTCATGAATATCATCCTAGCTACTTGGGAGGCTGTGATTTGAGTATTGCTGTTTGAAGACAGCCCACAAAGTAAATTCCCTGAGAATCTTATCTCTGATTAATCAGCAAAAAATCCAGAAGTAAGGAATGACTGAAATGGTAAATTGTTAACAAATTGCAACAAATCACAGGGACCCTGAGTTCAAGACCAGGACCATAGATACATGTACAACAGTAATAGTAGTAATGCTCAGAGTGATGATGATGATGATGATGATGATGATGATTATGATGATGTTGATTATGAAGATAATGATGATGAAGTGTATCCATAGTCAAGGATAAAATATTTGCAAATCCTATACCTGAAGAATGCTTCAAATTGAGACTCCACATAGAACTGTCAAAACCTAACATTAAAAAGAACATCAATTAGAAACCAGCAAAATAGGGCCGGGCGCTGGTGGCTCACGCCTGTAATCATAGCTACTCAGGAGGCTGAGATCTGAGGATCGCGGTTCAAAGCCAGCCCGGGCAGGAAAGACCATGAGACTCCTATCTCCAATAAACCACTAGAAAACCGGAAGTGGCGCTATAGCTCAAGTGGTAGAGCGCTAGCCTTGAGCTGAATGGCTGACGGACAGCGCCCAGGCCCAGAGTTCAAGCCCCCACGACCGACAAAAAGAAAAAAAAAAAGAAACCAGCAAAATATATCTTGTGAAAAATAAACACAAGAAAAGCATCATCAGTCATCAAATAAATGCACATTAAACTAAAATGACATCATAAAACATGTTTGAGAATTACTTCACATAATACAATAATGACCATACTAAATGCTATCAAGAAACAGAGAAACTGGATGCTGGCAGGAATGTCAAATGGGAAAGCCACTTCTGAAAACATTTTGACAGGTTTCTAGGATATGACATTTGCAAATACCCACAGCACAGCACAAGAATTGAGCTCTTCAGGCTGTCTTATAGAAATAAAATCTAACATTCACCCAATGGCCAAAACACAGAGCCGTATAGCAGCATTATGTCCTCTAGTCGAAGAAATAGAAATCAATTCAGGCTTTCTTCAGGTGAATGGGAAATGATTTTTGCTACATTCTCTAATAACCGAACCAAAAGGCAACTCGAGTGAACACAATAAAATATTAAGACATAAAACAACAGGGAATAATCTACCATAGATTTGAAGGCAATTCTAAAAAGCTTATTTATTGCATGAGCTAGAATTTTTAGAAAAAAATGTGTTGGTTTCCAGGATGAAACAGGTTTGGGATGGGACAAAGAGAAATAGTGGGTTTAATTATAAAAGGGAAGCATGAGACAGACTCATTTTTGGTAAAGAAATGTATCTGAAAATATGGTATATTCATATAGAGTTGATAAAATTATATTGGACTTAATATGTGCACAAAATAATAAAACAACTGAAGTCTACTTAAGGTACACGTGAAATATTAATGTCCTACTTGTGATGTCATACTAGAAATATTTAAATCAATTGGAAAATGTATTCAAGGGATTTATCTGTGTTCTTCTTTTTTTGGGGGGGGGGCGCGTCTGGTCGTAGGGCCTGAACTCTGGGCCTGGGTGCTGTCCCTCAGCTCTTCAGCTCAAGGCTAGCGCTCTACCACTTGAGCCACAGCGCAAATTCTGGCTTTTTTCTTTTTGCTTATGTGGTGCTGAGGAATCAAACCCAGGGCCTCAGGCATGCAAGGCAAGCGCTCTACAACTGAGCCAACTTTCCAGCCCCTCTGTGTTCTTCTTATAACATCATAAATATCCATACTAACCTCAATAGAATTTAATGATATCTAGAAAACAGAAGTCAATATTAAATGTTTACAATGAAAAATAGTGTAGGTCCAAGCTTGATCTGAAATATGCTTTGCTAATTATAAGGCAGAGATTTAGAAAACTGATATCCAAGGCCAGTTCTGACAAAAAAATATGTGAAAAACTACAATAACAAAGTAATCTACCTAGAGTGTGATCTCCCTGTTTTATCACGTTTGTGGAAGCCATTGATAAGCGATCATTGCTAAAGGGAGGCTTTGCCTGAAAAATAATCTAAAGTGGTTAGAGCCTTAGTAACAAACATAAGTCTGTCTCATGCTTCCCTTTTAAAATTAAACCTACTACGGCTCTTTGTCCCATCCTGTTGAAACAGGAGTGGTTATAAAAAGAAGCACTGGTCTGAAGCCTCAAAATAAGGACCCCAGTCTCTGTGGACCAAACAGTCTCTTACATTAGGTGTTATTAAATTAACAAGCATGATTTTAGATTTTGAAGAGTGGGATTGTGCATAGTCACAGGCAATGTCTGCTATGTCAAGTAATCCAATCTCCTCTTTCCCGTTACCCGATAGCCATGTTTCTACACAAATGACTACAATGAGATTGTATAAATGAGACTGTGACTTTTCCATCTCATGAATCAAAATTGTCAAATGATTTCTGTTTTCCAGATGTTTACACATTTCTCGTGATCTTTTCTACTATTTTCTCTTCATTATTGATGTTCGTAGTACATTTTTGTTGTTGTCTTGTGTGTATATGCCATTTTTAGGGCTGGAACTCAATGTTTAATGGTCTTCGTTGAATTTTTTGCTCATAGCTGGTGACACTCTATTCCTTGAGCCACATTCTCACCTTCTCTTTCTTGCTGGATAACTGGAGATAAGTTTTCACATTTTTGTCTGTATGGACTGACATTGAACTAAAATATTCACATCTTAGCCTCCTGAGTTTCTAGGATTCTCCACATGAATGGTTAACATCAATCATTGCTTAACTGTTATTTTAATTATGTGATAGAGGAAAGTGGAAGTATATTTGTGTTATGTGTGCAATTTTCAAATACAAGTTTGAATCAACTTGATATAATGTAATTGTTATCAATTTCAACAGTTAAATGAATGAATATTACACATTTTCACAGAAATATAATTGAAAACAAAAGGCATAATTTTTTTAAAAAACAAATAATGGAACCATGAATTTCTTTCACTTTACCAATCATGTTTAATATAAGTTTAATTAGCAGAATTCTATGACTAAAAGTAAATATATTAATTTTGTTACACAAGAAGCAAGGTGATTATACTTAAGAAGATATATTTCATCACAGCCAGAAGATAAGTTTTTGAGCATTCTCACTAAAAAGAAATGTTACATGCAGAAATTAATGGATATTATGTAGTCTGATCAATACACAACATATTATTGAATGGGATTAACACTTAATACTTCAGAAATATGTAAAACATAATTATGTAGTTAGGCACCAGTGGCTCATGATTGTAATAAGAGCTACTAAGGAGTCTGAGAGCTGATAATCATGGTTCAAAACCAGCCTAGGCAGGAAAGTCCATGAGATTCTTATCTCCAATGAGACAAAAGAAAACTGGCAGTGGCTTAAGTGGTAGAGCACTAATTTGAGCTGAACAGCTAAGGGAGAGTGTCCAGGTCCAGATTTCAAGCCCCACCACTGACAAAAATTAAAAATAAACAGTTAAAAATAAATATTTGGACATAAATGTTAAAATACATATTCTAAAAACTTTTAAATACTCACTATATATGCTAGTTTATAGAAATATATAGAAAGGTTTTGTGGATTTACTTGTCATTGAATCAATTGTGTGAATCACACATTTCTCATTCAATTAATATTTGTATGATTATACACTTATATGCCATAAGTATAATTAACAGATATGTGATAGGCAGTGCTGTCTTAGGAATCTTCCTTGACATTCTAAAATAAACCCTTCTCCCCTAAAATCAATATGCCCTCCAACCTTGTCAGAGGTCTCATCTCATTGGAGCAGAAAAGTATAAGCCATAATCATTGTTTGGAACAACTATAACATATTACATGTATTTCATTTAGTTTAAGAACCAAAACTTCCAATTCATCTTAACCATGCCAGTAATAGCAAAATGTCTTCTGAGCTTTTCAGTGTCTGAAGAGATGAAAATCTTTAATTTTATATATATATGTTTTTTTTTTTCTGCTTGACATCCTATATCTTAGGAAGATCTTTTCGTGTAACCTTGTGTTCCTGATTAGAAGGCCGGAACAAAGGCAATAATGAAAATAGCCAAGGAAAATACTTGAAAACAAAAAGCAATCTCAGACACTTCCGTTTTCACAGGTTTCAATGAAAATATACGTTAAAATATCACGTTTTTGTTATCATTTAAAGAGCAATAATTAATCTTTAATTAGCACTGAAGAAGGGAACAGAAAACTTTCTTTGACGACACCTTGACTTTGAACAATTCAACATAAGCATAATGGATTTACTTTGTTGTTCTTGTAATTGCCAAAATAATAGAAAACAACACCCAAAAGGAGGAAAACACCTAAGCCAAAGCAGTAAACTTTTTCTTAAAAAATAATTGTGAGGGTCTAACTCTTTCAAAATCATGTTTGCAAAGAGGAAATGTATATTTGCTTGTGTGAACAATAAAAAATATAAAAATCCTTTATTAATGTTTTACATATCTTGACAAGGTCTTATCGTGTTGAAGAAGAGGAAAGGTATGAAAAATTTCAAGATTGACTATTCCACAAGGTCATTCTTACTCATCAGCTATAGCGATGGAAGCAGCCTTGGTTACTCTTAGTATCATGCTTGGTTACATTTAGAAGCATTATATGTTGCTGGGTTATAAGCTGCAAAACCTTGACTATTAATAAAGAGTCATTTCCTAAGAGAGGAAAGTTGCTGTATAAACAAACATAAAATATCAAGGCTTAGCATAGTGGAAATTATTTTCTAGCTATATCACATTGTGTAGGTGTAGATTTTGTTTCCCATTATTCCAGGGGGCCCATTTTTGTTATCTTTTTTTCACCATGTAGTGATCCTGTAAACACCCTGTACCATCCTGGGATTGCTGTATATTTACTGGATTCTCTAATTTCTGTTGGAAAGTTAGGAAGGATAAAAATTTGAGTTTCTGTTTCTGTTTTATCTTATATTTTATTTCTTTAGAAACTGTAACACAAAATTACAGAAATTGTCTTTATAAAATTAAGAGAAAGATTTCATTTCCATATTTTTTATTTACTTATTTATTTATTTTATTGTTAAAATACTGTACAGAGGGGTTACAGTTACACGGGCAAGATAATGAGTACATTTCTTATCAAGCATTGTAGCCGCCTCCTTTGTTTACCCTTCCCATCCCTTCCCATCCTCCCCTCACCCCCCACCCAATCGTTCCCGCCCCCACCCCCCCCCCCCCCGCACCACAGTTGTGAAGTTCACTTTCGACATAACGACTTGTACATCTCATTGTTGAAATGGGTCCAACTGTATCCCTATTTAAACGATTTGTTTTCCCCTTCCCCTCCACAAATTATACCCTCATCAAATACAATGTAAGCAGGGGTTATCCTGTAGGGGAGGGACATACAAATCAACAAAGAAATAATCTTATAAATGTGTTAGAAACAATTGCATGAAAGAAAAAAAACACATTTGAATACATATCTTAGGATTCATTTCCCTAACAGCACCTTATCAGATCTTTTCTGCTTAACTCTGATATATACTAGATATTGCAAATAAGGGATCTTTTCCCTATTCTTAACCTAGCCTTCTACTTTGTACTTAGTGATCCCCAAATGTGAAAATAAAGATTGGGGGCTTCTTATTTAAATATTATTCAGAATTTCAAGAATTCATTAATGCAAGGCCCTTAGTTATATGTACATCATATATGTGTACAAAGCTGGTGGCAACATTTTTCATATTTTCAGAAATTAGGGTACGTGGTGACTCTGTAGTTACATCAGGAAACGGCTGATGCCATTGGGTTAGTTTACTAAACCAAATCTGCTGTAACAAATTTCTGCAAGTTAATTGGATTGAATAATCCATATTTATCATTTTGCAGTTCTAAAGGACAGAAATCTAAAAGGAGTCTCACAAGATTATAATCAAGCCACCTACAGACCTAAAATATTTTTTAGATGATTCTAGTGCAAAAGGCATTTACATCCTCTTCCGCTTTCCAGAAATTCAAAATCTGAGTTGTTGTCTTTTCCTTTATCTTCTAATGTAGCATCTTTACATCTTTCTTTTTTTGGGGGTCCGCTGGTGTGGCCTGAACTCTGGGCCTGGGCGCTGTCCCTTAGCTCTTCAGCTCAAGGCTAGCGCTCTAACACTTGAGAAGAGTGCCACTTATGGCTTTTTTCTTTTTGCTTATGTGGTGCTGAGGAATCGAACCCAGGGCCTCATGAATGCGAGGCAAGTGCTCTACCACTGAGCCACCTTCCCAGCCCTTTACATCTTTCTGATGGTTCTTACCTAATGTTGTCCCTTTTGAAGTACAGCTGGGATTTTATGTACCCTTTTGAGTTATACTTCCCCCATCTGATAATTATTCAAATTTGTGTTCATTGGGTAATAAAAGTTGATTATTTAAAAGCACACACACATATAATGCAAATCTACATTTGAGGGATTAAAAATATGGGGACAACGATATTTTAGAAGGTATTTTACTGCCTAGCACAATGAGTGTGGAGAATTCTTTCTACTATAACCTATTATCCTTTCATTAATTTTGAACAACATATTTCTTCAATGAAATATAACTAGAAAAAAAGTAGTCCCTGAAAGCAATTAATCATGATTAAAACATTGTCATGTACTAGAAATCCTAAATGCCAGGGAGCAGCTCCTGAAGCAGTTCTGGCACTATCACTTTTTATACTTTCTGCTTAAAATCTTCTCTTTTCAAGAGCATTTGATTATTATTATTTTTGAATTATGGCTAATATTTTTATGACTGCTAATTTTAAAGAATACACCACCCAATATTGGTTGTCTTTTTCTCACGTTTTGTGTCTAATCTATTACTGAAACACAGCTATTTGAATTACATGAATTGTTTATTGAAGTTGAAACAGTGTGGAGAGAAAAAGAAAATATGTCTCTGTGGATATGTCACAAGAAAATGTACCTCCAAGATATTTGTCTCACAATCATCTATTTTTCATTATTTTTAGATTTTGATAAAATTTAGCCTCTCAAGTCACACAGTGTTAATGCAGGTTTATATCATGCCTCCCAAAGGCAAACAACAAATTACTATTCATTTAAAATTTATTTTAAAATTTTAAATTTTTATTTATTTAGCTAACTATATTTTTAAAAAAGTTAACCAAGCCAAATGGCTTATTAGATATTTGGAGTCATGTTCAGACTCTATGGTGTAAGGCAGAAAGAGAAAAAAAAATCATGTTTCCATTCTTCCTTGAGCCACACTGATTTATTCAACTGTATCTGAAAGAATGAAATCTTTATTTGAAGCCTTTTACTTGATATCCACCATGTGTCATTCTTCCTTTATTAATAATAGAATTTGGAGAAAAGGTGAGAATTCACACTAGAAAAAGGATGAGAATTCACACTAGAAAAAGGAGAAGAGGAAAAGAGAAGCAGAAATCTAGATACTTTGTTCTTACTCATCTCAATCTCAAGGTCTAGATAATGATTGTGGATAATAGATACAATGCTCTAGAGTGAAAAAGAAAAAGATAGATTATTCAGGCGGAGTTCCGGGAAGATGGCGGAGGAGAAGCTGGAATCTGAACAAGCTCTCGCATAGAAAGAAGTTTTAGAGTTCCAGTGAACAGTCCGAAGCCAGAGAATCACACCAAGTGTGCCATCACAGGACAGAGAGTTAGTCAAGAGAGGGGAAGCCAAGGAGACACATCTGAGTGCCTGCAGGGTCGCGGCGGCGACCACCGCCGCAGGGTCATACCTGAGACACAGAGAGTCCGGGACGAAGGAGCCAGACGCAGCGGACGAGCAGAAACCAATCAAGCCACAGGACCTCAAGCTGACCAGAGACTCCAACAAGAGACTGGTTACAGACAAAAGGGAGATACAGGATTCTTCCCACCCCTCCCCCCCCAAAAAAAAATCAAAAGACTTTTTTTTCTGTTTTTCTTCTTCTTCTTTTCTTTTCTTTTTTTGTTTGTTTTTTGTTTTTTGTTACCTTATATATATATAAATTTTTTTCTCTTCTAAAACTTTTATTAATCTTTAATTTTTGCCTCATCTGAAAAAATAATTGTTTTCCAGTAACATTTTTTTCTCTCCTCTTATAATTTTTATTTTAGGAATATGTGAATGAGCGTTTTCCTTTCTTGTCTTCTTTCTCTTTTTCTTTCTTAATTATCTTTTTGTTTTTGTCTAACTCTACTGAACTTCTGATCTTTCCTTCTCCCTTTCCCATCCTTAAAGTTTTTCACATCTCCTCTATGTCCCTCCCTTTCTCTAAAAATATTCACATTCCTCTCTAAATAGACGGTCTTTTAATCTCTATAATTACATTAACTTTTACGTTTCTATTCTTTTTTCTGGTCTCTTTTCATACCCCTTTCCGTCTCTTCTTCTTCTCTCTCTCTCTTCTTGCATCCTACCCCACCCATTTCCTGCATTGTGATTAGGACATAGTTAACTCTCCCTGTGCCTCCCAACACCAATCTATTCCTATTTTTTACCCACATCTCTCCCTAATCCTAATAATTTCTGGTTTTCCAAATTCTTATCTGCGGTTCGAAGTACTTTAACATATAGTTGTTTGATCTTGAATAGATGTATCTGTTGAACTAGATTGTATCTGTAGACTATTGACTGTACAAATGCAAACTTTGGTTGATGGTTGCCTTAAGAAAGTGTTCTAGCACAAAACTGGTGCTATCTTCATCTCAAATGGGCAGAGTAAGCCGGAAAAACACAAGAAAAATGGCAAATTTGGGCATCTCAATTCCCAATCTTGATAATCAGGGATTAGAACAGATAAAGAATAATCCAGATGAGAGTTCCCAAATAGCTCTACAATCACTACTAGCAAACATGATAAATGAGAAGTTTGACAATGTACAAAGGACTCTGTATGAGTGTGATAGGGAGGGAGAGGAGGCATCCCAGAAGTTTATATAGGAATATCACAAGCGTGAGGAAGCTACTCAAAAACTGATACAGGATTTGCGTGAACAACTTGAGAATACTCAAAGAGAAAGGGAGGACTGGCATAAGCAGGCTGAGAACACCCAAAGAGAACTGCAGGAATCCCACGAACGGGAAGAAAGAGAACTGCAGGAATCCCACAGACGGGAGGAAGCTAATCAAAGAGTAATTCAGGAATTGAGAGACCAGGTATAGAATACACAAAGATCACTAAAGGCATTCATGGAATCCATTAACAAAGAGCTGAAGGAAGTTAGGGAGACCACAAAGGGAATGCTGAATGGAACCCAACAGAAGGAATGGGAGTCCAAAGAAACCATAACCAATCAACTAAGTGATTTGAGAACAAACACCGAACACCAAATTAAGGAAGTAAAAAAATTCATACAAGACCTAAAACAAAGCTTCAATAAAGAACTTGAAGCCATCAAAGCTGACCAATTAGAAGGAAAAGAGATAAAAAAACAAAGTAGAGAGTCTTGACAGCAGGTTAGACCATGCAAAAGATCGAATCTCAGGGATTGAAGACAGCCTAGAAATTATAGAGAAAGAACATACAACCATCCAAGACAAGTCCAAGAAATATGATAGGTCTATCCAACACCTGGAAGACACCATCAGAAGGCCCAATCTAAGGATAATGGGTGTAGAGGAGCACCTAGAAACAGAAGTTAATGGTCTAGGAAATTTGTTTAACAGGATTCTAGCAGAGAACTTCCCAAACATACAAAAAGATAGGCCTATTCAGATAAAAGAAGCTTTTAGAATGCCAAATAGACCAGACCAGTATAGGACATCCCACCGTCACATTATAATCCACCCAGGATCAACCCAGACCAAGGAAAAGATCCTTAAAGCTGTCAAGGAGTAAAGGTTAATCACCTATAAAGGGAAACCAATTAGAATCACCTCAGGTTTATCAGCAGAGACAATCAAAGCAAGAAGAGCCTGGAATGACGTATGCCATGCCCTAAAAACAAACAACTATCAACCAAGAATATTGTACCCAGCTAAACTCTCCTTCATAACTGAAAGCCAAATAAAAACGTTCAATAGCAAAGAAAAATTGAAATAATACATCTCCACCAAACCAACCCTACAAAAGATTCTTAAAGATGTCCTACACATACAAAACCAACAAGACCGCAACAAACGCCAAAAAACTGCACCCAAACTGAGAATCCAAGAACCTTAGGAAGAACCCAGTTTTCGCAGCCCCCAAGAAGGTGGATAACATGGCATGAACTCCCAAATACCTCTCAGTCCTATGTCTTAACGTTAACGGATTGAACTCTCCAATTAAGCGACATAGACTGTCTAGTTGTATTAAAAAACAAGACCCTTGTATCTGCTGCCTGCAGGAGTCACATCTTGCCCGTAAAAACAAACACATTTTCAATGTTAAAGGCTGGAACAAAATCTACCAAGCAAACGGCCCTCATAAACAGGTGGGAGTTGCAATCCTAATATCAGATAAAATAGACTTCAAATTAAAATTCGTGAGAAGAGATAAAGAAGGTTGCTACATTCTAATTAAGGGATCTCTCCTTCAGGAGGATATTACAATTCTAAATATCTATTCGCCAAACAATGGAGCACCCAAATTTATCCAAGAAACACTACTTTCCCTCAAATCCCATATAGATCCAAAGACATTAATTGTTGGGGATTTTAACACACCACTCTCCCCACTAGATAGATCAACTCGGCAAAAACTCAACAGAGAAACCGCAGATCTAAACAGCTGCATAGATCAACTAGACTTAACAGACATTTACCGAACATTTCACCCAGCAGCATCAGAATACACATTCTTCTCAGCAGCACATGGAACATTTTCTAAAATAGACCACATTTTAGGCCACAAAGCAAACTTGTCTAAATTCAGAAACATTGAAGTTATACCTTGCATTCTTTCTGACCATAAGGGAATAAAATTAGAACTCAACACCAAAATCCACCAAAGAAAGTCCGGTATCACATGGAGGCTGAACAACACACTGCTGAATCATGAGTGGGTCATGGAAGAGATTAGAAAGGAAATTCAAATGTTCATGCTATTCAACAAAAATGAACACACAAATTACCAGCTCCTCTGGGACACATCAAAGGTAGTACTCAGAGGCATGTTTATAGCTCTGAGCTCCTACATCAACAAATTGGAGATATCTGAAACTAACAATTTAATGACACATCTAAACCTCCTTGAAAAATAGAAGCAAGATAAACCCCAATCCAGTAGACGGAAAGAAATAATCAAAATTAAATCAGAATTATAGAATCCAAAATAACTATTGAAAGAATCAACAAAACAAAGAGTTGGTTCTTCGAAAACCTTAACAAAATTGACAGACCCTTAGCAAACCTTATCAGAAAAAGGAGAGAACACACCCAAATTAATAAACTCAGAGATGAGAACGGAAACATCACCACGGAAACAACCAAGATTCAGAACATTATAAGGGAATATTTCTTAAAACTTTTTGCTAAAATGTTTGAGAACTTGACAGAAATGGATCTTTTCCTAGCAAATATTGACATGCCAAAACTAAACCAAGATGAGTTAAACCAGCATAACAGGCCCATATCAAGCATTGAAATAGAAACAGCAATAAGAGACCTCCCAGCTAAGAAAAGTCCAGGACCAGATGGTTTTACAGCGGAATTTTACAAGGCCTTCAAAGCAGAGCTCACACCAATACTCCTCCAAGTCTTCAATGAAATTGAAAGAGAAAGCTCAATACCGAACACATTCTATGAAGCCATCATAACCCTCATCCCAAAACCAGGCAGGGACTCATCAAAGAAAGACAACTATAGACCCATTTCTTTGATGAACATTGATGCAAAACTTCTCAACAAAATTTTGGCCAATCGACTTCAACAATTCATCCAAAAAATCATACACCATGATCAAACAGGATTCATTTCAAGGATGCAAAGCTGGTTCAATATAGGCAAATCAATTAATATTATTCATCACATCAACAGGAGCAAGAATAAGAACCACATGGTTATCTCAATAGATGCAGAAAAAGCATTTGACAAGATCCAACACCCCTTTATGATGAAGGTTTTGGAAAAATTAGGAATCCATAGAACATTCCTCAATACAATAAAGGCTGTATATGACAAACCTACAGCCAGCATTATACTCAATGGTGAAAAACTAAAGCCATTTCCTCTTAACTCAGTAACAAGACAAGGATGCCCACTCTCTCCACTTCTCTTCAATCTAGTATTAGAATGCCTAGCTACAGCAATAAGACCAGATGCAGACATAAAGGAGATCCAAATAGGGAAAGAAGATATAAAACTCTCCCTCTTTGCAGATGACATGATCTTGTATTTAAAGAATCCCATAGACTCCAGTCCAAAATTACTCAAGCTGATTCAAAACTTTGGCAAAGTAGCAGGTTATAAAATTAACCGCCCAAAATCAATGACTTTTCTGTATGCCAACAATGAGAAAAGTGTGGCTGAAATTAGGAAAGCAACTCCATTTGTAATAGCCCCACAAAAAATAAAATACCTTGGAATTATCTAAAGAAGTGAAGGACCTCTACGATGAAATCTTTAAAATCTTGAAAAAGGAAATCAACACAGAACTTAAAAAATGGCAAAACCTCCCATCCTCCTGGATTGGCAAGATTAACATCGTGAAAATGGCAATACTTCCCAAGGCTATCTACAAATTCAACGCGATACCTATCAAAATTCCACCCTCATTCTTCAAGGAAATAGAAGAGGCAATCCAAAAATTCATATGGAACAATAAAAGACCCCGAATAGCAAAAACGCTCCTCAAAGGAAAGAACACTGCTGGAGGAATATCAATACCAAATTTCAAACTCTACTATAAAGCCATAGTAATCAAAACAGCTTGGTATTGCCATATGAACAGACCTCAGGACCAATGGAATAGAATTGAAAACCCAGAAACTAACCTACAGACCTATAGCCATCTAATCTTCGATAAGGAAGCTAAAACAATAGAATGGAAGAAAGACAGCCTCTTCAGTAAATGGTGCTGGCAAAATTGGTTAACAACATGTAGAAAACTATAGCTAGATCCTTATATATCACCCTGCACCAGAGTCAACTCCAAATGGATCAAAGACCTGGAACTCAAAGCAGACACTCTGAAAACATTACAGGATGGAATAGAAGAAACCATAGGTCTCCTTGGATAAGGCCAAAATTTTCTGAATAGAGACCTGGAAGCACAACAAATCAAAGAAAGGTTGGACAAATGGGATTGCAAACGGTTGCAGAGCTTCTGCAGGGCAAATGACATAGCTACCAAGATCAATAGAAAGCCCACGGATTGGGAGAAGATCTTTACTAGCCATACAACGGACAAGGGTCTCATATCTAAAATATACTTGGAACTCAAAAAATTAAACCACCCAACAACAAATCCTCAAAGAAACAACTGCCCAATAAATAAGTGGGCAAAAGACTTAAAGACAAACTTATCTGAAGAACAAAGAAGGATGGCCATAGACACATGAAGAAATGTTCAACATCCCTAGCCATAAAATAAATGCAAATCAAAACAACATTGAGATATCACCTCACTCCAGTTAGAACAGCAAAAATCAAGAACTCTAACAACAACAGATGCTGGAGGGGATGTGGACAGAAAGGAACCTTACTTCATTGTTGGTGGGAATGTAAACTTGTTCAACCACTTTGGAAAGCAGTATGGAGGTTCCTCAAAAGACTTCACATAGATCTCCCCTATGATCCAGCAATCCCACTTTTGGGCATTTACCCAAATGTTTACAAACAAGACCACACTAAAGCTACCAGCACAACTATGTTTATTGCAGCATTATTTACCATAGCTAAGATATGGAACCAACCCAGATGCCCCTCATTAGATGAATGGATCAAGAAAACGTGGTATATATACACAATGGAATTCTATGCCTCCATCAGAAAGAATGACATTTCCCCATTCGTTAGGAAATGGAAAGGTTTGGAAAAAATTATATTAAGTGAAGTAAGCCAGGCCCAAAGAAGCATAGGTCCCATGGTTTCCCTTATTTGCAATATCTAGTATAGGTATGAGTCAAGCGGAAAAGGTCAGATAATGTGATGTTAGGAAAATGAACCCTTAAATATGTATTTTAATGTTTCCGTTTCTTTCATGCATGTGTTTCTAATGCATTTATAAGATTATTTCCTTGTTGCTTTGTATGTCCCTCCCCCACAGTGTAACCCCCGCTTTCACTATATTTGATGTCAGTATAACATGTGGAGGAGATGGGGACAAACAAGTCGTTTAAGGATTCAGGTGGACCTGTTGCAACAATGAGAAGTACAAAATGTCATGTCAAAACCATCTTTACAATGTCGGTGTGGGGGGGGAGGGGGATATAATTGGGTGGGGGGAGGGGGAGGCTGGGAAGGGAGGTGAAGGGTAAACAAAGGAGGAGGCTGCAATGCTTGGTAAGAAATGTATGCATTATCCTGCCCATGTAATTGTAGCCCCTCTGTACAGTATGTTCTCAAATAAAATAAAATAATATTAAAAAATAAAAATAAAAAGCCCAGGACCAGATGGACTCAGCAGAATTCTATAAGACCTTTAAAGAAAAACTAATAGCCATATTCCTCAAGCTCTTCAGAGAAACAGAGAAGGAGGGAGCTGTCCCAAACTCATCCCCAAACCATGCAAAGACCCAACCAAAAAGGAGAATTACAGGCCAATTTCCTTGATGAACACTGACACAAAGATTCTTAACAAGATTCTAGATAACAGAATCCAGAAACACATAAAAAATCATACACTATGACCAGGTAGGCTTCATCCCAGAGATGGAGGGATGGTTAAAAATACGTGTCAATAAATGTAATCCAACACATCAACAGAGCCACATGATTATCGCCACAGATGCAGAAAAGGCCTTTGACAAAATTCAACATTCATTCATGCTAAAAGCTCTGGAGAAAATAGTAATAGAAGAAACATTTCTTAAAACAATAAAAGCCATTTATGACAGACCAATAACCAATATTATACTGAATGGGGAAAAGCTACAATCAATTCTTCTAAAATCAGGAACAATGCAAGAATGCCCACTGTCTCTACTCCTCTTCAATATAGTCCTGGAACTCTTAGCCAGGGCAATAAGGCAAGAAAAAGACATTAAAGGTATCCGCATAGGGAAAGAAGAAGTTAAACTATCGCTTTTTGCAGAAGACATGATACTATACCTTCAGGATCACAAAAATTCCATCCCCAAACTCTTTAAATCATAAATCACTTCGGCAAAGTAGCAGGATAAAAAATAAACCCACAATAATCAGTTGCCTTCCTGTACACTGACAATGTAAAGAAGAGAGGGAAATAAAGGGAGCAATCACATTCACAATGACCGCCGAAAAAATAAAATATTTAGGAATTAACGTAACCAAAGATATAAAAGAACTATTTAATGAAAACTATAAAAATAAAAGAACAAAATTGCAGAAGACTCTAGGAAATGGAAAGACCTCCCATGCTCTTTGATAGACCGACAATATAGTGAAAATGGCAATACTGCCCAAATTAATATACAAATTCAATGCAATTCCTATTAAAATCCCAATGATGTACATCTCTGAAATACAGAAAACAGTCCAAAAATTCATATGGAACCACAAAATACCTAGAGTAGCCAAAACAATTCTAGGGAATAAAGACAACATGGGAGGGATGTCCATGCCTTCCTTCAAACTCTACTATAGAGCCATAATAACAAAGACAGCATGGTACTGGCACAAAAACAAACCTGAAGACCAATAGAATGGAATAGAAGATCCAGAAATAAATTCACATGCCTACAGTCAGCTGACATTTGACAAAGGAACCAAAGACATACAATGGAAGAAACACAGCCTCTTCAACCATTGGTGCTGGGAGAACTGGGTGGACACATGCAGAAAGCTAAAAGTGGACCCCAGCCGATTACCATGCACCAACATCAACTCAAAATGTATTAAAGACCTTAACATTAATCTTGAATCTCTAAAACCACTGCAGGACAGAGTAGAATAGACACTTGAACTAATAGGCACAGGAAGGACTTTCCTGAACAGAGTCCCAGGGACACAACAAATTGGAGAGAGACTCGACAAATGGGACTACCTTAAAATAAAAAGCTTCTGCGCAGCTAAATTTATCACAACCAAGCTAGAAAGACAACCAACTAATTGGGAAAAAATATTTACCAGCAATATATCAGACAAGGGGTTAACATCCAGTATATACAGGGAACTCAAGAAACTAATCCCTCCCAAGCCTAACAAACCAATTACTAAATGGGCAAGGGAACTAAAGAGAGACTTTTCAGATCAAGAAATAAAAATTGCAAAGAAACACATGACGAAATGTTCATCATCCCTGGTGGTGAAGGAAATGCAAATAAAGACAACCCTGAGATACCACCTTACCCCAGTCAGAATGTCTCACATCCACAAATCAGTGAACAACAAATGCTGTAGGGGATGTGGAGGAAGAGGAACCCTACTACACTGCTGGTGGGAATGTACAGTTATACCACCACTTTGGAAAGCAGGCTGGAGGGTACTTAGAAAACTGAAATTGTACCTCCCTTATGACCTAGTCATACCACTTCTAGGCATCTACCCTGAACAACAGGAACCAATATACAAGGACACATGCACCTCCATGTTCATTGCAGCACTCTTCTCAATAGCTAGGATATGGAAACCATCCAGATGCCCCACCACAGATGAATGGATCCAAAAATTGTGGTATCTATAAACAATGGAATATTATGCAGCCATTAGAAAATGACAAAATAATGGCATTTGCAGGGAAATGGATGGAGCTAGAAGGAATCATGTTGAGCGAGGTAAGCCAAGAGCAAAGACAAACGATATATGGTCTCCCTGATAAGTGGATGCTAAATCCAAAATGTTTGGTGATATTACAAAATTAACAAGACTTAAGAAACAAGGAACTCCCACTCATCTGGTCGAACCACTACTAAAAGTCCCGATGCTGCTGATCACATGTATGGTGGATAGTGTACACTGTTTTATGTTATAGATTGTGATAGACAATTTGCTCCAGGAAAGTTAGAATGAACTTGTGACTTTATATGAGCATTAATATTCCACAATTCTGTGAAATTTAGGAAATTATGTAATCACTTAACCACAATTAAAAAAAAAAGAACTTCAGGGAAGGTAGGGAGTGAAGGGATGGTAGGGGGAAAACAATGGAAGGGGTAACAATACTCAATAGGAAGTGTACTCATTACCTTGCTCTTGTAACTGTAACCATCTGTATAGTGTCTTTACAATAAAAAAAAAATTAAAAAAAGAAAAGAATCTGAAGGCTTGAAGAAAACTCTGTCCCTGACTTTTTCGAGTGTGTTTTTACTCATACATAAGTTTTCTGTAAATTTCTAGTTGAGCGTACTACAGAAAGAAATAATTTCCTGGGAAGTTCCGGGAAGATGGTGGAGTAGAAGCTGAAGGCTAAACAAGCTCTCACATAGAACACTGATTTAGAGTTCCAGTGAACAGTCCTAAGCCAGAGAATCACACCAAGTGTTCCATCACAGGAAAAAGTGTTAGACCAGAGAGGAAAAATCCAGGCAAGGAGACAGATCGGAGCACTTGCCAGGAGATGCCACTGCTGCAGGAGCTGTGGCAGTGGCGGCCATACCCACCATACCTATAACAGAGAAAGTCCAGTACGAAGGAGCCAGACATGGTGGGCAAGCAGATTCTACTCAACACCAGCAAGAACTGACAAGGAACAGACATCTTCATCCTGTACTTCGCGGACCAGAGACGACCCAGGAACCAAGACGCTGTGTGAGTAGAGGCCTAACATCCTCACTCCTTCTCGGGGAGCAGAGGAGGGAAGGCCACACCCCCCAGTACCGGAGATCTCCATCTTCGATACTGAAAAAGCTCGGCGTAGCTGCTAGCTCAAACTCAGGCATTGGATGAAAACTAGAGACTAAAGTGACCTAACAGACTCGGCTCCACCCAGGGAAAAGTCACCCAGCTCAGGCGCCAGCCTCAGGAATGGCTTTCTTTGCTGGATAATCAGAGCCAGAGGCTGCCCCTCCCTTTAGCAGCCTTGAAAATCAATTGAAATTTATTAAACATAAACCCTCAGAGTGGCTCCTGTCTGGGCTCTGTGAGTTTCTCACAAACTAACCCCCGGGAAAAGCTACTGTTTGCTGAAAGGCCTCAACTCTACCCAGAACCTAGCCTCATCACAGCATCTCCAAACTTCAGGAAAAAGCCATCTCCCTCTTTTGTGAAACTCAAAGTAGATCTCCCTCTCATTGAACTAGCCTGGGAAGAGGATCACAAAAACCTGGGTTAAGGTGAGCATTTATCTGCCGGTTCAAAAAAACAGACTTAATGAACCAACTAAGCCACAGGAAATTCAAACACCACAAGGAGACCAAAGAATGCAACAAGAGGCTGGTTATGAACAAAAGGGAGATACAGGATTTTTCCCACCTCTCCCCCAAAAAAAAAAAATTCAGTATTTTTGCACCTTTTATAAATTTTTTTTTCCTCCTTCATAGCAAAGCTCACACCAATGCTCCTCCAACTATTCAATGAAATTCAAAGAGAAAGTTCACTACAGAACACATTTTATGAAGCCATCATAACCTTCATCCCCAAACCAGACAGGGACTCATAAAAGAAAGAAAACTATGAACCCATTTCCTTGATGAACATTGATGCAAAACTTCTCAACACAATTTTGGACAATCAACTTCAACAATTCATTCAAAAAATCATACACCACGATCAAACAGGATTCATTTCAGGGATGCAAAGCTGGTTCAATATACGCAAATCAATTAATATTATTCATCAAATCAACAGGAGCAAGAATAAGAACCACATGGTTATCTAAATAGATGCAGAAAAGCATTCGACAAGATCCAACAACCATTTATGATGAAGGTTTTGGAAAAATTAGGAATCCATGGAACAATTCTCAATACAGTAAAGGCTGTATATGACAAACCTACAGCCAGCATTATACTTAAAGGTGAAAAACTAAAGCCATTTCCTCTTAACTCAGGAACAAGACAAGGATGTCCACTCTCTCCACTTCTCCTCAATCTAGTATTACAATGCCTAGCTACAGCAATAAGACAAGATGCAGACATTAAGGGGATCCAAATAGGGAAAGAAGAAATAAAACTCTCCCTCTTTGCAGATGGCATGATCTTGTAGCGAAAGAATCCCATAGACTTCACTCCCAATTTAATCAAGCTGATTGAAAACTTTGGCAAAGTAACAAGGTATAAAATTAATGCCCGCAAATCAATGGCTATTCTGTATGCCAACAATTAGAAATGTGTGGCTGAAATTAGGAAAGCAACTCCAATTGTAATAGCCCCACAAAAAATAACATACCTAGGAATTAACATAACCAAAGAAGTGAAGGACCACTATGATGAAAACTTTAAAACCTTGAAAAAGGAAATCAAAACAGAACATAGAAAATGGCAAAACCTCCCATGCTCCTAGATGGAAAGATTAACATCGTGAAAATGGCAATACTTTCCAAGGCTATTTACAAATTCAATGCCATACCTATCAAAATTCCAATGTCATTCTTCAAGTAAATAGAAGAGGCAATCCAAAAATTCATATGGAACAATAAAAGACCCCGAATAGCAAAAACGCTCCTCAATGGTAAGAACGCTGCTGGAAGAACATCAATACCAAATTTCAAACTACTATAAAGCCATAGTAATCAAAACAGCTTGGTACTGGCACAAGAACAGACCTCAGAACCAATGGAATAGAATTGAAAACCCAGAAGTGAACCTACAGACCTATAGCCATCTAATCTTTGATAAGGGAGCTAAAAAAGAGAATGGAAGAAAGACAGCCTCTTCACTAAATGGTGCTGGCAAAATTGGTTAACTACTTCTAGAAAACTACAGAAAGATCCTTATATATCACCCTGCACCAGAATCAACTACAAATGGATCAAAGACCTCGGAGTCAAAGCAGACACTCTGAAAACATTACAGGATGGAATAGGAGAAACCCTAAGTCTCCTTGGCTCAGGCCGAAATTTTCTTAATAGAAAGACAACGAATCAAAGAAAGGTTGGACAAATGGGATTTCATGAAGTTGCAGAACTTCTGCATGGCAAAGGACATAGCTAGCAAGATCAATAGGAAGCACACAGATTGGGAGAAGATATTCACTAGCCATAAAATGGACAAGGGTCTCCTTCTAAAATATACTTGGAACTCAAAAAATTAAATCTGCCAACAACAAATCCTCAAAAAACAACTGCCTTATAAAAAAGTGGGCCAAAAGTTTAAAGAGAAACTTCTCTGAAGAAGATAGAAGGATGGCCAATAGACACATGAAGAAATGCTCAACCTCCCTACACATAAAAGAAATGCAAATCAAATAACATTGAAATACCACCTCACCCCATTTAGAATGGCAAAAATCAAGAACTCTAATAACAACAGATGCTGGAGGGGATGTGAACAGAAGGGAACCTTACTTCACTGTTGATGGTAGTGTAAACTTGTTCAACCACTTTGGAAAGCAATATGGAGGTTCCTCAAAAGACTTCACATAGAGCTCTCCTATCACCCATCAATCCCACTTTTGGGCATTTACCCAAATATTTACAAACAAGACCACACTAAATCTACCAGCACAACTTTGTTTATTGCAGCATTATTTACCATAGCTAGGATATGGAACCAAACCAGATGCCCCTCAGTAGATGAATGGATCAAGAAACTATGGTATATATACACAGTGGAATTCTATGCCTCCATCAGAAAGAATGACATTGCCCCATTTGGTAGGAAATGGAAAAACTGGAAAAAATTGTATTAAGTGAAGTAAGCCAGGAACAAAGAAACACAGGTCCCATGGTTTCCCTTATTTGCAATATCTAGTATATGTATGAGTCAAGCAGAAAAGGTCAGATAATGTGATGTTAGGAAAATGAACCCTTAGCTATGTATTCAAATGTTTTTTTTTTCTTTAAAGCATTTGTTTCTAACGCATTTATATGATAATTATTTGTTGATTTGTATGTCCTTCCCTCACAATATAACCCCTACTTTCACTATATTTGATGTCGGTATACTTTGTGGAGAAGAAAGTGAAAAACAAGTCGTTTAAGTATACAAGTGGTCCCGTTGCAACAATGAACAGTACAAGTAGTCATGTCAAAAACGAACTTTACAACTTTGGTGTGGTGGGAAGGATAGGGTGGGGGTGGGCGAGGGCAGGCTGGGAAGGGATGTGAAGGCTAAAGAAAGGAAGAGAGTGCAATGCTTGATAAGAAATATACCCATTATCTTGCCCATGTAATTGTAACCCCTCTGTACAGTATGTTCCCCCCCCCCAATTTTTTTTCTAAAACTTTTTTTAATATTTAATTTTTAGCTTTTTTCAAAAAAATGTTTTCTAGTAAGTTTTTTTCTCTTATAATTTTTATTTTCGGTGTATGCGTGTGTGTGCGTTTTTCTCTCTTTCTATTTTTTCTTTTTTTAATTACTTTTTGTTTTTTTTTTAGCTCTACTGAACTTCTGATATTTTTTCTTTCTTTCTTATCCTTTTCACATTTTCTTCTCTTTCGTTCTTCTTTATGTGACTTTATTGTTGTTCTGCACATCCTAAGGCAAACCTGTAGTCGATTATTAGACCTTATCCTAAGTTGTTGTGTACACACTTAATCCACAAATTTATTACTCAATTCAAAACCTCTTAGACTTAAATTCCTTAATAGCAGTACTACCTCTTTATACCTATATAATATTTTAAGTAATTTTATTTTAAAAAATTTCACATCTCCTTTATTTCCCTCCTCTCTCTCATATTCATGTTTTTCTCTAAATAGATTGTTTTCATTTCTGCATAATATTTTTAATTTTTACTTTTCTATTTTTTCTGGTCTCTTTTTTTTTCATTTCTCTTTCTCCTTCTTTTACTCTCTCTCTACTTTCATCCTATCCAACCTATTTCCTGCTTTGAGATTAGGACTTACGTTAACTCTCCCTGTGCCTTCACACATCACTCTATTCCTATTTTTTACCCACATCTCTCCCTAACCCTAATAATTTCTAGCTTACCAAATTCTTCTTTGCGATTCGTAGCCCATTAATATATAGTTGTTTGATGTTGAATAGATGTATCTGTTGAACTAGATTGTATCTGCAGAGTATTGACTGTGCAAATAAAGACTTTGGTTGATGCTTGCCTTAAATTAGTGTTCTAGCACACAAATGGTGTTATTTTCATCCCAAATGGGCAGAGTAAGCCGGAAAACCACAAGAAAAATGGCAAGTCCCGGTATCTCCACTGCCACTCATGATAATCAGGGACAGAACAGATAATGAAAAATCCAGAGGAGAGTTCCCAAATAGTTCTACAAACACTGCTGGAAAACATAATAAAGGAAAAGATTGAAAACATACAAAGGACTCTGTATGAATGTGATAGGGAGAGACAGGAGGCAAACAAAAGGTCAATGGAGGCAAACAAAAGGTCAATGCAAGAAAAGATTGAAAACCCACAAAGGACTCTGTATGAGCCTGATAGGGAGAGAGAGGAGGCAATCCAAACGCTTATACAGGAAAATCATGAGCGTGAGGGAGCTACTAAAAAACTGATACAAGTTTTGCATGAGCAGCTTGAGAATACTCAAAGACAAAGGCAGGAATGGCATGAGCAGGATGAGAACACTCAAAGAAAATTACAGCACTGGCAAGAACATGAGGAAGCCAAGCCAAGAGTAATACAGGAATTGAGAGGGCAGGATGAAAATACACGAAGATCACTAAAAGCGTTCATGGGATCCATTAACAAAGAGCTGAAAGAAGTCAGGGAGACCAAAAAGGGAATGCTGAAAGGAATCCAACAGAATGAATGGCAGTCCTAGGAAACCATAATCAATCAACTAAGTGATTTGAGAATAAAAACTGAACACCAAATTAAGGAAGTAAAGAAATTCATTCAAGATCTAAAAGAAAGTTTCAACAAAGAATTTGAAGCCATCAAATCTGACCAATTAGAAGGAAAAGAAATAAAAAACAAAGTAGAAAGTCGTGACAGCAGGTTAAACCATGCAGAAGATCGAATCTCGGGGATTGAAGACAGCCTAGATATTATAGAGAAAGAACATACAACAATCCAAGACAAGTCCAAGAAATATGATAGATCTATCCAACACTTGGAAGACACCATCAGAAGGCCTAAACTAAGGATAATGGGTGTAGAGGAGCACCTAGAAACAGAAGTTAATGGTCTAGGAAATTTGTTAACAGGATCCTAGCAGAGCACTTCCCAAACATGCAAAAAAATAGGGCTCTTCAGATACAAGAAGCTTTTAGAACTCCAAATAGACCAGACCAGAATAGGACATCCCACTGTCACATTATAATCCACACAGGATCAACTCAGACCCATGAAAAGATGCTTAAAGATGTCAAGGAGAAAAGATTAATCACCCATAAAGGGAAACCAATTAGAATAAACTTAGATTTCTCAACAGAGACAATCAAAGCAAGAAGAAAAGTCAAGCAGAAAAGGTCAGATAATATGATGTTAGGAAAATGAACCGTAAGATATTTATATAAATGTTTTTTTTCTTTCATGCATTTGTTTCTAAGGTATTTATAAGATTATTTCATTGTTGTTTGTTTGTCCTTCCCCTACAGTATAAATCCTGCTTTCACTGTATTTGATGTTGGTATAATTTGTGGAGGGGAAAGGGAAAAAATCGCTTAAATAAGGATAAATGTGGACCCATTTCAACAATGAGAAGTACAAGTTGTCATGTCGAAAGCGAACTCTACAACTTTGGTTCGAGGATGGGGGAGGATTAGGTAGGGGGTGGCAGAGGCTGGGAAGTGATGGGAAGGGGAATCAAAGGAGGAGGCTACAATGTTTGATAAGAAATGTAGTCATTATTTTGCCCATGTAATTTTAACCCCTCTGTACAATATTTGCACAATAAAAAATAAATTTAAAAAAAGAAATAATGAGCCATTTGAAGGCTAGCATAGAACAAAAGGAAATAACGTTGTTTTAAACATGTTTCACTCCAGGGACTGGGAAGGTGGCTCAGTGGTCGAGCGATTGCCTTGCATGCATGAGGCCTGGGTTCGGTTCCTCAGCACCACATAAGCAAAAATAAGCCAGAAGTGGTTCTGTGGCTCTATTGTTAGAGGGCTAGCCTTGAGTTGAAGAGGTGAGGGAGAGTGCCCAGGCCCAGAATTCAGGCCCATGACTGAACCTCCCCCCCAAATAAAAGCTCTACTTCACAGAAACAAATACATGGAGGTTTTAAAGACTTATCGATGTATATTTCACCCCTGAGATGATTTTCTTGTTTCAGGAGTCATTTATCAATTCCTTTAATTCAGTCCTGAGTTCTCCAAAACAAGAAGGATTCCAAAGAAGCATCTAGTGAGTATGATCAGGAAAAGGAGCCTCTTCTCAGATCACTACTCCTTTAAGGAGGGTTTCAATGAAATACCTGCATTTTTTTTGTTTGCTTGTTTGTTAAGTTTGTGTTGGTTCTGGGGCTTGAACCCAGAGGCTGGACCCTGTCTCTGAACAGTTTTCTTTCCTGCCCACCAGCCCCCAAATCTAGTATTCTACTGCCTGAACCAAAACTCCACTTCTGGCTTTTTGCTGTGTAATCACAGATAAGAGTTTGACAGACTCTCCTGCCAGGGTTGGCTTTGAATTAAGATAATAAGAAAGCCAAGTGACATCAACTGTATAGATTTCTCTTTTCAAACATGAAATATTAGATGAAGTTTATTTTAAAGCTAATATTTGACAATTTTTTCTTTTTTTATTGTGAGCATACCGTTCAGAGGAGTTACAATTACATTGGCAAGAGAACAAGTACTTTTTAAATCAAGCATTGTTTCCTCCTCTTTGTTTCCCCATCTCATCCCTTCCTGTACTATCCCCTCCCCCCTCTTGGTCTTCCCCCTCCCACCAAAGTTGTAAAGTTCTTTTTTCAACGTTACGACTTGTACATCTCATTGTTTCAATGAGTCCACCTGTATCCCTAGTTAAACGATTTGTTTTTAGAGAATATGTCCAACAAATAATCCATAACATTACTCAGCAAAATTAGGTGCACTGAATCATTTTGAAATTATTTGTATTGCTTGGGAAGATTATTGATATTTTCGTTCCTTTTGGGGAAACTTAAAGTCATATTTCACCTTTTTTATTGGTTTTAGGGTTTGAACTCTGATCCTGGGCAATGTTCCTCAGCTCTTCAGTTCAACTTCAGTGCATTACCACTTTAGTTACAGCACCACTTCTGGATTTCTGGTGGTAAACTCAAGATTAGTGTCTCATGGACTTTTCTGAGCAGGCTGACTTTGAACCACAATCCTCTGGTCTCAACCTCCTGAGTGGTTAGGATTACAGGTGTAAACAACCAGCACCTGGCTCATATTTGCATTTATGTGCACTGAATGACACTGTGTTGACAATAAATGGAAATTTTAACCAAATGATGACATTGCAGCTTTTCTAAAATTGAGATAGCAATAAATATGTCCTCCATTTCCATTTTGTTACATTAATGACTCATGAGCTAAGGGACCCTTACACTAGCATCCTCTGACATCTGTGTGGGTGAATTTAGTATCAGGAAATGTTCATAGAGAAATATAGAAAGACTGTGATTTTTAGAAAGCAAAGGAGATCACCTATGAAAGAACAGCAAAGAAGGAGATTTATCACACAGAGATTAAGAACGAGACTAAGAGATTTAGAATGCTAAAGACAATGAGGAAAAGCCTAGTTGACAACAAGTTCTTCAATAACCAAAAATGGTTCTTTAAAACAGTTTCTGTTATACCTTAGTTACTATCATTTATTCCTTACATCTGCAGTTATTCTTTATCTTCTCTCACAACATTTAATTAGCCCTGCCAAAAGGTTTAAAAGTCACACTTAGGCTACCCTTCTCTTCGTGATTAGCAGTGATGACACAAAATCCTGGAATGGTTGAATTTCCAGAATTAATCTTCACCTGACATCTAAGCACATTCCTGGCATTAATAGCTGTGACAATGAACAAAACTTTTTTCAACACAGTATCCTAATATAAGTACATGAATTAGGGACTATTGTCAAGTGTCAATATGGAAGGAGCAATTATATACTACAAGTATGGGTTCTTTATTTTGCTTTTACTAACTAAATGTTTTTGTATTGTTTTGTATTGTTTTGTTTTGTTTTTTGTTTTTGTTTTTGTTTTGCCAGTCCAGGGGCTTAAACTCAGGGATAGGGAATTATTCCTGAGATTTTTTTTTTTTTTTTTTTTTTTTTTTTTTTGCTCAAACTAGCACTCTACCACTTGAGGCACAGAACCACTTCCAGAATTTTTCTTTTTATGTGTTACTGAGGAATTGAACCCAGGGCTTCATGCATGATAGGCAATCACTGTACCATGAAGCCACTTTCCCAGAGCCCTAAATGACTTTCTTAAGATGGCATTACATTTTTATTCAGTAACGATGTATCATAATTTTGGCCAGGTGCTAGAAATGATGTCAAAAGCAATACAATACAATAAATCCAGTAAGGCTGGATGGACAATGAAGAACTGTCATGGTCTAGCCAGGGCACAGAGGGGCTTATCTCATGGAGCTGTTTCAACAGGCTGAGCAAGACAGCACCTGAACTACAGCCCACCTCCAGAATGAGAGGGTCACCTTGGGTTCTAGCCACATGCGGATGCCCAACCCCTTCCTCCAGCACCCATTCAACCAGTTCTTGTGAAAGAGGGAGAAAAAAAAAGTCACAATTACAATTAAGAAGGTTGCTGGTGGCTTAGAGCTCTAATCCTAACTACACAGGAGGCTGAGATACGAGGATCATGGTTCATAGCCAGCCCCGGCAGGAACGTCTGTGAGACTTTTATATCCAAAGAACCACCAGAAAACCAGAAATGGTGCTGTGTGATCAAGTGGTAGAGTGCTAGCCTTTTGCTGAGGAGCTCGGGAACAGTGCCTAGACACAGAGTTCAAGCCCCACGATTGACAAGATGTGGCCTTCCTACCACCAGAAGTCTACTGAATAACAACCATTGTCTTAGGGAGCACGGTAGCAAAGTCAGGCTGAGCTTCCTGTGAAGTTGAAGTCATAAGTAGGTCACCTGGCTTCTCTGTGCCTCGGTTTCACCAGCTGCAAAACTCCACAGAATGAAGGATCCCCTTCCATATGGGGATAGGGTAATGATGAAAGAGAGCCATGTTTTGCTTCATAATCCCACATCTGTTCCACGATTAATAAAAGGACCCATCTGAGCCCTTTCCAGGTATCTTCTTGTCATTTGCTCATAGAACTGCAGAGAACCTTATCTGAAGGCTGCTCCCTCTGTGCCTAGCTGTGTTCCCGAGATCCCTCTGCATAAATCCCTAGTTTCCTAACAACTGTCCTGTGAGGAAAATGAGGTCTGATGGTTGCCGCCCTACCCAGAGCTTCACCTATGGTCAAGAATCGGCTACTGTGGACTAAAAGTTGGGGATAAGCCATCTAAATTGATGACTGCGCATGTTGCTACATGTCTACCATCCCAACTACAGAGGACCAGGCCTGGAAGAGCATACCTGTCACAAATACGAGAACCTCGATCCAGCCCATCCAGAGCATATATTGAGTCTCTGTTTCAGAAATGCCCAAGACAAAATGTTGTTTCCTCAGAGCCAGGGAGAGGAAACAAGCAGGGGTTATGGTGCTCCCAGGGGGGGTCTGACCTCGGTAGGGGTGTTTTGGGGGCAGCCACTCACCTGTGCTGCTGGGAGAAGCTGCTGGAGGCTGCTCCAGGTGGGGCGAGCAGTGATGGCAGTGGTATTGTGGACAAATGGGCCCAAAGTAGAGAACCAGGTCCAGGTATCAGGTTGGGGCTTTAATCGGGCTGGCAGGGGGACATTGCCTGATATTTGAAATCTCGAAACTTGGGAAAGGGGGAAAGTGGCTTGGGTGCGGGCAGGCTTCTCAATTTCCTACTATACTCCGAAGTCACCTTGAGTCTCATCCTCACCACTCAAACACCTCACCTTCCTCAACTGCTGGTAGTGGTGTAAACTAACAGTGAGAATCCCTGTTCTACCAAGCAGCATGGAATGTTGGGGTGGTCACAATTCTTGTATCCCATTGGTCAGAAAGAACAATGAAAGAATGGGGGTGTGGCTGGAATCCTGTGATGCAAACAGCATGGGCAGAGTCAAGAAGTTAGCATCTCCCCAGCCCTTTTCCCAGGGAAGAATGTCAATTCAGTTGGAGACAAGAGGGTGACCAGCTTTAACCAGATGGTTGCACAGATTATTGTGTATGTCTGTTTGTTGCTAGTCCTGGACCTTGAACTCAGGATCTGGGCACAGTCTGTGAGCTACTTTTGCTTAAGGCTGGCCGTCCAAAGTGGAGCCACAGCACTTCTGGCTTTGTTGTCACTGAAGTTGGAAAGGGGTCTCAAGGACTTTCCTGCCTAGGATAACTTCAACCATGATCCTCCAATCACAGCCTTGTAAGTATCAAGGAGGACTGCTGGGAGCCACTGGTGCCTGCTTAATCATCGGTCTTGCTGATGTTCTTGGACAAACAGGTTAGTTCCCTATCCTTGGGTTTAAGTGGTATGAGCTGTAGCCCACAGTTCATATCCTGGTCCTGCCACCTCCAAATGGCAGGAGATCCAAAAAACTTATTCCTATCCATATGATTACCAATGGAATGTGATGTGTGTCATGATTGAATGAGCAGTTCTTGAATGATTTCAGTATAAAATTATACACAATTATATTATAGGACACTGATTGATGTTAGTTCATATTTTATTGAGCATTTAAACAATCACATTAATAAAATGGAGGCATAATGAAATAACTAAGAATTGCGTCTCACATATAAAGGTGCCATTTTTTGCCAGGGATGGTTTTGGAACTCATGGTCTTGGTAACTCTGATGCACTATGTGGGAAGGGAAAGCTGGTTTCCTTGAAGTCAAGAAATTCAAGTCTGTTCTTTAGGCCTGAAATAGATACCCACCACTAGAAAACATCCTAGTCATGTACAATTTACATATATGATTTATATTTATAAACATATGTTGACTATATTTCATTCAGTGCAGTTATTTAATTTTTTGTTTTATTCATGCATTGAACATTTATTTTATTGACTATTATGACACATAAAACATTGATTACATGGGCTTGGGAAGGTAGCTCAGTGGTAGAACGTTTGTCTTGCATGCATGAGGCCCATATTGAGAAAAGTAAAATTAAAAAAAAATGCTCCCTCGCTTGCAATTCATGCCATTTACTCTTCTAGGCTTTGGATTTGAACTCAGGATGTGGGTAAATCTGCAGCAATGTAGATGAATGGGAAGAACACCGTACTTGCAGATAAGAAAGTCAGGCCTGTTCACTAGTCCTGAATTCAAGCCCAAGCCCTGGAAAACATACTAATTATATACATTGTAAAGATAGGATTTATACTTACCAGTAGATGTTCAGTCCATACATGTTTGGTGTGGTTGTTCCTTGTATTTTTTGTTTTATTCATTTATTTACCATTGATTGTGCTAAGATGAAACCCATTCTGTTTTTTTCACTGATGACATACTGTCACAGAGCATCCAGAATTGTAGAAATGTTCTCCACCATGCCAGGATTCTCAGGATCACACAGGATATTCAGAGAAAAGGAAAACAAGTTTCACACTTGGCTTCTTACTCCACGATCCACTTGTTGGTAGTGCTGGGATCTAAACTCAGGGCCTAGTAGGACCAATTGGCCAACAAGTCAAGGTTAACACACAAACCTGTGAGCAACTAAGGAGCTAAACCAGTCCCAGGATGTGACATTGAGCCACAAGGTGGTGCACTATAGTCATAAATTCATAATTTAAACATACAATCTATATTGACATACATGTGTCAACAGCATATTGTGTTTAGTGAACTTCTCCTTATTTTGTATCTACATCATGGATGTATTGTGTATTTTACTAAGTATGGTGACAGGTATAACTGTGCTGAAATGGATGACAAAAGGTTCCCATGGTTATAGGGTTGTCTATGAATTCCACTTCCTGGTTTATACCCAGGACTTTCACAGGAGAAGAAAACGTGTGCAACAACTGGCTTCTGACATCAGGATGAATCTTTTGTCAGTGATAGGATTTGAACTCAGGTGTGGGTAGCTCTGTTGCACTGTGGGGGAAGGGGAAGCTCACCATCCTTGAAAACTAGAATGTCAGACCTGGTCCAGGGCCTGATTTGAAGCCCAGCACTGGACAAAATAGCAAGCCCACCTTTTTAAAACATAGGACCTCTCTTTACCTACAGGTGTGGTATGCATCTTGCATTCAGTGTAGTTATTCTTTTTATTTTGTGTCTTATTCATTGATGTATTGTGCATTTTATTTAGTATGGTGACAGATATAACTGTGCTGACATGGATGACAAACTATTCTCATGGCTATAGAGTTACCTATACAGCATTCTCCATCCTCAGTGACAGCCAGGACATGCACAGAACACGAAAACATGTGCAACCCTAGGCTTTTCACATCAGAATGAATCTTTTGGCAGTGCTGGAATTTGATCTCAAAGCCTAGAAGGCCCAATTGGTGAATGGGTCTTGGTAAGCATACCAGCCTGTGAGCCTCTAAGGAACGAGGCCATTCCCGGGACCTGAGATTGATCCCTGGTGGGGGCCAATATAGTCATTAATTCATAATTGAACAGAGGATCTATATTTCCAAACATGGGTGGGTGGCATCTTGCGTTTGGTGTAGTCATTCTCTTTATTTTGTGTCTTATTCATTGATGTATTGTGTATGTTATTAAGTGTAGGTTGACAGATATAAATGTGATGAATTGGATGACAACCTATTCCCATGAGTATAGAGTTGCCTATACCTTCTCCATCTAGCAGAGACCCAGAATTTGTGCAGCACAGGAAAACAGGTGCAACAACTATCTTCTCACATCAGGGTGAATTTTTGGCAGTGCTGGGACTCGAACTCGGGGCTTAAGAGGCCCAATTGCACAGTGGGTCCACGTGATCACAACAGACTGTGAACCAATAAGGAGCTGGGTTGTTACCAGGAACTGAGATCGAGCCCTAGGGAGGCCAAATAGTCCTCAATGCATCATAGAAACATGGGATGTATATTCACATCCGTGTGTGGACTGCGTCATGCATTGAGTGTACTTATTGTCTTTATTTTGTATGCTTTTCATGATTGTATTGTGTATTTTCTTGAGTATATGATGACAGGTATAACTGGGCTGACATGGATAACAACTTATTTCCATGACCACAGGGTGGCCCATGCATTCGCCATCCTAGCTGGGACCCAGTACTTGCACAGGAAATGAAACAGGTGCAACGATTGGCTTCTGGCATCAAGATGAATCTTTTGGCAGGGCTGAACTCAGGCCTAGCAGGCACCATTGGTGAATGGTTCCACATGAGCACACCAGCCTGTTAGCAACGAAGGAGCTAGGCCTTCCCAGTACCTAAGTTTGAGCCCCCCTGGGGGGAGAGTGGCGAGCACAATAGTCACCCATCCATAAGCTGAAGGTAGTATGCAAATAAGTATATATTTTTATAGAGTAGGATTGATGGTGTCTTGTGATGGAATCCAATCTGTGTGACTACTGATTCTTGGATCTTTCCTGATGCCTCCATTTCATGACTGTGAGTATTATTGTCATGCTTCATCAACTCACCTTTACAAATAATCTATACTCCATGAGTCTTGCCTATCATTTCCTACTTGCATAATGCACGAAGTACTCATTCAAGGATGAGATCGATTTCATTCCATGACTCTTCCTAGGTCCAGAAATTAGTATCTCAGGATCTCCCGCCATTCCCTCTTGGTAGGGGGGCTGAATTCAAGCCTCATGACTGGAAAAGATACACTTTATATACATTTCAACGATGGGATTTATACTTCAATACAGATGTTCAGTCCATATTGTGTTTGGTGTGGTTATTCATTTTATTTATTGTTTTATTCATTTATTTACCATTTATTTTATTGACTCTGATGACATCTATACCATTTATTACATTGCTTACATCCTATCACATAAAATCTAGATTTTAGATGTGTTCTCCATCATGTCTGGCAGTGTGAGGATCTGAACTCGGTGTATAACAGGCCCAATTCATGAATGGGTGAGTTTCAGCATGGCAGCCTCTAGACAATGAAGCTGTCAGGTGTTTGCCCAGCACTGAGATCAACCCCCAGGTTTGGCCAAAACAGCAATACATGGATAGGCAGACGGTGGTATACAAATAAATATATATTGGTAAAGAGTGCCAGAGCCGTCTAGCTATGATTGAATGACAACTACTACGTTCCTACCAATTCTTAGGTATTTATTATCCCACCATTGAAGGAATATTATCTTTTTCATGCTTAATAACGTTAAGACCAATCAGCATTCTAGGATTATTGACTCCAATTTTAGACAAGACCGATGCATGACCTACTCTTTTAATCAGTATTCCTATGCATAGGAATGAGTCTCTTGTGATCCCCTGCCATTGGTATCAGGACTGGGATTTGAACCCAGGGCATATGTTGACAGGTTGGCCTATGGCTTCACTGGTAGCCCACCAGCCATCAGCAAGGGCAGGTCAGGTCCACCTTGCAGCCATGTCATTCAGACCCAAGATGGTTACCGTCCAAAGAAAAAATCATAAAACCCAAGCCCTCTACAGCTTGCCACTTTTAGTGCTTTCCAGGTTTTTTTTCTACCTGCAAGAACTCTCAGCCTAGGATCTCAGGGTCAGCTATGGGAGATCCAAGCTGAGGCAAAGTTTAAACGAACTGAGTTCAAGCCCCATGGTTGTAAAAAAAAAAAGAAGAAGAAGAAGAAAAAACATTATTTAAGTAAATTAAAAAAAAAAATAAAGCTCCCTGGTTTGGAATTTTTCCCAGTTTTCTTTCCTAGCTTGGGATTTGAACTCAGTGTCTTGGTAAACTTGTAACAATGTGAGGGAAGAGTTGCCACAGTTAAGTTCAAATCCAGTGCCAACCAAAAATGAAAAACTAAGTCACTGACCTCGGCAGGGTGAGGTAGTAGAGATGGGAGGCAAGGGATGGTAGGGGGAAAACAAACGAGGAGTCAACAATGCTCAATTGGAAACGTACTCATTAACCTGCTCCTGTAACTGTAACCCCTCTGTAAAACATTTTTGCAATAAAAAAGTACAAAAAAGAGAAACAATATAGTTCTCAGAGAAGCACTTTAGAGGTAAGGAAAGTATGTCTGAATAGCTGTACAAAATTCTACACTGCTTTTTTTTAATGTTCAGTATGGAACTGAGTAAACAGGATTGCTTCCATTAAAAAAAAATAAGTCACTGTCGAAACTGGGGCCAGTATTTCTGCCATTGCTAGGATTTGAGCTCACCATCCAGGTAACACTTACACCATGGGTGAAGGCGAAGCTCACTGTCATTGAGGAAAAGAAATTCAGGCTAGAGTTCCCAGGGCCTGAATGAAGGCCCTGCAATTGAAAAAATATTTCTATATATGTGTAACATATGATATACACTTATGTATGTCAATTTCATATTATGATTTTATTATTGATTTTGTATTTTATTTTTCTTTGATTCATTAATTGATTATTGTATTTAGCATATTATATACATAATATTTATTGCATTTTGCACACTTATAATAAAATTCTATGCAACAATTTAGGACATTGACTCATTTTTCATTAATATTTTATTAAGTGTTGAAACATAATTCATAATTAAATGGATGCATTTGTCACAGTCTTCACATGTTTAGAGTCTCTTCCAAGTATGAGCTTTGTCCAATTTTTGACTTCTTCCTATTGGGATTTCTTTAGATTATTTATAGTCAGAAACCTTTTCCTGAGTATAGGCAAGTGAGGGATAAAATTGAAAGCATGGAGCTAGAAATGTGGCTTAGTGGTAAGGAGCTCGCTTAGCATGCATGAATGCCAGGGTTTGAATCCTCAGTGCCACATACTCAGAAAAATGTAGAAACTGTGGAGTGGCTCAAGTGGCTAGCCTTGAGAAAAAGGAGCTCAGAGACAGTAACTAGGCCCTAAGATCAAGCCCCAGTACTGTCAAAAACAATAGACCAGATGCCAGTGTCTCACAAATGGAACTCAAGCTTCTCAGGAGGCTGAGAGCTGAAGACCACAGTTCAAAGACAGCCAATCAAGGAAAGCCTGTTAGACTCTTATCTCCAGTGAACCACCCAAAGACCCCATGTGGTGCTATTACTCAAGTGGTAGAGTGTTTGTCTTGACCTTAGGGGCTAAGGGACAGTGCCCAGGCTTGAGTTCAAGACACATTATTGAGAAAAAGTGAGGGTTAATCCAGGTACTTTTCCTATTTGCTAATTATGAGATCATTCTTTGGAAAATGAACACTGATGTATACCAGAATTGGAGTCAGAGCTTAAGGTTCAAGTGTAACACATCCATATGCCCAGACTCTCAGACTCTAGCATTGTAATCTTGTGTCCTAAAGGGTTCTGAAAGGTCCAATGTTGAAAGGCTTAATATGCTCCCCAAGCCCATTGTGATAGCAGTTGACTTGTACTGTCAAGGTCATTACAGCTCTGAGCCTATCAGAGCACCAGTAGTTCAGGCCTGTCATCCTAGCTCAGGAGACTGAGGTTTGAGGATCACAAGGTGAAGCCAGCCAGGGCAGGAAAGTCTATGAGACTCTGACTTCCACTTCTGAAAGGTCAGATGTTCAAGAGCTTCCTGTGTTTCCCTTGGTGATGAGATGTACTTGCACTCTAAATGTTCTTAGAATTCTTGAGCTATAGAAGCAGGAAAGAAACATTGACCCATCTTGGGTTCACATGAAGTTCTCAGGCTCCAAACCCTAGCCCCATTAGCAGAAAGAACTCCAGTGTAACACTGTAATTGAAGGACAGAAAACAGTTTCAAAAGCCAGGCTAGGTGCAGAGATCAGGTCTACAGGATTCGGAGGCAGAATGTACACATTCAACAGATAAGTGAGCAGCAAAACCACTTCATATATTCCAGACAATGCCAGCAATGGGAGGAAACCTAAAACACTTGTTAGAGTTACACCAAGGTCAGGCTTTTCTCAGCCTCTTCAAACAATGACTAATTAACATTCTTCCCACAAGTGAAGGGAGAATCAAGCTATCTTAAGTTACCAATAGAGCCAGTTTAGTCGGGGAGAGGGGAGGAACAGAGTAGAAAAACCCTGCTCTCTGGTCTTAGGGAGTGGGTTTTTGACTCTCCATCTGTCCGATTTGAAGGCCCTTCTTATACCTCTGCCAGTCCTTTCTCCTTCCTTCATTCTCCACATAATTAATTCAAATCCCCAGACCAACTAGAGTCAGGGTTGTTTCTCTTCTTTCTCCAAGCATCTGAGTTAGAACCTGGCTCTGACCAATTGGCTCTGGTGCCCTTGGCTGCCTGAGAAGTAGGAAAGAGAGAGGCTTCTTGCTCTCTGGTTGTGTGAAGGCAATGCTGGTGTCCTGGCACCCGCACAAGGCGTAATGACTGGGAATTCTTCCCTTCTTTCCTCCTGAAATCCAAGACCAGATTCATCTATCATCTTTCTATCTATCTATCTATCTATCTATCTATCTATCTATCTATCTATCTATCTATCTATCTATCTATCTATCTTATGTCTATCTATCTACCTACCTACCATTCTACCTAGGTATCTCTTTGCCAGTTCTTGGGTTGAACTCAAGGCCTGGACACTGTATGTAGCACTCTACTACTTGAGCCACAGCCCCAATTGTGGCTTATTCTACCGAAGAATCATACCCAGGGCTTCTTACATGCTAGACAAGCACTCTCTCCTTAATCCACATTCCCAGCTCCCTATCTTTTCCTTAATGGTAGTTTTTAGGAAAGTATGTTGCCATTTTACCTACCCAAGTTTAATTTTCTGAATACTGGATACTTCTATGAAACCTGGTCTTCTTTTCCCCTGCCTAGTTTGTTATGGTTCCTGCATTGGCCGCATAACAAAATGTAAATAAAAGCTCCTGAGAGCGTCAATGTATCATGTAAGGACACAGGCCTGGAACCCTGGAAGAGAAAAGCCATGGGCCTGAAATGAAGAGAATGATGCAATATATGAAAGGAGCATATCTGAAATATAAATCAGTAAATAAAAGGGAAGCTCTGTATAAGGTCTGCATTCAGGGAGGTAATATACAGACATAAGTAGGTAGGGTACTGATACATAAAATTGGCCTTCTCTTTTTGAAAATTTTTTGTGGACATCCCAGGGCTTAACCTCAGGGCCCAATGCATTCCTCAGCTGTTTTTCCCAAAGCTGAGGCTTTACCACAGCCAAGTTCCACTTTCAGCCATCTGGTCATTAATTGGACATAAGTGCCTCCCAGGCTTTCCTGCCTGGTCTGGCCTGTGTCTCCTTCTCGGCTTTCTCTCTCAAAGCTGGAACTCTGCCTTCTGGACCACTGTTCCACTTCTGGTTTTCTGGTGGTTTATTGGAGATAAGAGTTTCACAGAATTCTTGCACAGGCTGAATTTGAACGGAGATCTCCCAAACGGGAATCAATAGGCTTTCCTCAGGGATACACCAAGGAATCCCTCCACACAAACCCTTAGTCTAAATCTCGAGAAGCACTACAGAAAAAGAGATACATGAAGATGCTTCTAGTGGGTTCTAGATACTTAAGGTTGTAGACACACAACACTCATAATTACTAGATTATTTTATAGACAAAAGGAGTAATGCAGACAGTATGATAGCTCCAGCTTTTGGTCTTCTCATCTTGAGACAGCAAATTCACTGCAGCTCAATGCTAAGTGACAGAATTGACATGTCCTGTGGGCATTTGTTCCCAAATCCTGTGACACTCATTTCTCACTTTTGGCTTCAAACATGTGACCCAGAGGAGAAGATGAGGAGAGAAAATCCTTCTCAGGTAAAGCAGTTCTAAAGAACATTGGGTAGTTAATTTATAAATTCAAACCATTGGAATGACTGCTAAGAAGTCTGATTGTCCCGATTAAAAATGAAGAAGAAAAGAAAGAAGGTGCCAGTGGCTTCTCACTGTAATCCCAGCTCCTCAAAGGGTGAGATGTAGAGAATCTGAATTTGATTCCAGCCAGATTAGGAAAGTCCATGAAACTTATTTCTCAGAGATCACAGAAAAACCCAGAAGTGGGATGTGACTCAAGCTTAATGCACTACCCTTGAGCAAAATGAGCTCAGGGACAAGTTCCTGGCTCATGGTTCCACCCCAAGACCTGCCCCCTGAAAAAGAGCCTGTAATTCCATGTCTTTGGTATATATGGATGTATTCCTATAGGTGAAGCTCCAGAGTAGCTATGATGAATGGCATTCATCATATTCAATAAAATGATTTCACAACAGAGACTGTTTTCATGATAGTGCATGTTCCGGGGCTCCCCTCACTGTTCCCAGTGTAACCTGAGGTTTTCTCTGCATCCCAGGCCTGCTGGAAAAAAGTCTCTCTCATTGTCTGGACAGGCAGACAAAAGGTCTCAGTCCTGTACAAATGTGTACCAAACAACTCCGTCCAGGTCAGATAGTGAGGATGAGTGTGGATGGGCTCTGAAGTTCAGGAAAATAGATCTCTTTGTACCCCAAACTATCTTTTTCCCCAGTGCTCTGGTTTGACAGGAAGCCTTCATATGTGCCACCATCTGTGACAGGCCACGTCCTGTGCACTTATCCTGGTTTTATGAGACTATATTCCAGTGTTCAGATACAGTGCTCAATATAATTCAAGAGATCTTCTGGTGGACAAGTAGGGCATTGAACCTAATGAAATGTTTCATTTCCTGTGATGATGGGCCTATGATGCCTCTCCTAGGTTTCAGGAAGCTTGGAAAATCCAAGCACATATCTGGTATCACAAAACTTCCTGTCATCTAGGGCTGGTGAACCTCATCAGGTTTTGAAACATATGACCTCTCCTAGTTGGGCCCTGGGTGGCTAGGTTTTGGGGTTGAACACAGGGCCTGGGTGCTGACCATGAGCTCAGTGCAAAAGCCTGGTGCTTTACCATTTTGTGTAACAGCATCACTTCTTGTCTGTGTATGTGTGAGTGTGTGTGTGTGTACGCACACGTGGGAGAGGGCGCAAAGGCACATACACGATTCTTGGAGGTTGAACTCAGGACCTGAACACTGTACTTAGTGTCTCTTGTATAAGTATAGCCCTTTCCTACTTGAGCCATAGAGCCACTTCAGGCTTTTTTTTTAGGGTTGTGGTCCTGAGAAATCAAACCCAGGGTTTCATATTTGGAAAGCACTCTATCCCTCAGACACATTCCCAGCCCTCTACTTCTGGTTTGTTTGTTTGTTTCTTTCCTTTTTTATTGTTGTAGAAGATGATGTCTGGGCCTGGGTGCTGTCCTTGAGCTCTTCAGCTCAAGTCTTGTGCTCTACCACTTGAGCCAAATGCCACTTCAGGTTTTCTGGTGGTCCATTGGAGCTAAGTGTCTCAAGGACTTTCCTGCCCATGCTGGCTTTGAACCATGATCCTCAGATCTCATCCTCCTGAATAGCTTGGATGACAGACATGAGTGACAAGCATCTAGCTTCCACTTCAGGTTTCTTAGTGGTGAATTGGAGATAATAGGCTCATGAGACCTTTTGTGTCTGGGATAGTTTGGAACCTAGGTCTTCAGATCTCAGCTTCCTGAGAAAGCATGATGTGAGAGCTCAGCTATAGACCCTAGGGCTGTTGCCTCTCCATGTAATTAATATTATTTTTTTCATCCTTAATGAATTATTAATTAAATCAACCACTGTTCCAAAACTATTGTGTCCATGTAATTAATACTATTCTTTGAATATGTAAAAAATATTCATTAAAATCCATTGGCCTCCTAAAATCACTCTATTTATATAGTAGTATTCAGAAACAACCTATTCAACCTTGCCATTCATAATCTTCCGTCAGTATTCCTATGAATAGGAAGGAGATTCTTAGGATCTCCCACCTCTGGTAGGGGTCGTGACCGGGCTTCAAACACAGGGCCTATGTTGCCATGTTGGCCTATGGCTTCCTTGGTAGCCCGCCAGCCTTCAGCAATGGCAGGTTACCAACATTTTTCAACAGTGTCATTCAGACAGGATGGTCACCTTGCAAAGAAAACAAATGTAGAACCGGCAGCCATCTGAAGTTGCCATTTTTTTTTTCTGTGTCACATTAATTATTGTTTTTCTTGTCAGACTGTGGGGCCCAGGAACCCAGGTTCAGCTGTGGTTCCAGTGGCTGCACCCCAGCCTAGAGTGATCAAAGCTGAGGCAGAATTGCCACAACATGAGTTGAAGCCCTGTGCTTGACAAAATAAAAATACATACCTACCTACCTACATACATACATACATACACACACACACATACATACATACATACATACATACATACATACATACACACACACACATACATACATACATTTAAATATTTTAAAAATTATGAGGCTCCTTGGCTTGGAATTCACACCATTTTTTTCTGCCAGGTCTGGGAATTGAACTCAGGGTCTGGTTAAATCTGCAGCACGGTGGGGGATGGGGAAGATCACCCTTCTGGATGACAAGAAATTCAGGCCTGTTCTTAGGGCCTCAATTCAAGTCTTAGCACTCGAAAAATTAATATTCGTATATATTTTGAATACATGATTTCTATTTATCTACACAGGTTTACTGCATATTGCGGTTAGTGTATTCATTTTATTTTGTGTTTTATTTATTTCTTATGTACTTTAGTGAGTATGACTACACTTATAACATTTTTTGCATACTATTATATAAGACATAGATGTGCCTATGTATTCTACATCATTGCTGAGTCCCAGAAATTTCACCAATAAGGAAAACAAGTGGGACAATTGGCTCTCCACCAGGATTAAGTTTTTGGCAGTTCTGTGACTTAAACTCAGGGCCTAGCAGGCCCACTTCATGAATGCGTAAATGTTAGCACACCAGTCTGATGCAAGAGAAGTTGGCGGGAAAATTTGAGGACCTGAGATCAAGCCCTAGGAATGGCCAATATAAAAACAGATAGATGTTTAGATTGCAGTGTGTGAATGAGTGTGTGTGTGTGTGTGTGTGTGTGTGTGTGTGTGTGTGTGTATTTACAAATATGTATGCATCTATAAATGTATACAGAGAGAGACAGATAGACATTTATGTAGACTCTAGTGTATAACCCTATATAAAGGGTGATCTCTATATCTTATTTCTACATATTATATTATTACCAATTATTTAGTATAAAATTATGCCTCCATTAATCAATTATAGAAGAAGACTTATAAAGTATTAATCAATGACCTATATTTATTGAACACAATCTTAAACTGGAATGACTAGCTAATTAGTAATTCAGTTAGTACATTTCAAATATTCTATTAGTGTTCCTATAGATAAGAATAAGTTTCCTAGGATCTTCAGCCATGTGAAGGTGGCAAGCCCAGAATTGAACTCCCAAGATTGAACTCAGGGCCTAGGTGTCTAGGTTGGGCTCAGGCTTCCCTGAGAGCCCTCAGCCTTCATCAATACAAGCACATGTACAATTTTTAAGCTGATTCATTGAGACCCAGGAGGGTCACGGTGCTAAGGAAACAAAGGTAAAACTGTTGTGTAAAACTTCCTGATGTCTCCTTCTCCATTTTTGTTGGTTTGTTGTATTTTTGCCAGCGCTGGGAGTTGAACTCCGGTCTTAGGATCCCTGGATTATTTGTGGGTGTAAAAGCTGCACCCCAGCCTAGGGTAATCATGGTTTAAAACACAATAAAATGCTTCCTTGAGCAAAAGGAGCTCAGTGAAAATGTCTAGGCTCACAGTTCAAGTCTCAGGACATGCCACAAAAAAAGAGCCAGTAACTCCATGTGTCTGTGTATGTATGCATGTATTTGTATCAGTCTCTATGAAGAAATGTACCCAGCTAGGAAATTTGCTTTGAATAGAATGATCTCATAGCACAGCGAGGGTGTTCAAGACTGTGCATGTACTGGGGTTCCCAGTGTAGCCTGAGGAGTTCTCCATACTCCAGCTGCTGGAGGAAGTCTGCCTCATTGTTGGAACAGGCAGACAAAAAGCCTCACTCCTGTATTGGTGTTTAACAAACAATTCATCCGGGCCAATTATTGAGGATGTGTGCAGGCAGGCTCTGAAGGTCAGGAAAAAAAGGCCTCTTTGTACCCCAAGCTATCTCTCTCCCCAGTGCTCTGGGTTTTTTTGTTGTTGTTGTTTTGTTTTTTGGTCGGTCATGGGGCTTGAACTCTGGGTTTGGGTGCTGTCCCTGCACTCTTCATCTCAAGGCGAGCCCTCTACCTCTTGAGCTACAGAGCCACTTCCGGTTTTCTAGTGGTTTATTGGAGATAGGAGTCTCATAGTCTTTCCTGCCCAAAGTGGCTTTGAACCATGATCCTCAGATCTCAGCCTCCTGAGTAGCTAGGATTAAAAGTGTGAGCCACTAGCGCCAAGCCCAGTGCTCTGTTTTGACAGGAAGCCTTCATTTGTGCAACCTCAATGGCAGGCCAAGTTACTGCACTCATCCTGTCATTGTAAGATTGTGTTTCAGTGTTGAACCAAACTCCTAACATTAACTCAAGAATATTTCTGGCAGATAATTAGGAAGCTGAATCTAATGGAATGATTCATTATTGGCAATGGTGCCTCTGTGTTTGTGCGTGTGTGTGTGTGTGTGTGTGTGTGTGTGTGTGTGTGTGTGTGTGTGCTTGAACTCAGGACCTAACCACTGTACCTGAGTTTCTCCTGTCCAAGGACAGCACTCTACCACTTGAGTAACACAGCCACTTCAGGCTTTTTTTCTAGGGATGTGTATCAAACCCAGGGTTTCACACATGTAAAGCAGTCTACCTTTAAGAAACAATCCCAGCTCTCCACTTCAAGTTTCTTTCTTTTCTTGTAAGTTGGAGGAGTTCAAGTCTGGGCCTTGGTGTTGTCTCTGAGCTCTTCAGCTCAAGTCTAGTGCACTGCAACTTGAGCTATAGCACCCCTTTAGGCTTTCTGATGGTTTATTGGATATAACCATCTCAAGGAATTTCCTGCCCAGGCTGGCTTTTGTCTGTGATCTGGGATAATTTTTTTTAACTCCATAATTTAGTGACTTTAATTTTGACAGCAGAAATTAACAAACTTTTTGAAAATTTCATTAGAATATTTTAAAATCACTTTCAAAAGTATTTTTAAAAGGTACTTTAAAAGTCCTTGGATAGAGATGTGCTCATTTCCAGATACAAACATCTCTTTGGCATCATTACTTCAAGATAAAGGAGCATCAGAGCCACTCAACCACCAAGGGGAAAAGGTACCAAGATCCTCAGCTTCCTGAGCAGGCAGGATGATAGATCTCAGCTAAAGAGACCTAAACCGTGACACTTTGCTGCAAGGGGGTCCTTGGCTCCACATAGTAGAACCTTAGCCATGAACCCAAGAATGAAGTCAACACCTAGGCTCTGAGTTCAAAGTTCATTATATAGAAAACTAAACAAAACAATTGTCTACAGGAAACAAGTCACTAGAGCTCAGTATATACATAAATTTGGCCCTGCCTTGGGGACATATCTGAGCCTCAACTTTCTCATCTGCACAATCATCTTACTTGTGTATATCTTATAAGGACCAGATGAAAGAATAAAACTCATGAAGGACTCACCACATAGTACCCTGTGAATGACTCAGCACACAATACACCATGAACAACCCAGTACCCCGTGAAGGACTCAACACCCAACACCTCAGGAAAGACTCATAACATAGCTGTATCCCACAAACTGTCATTAGAATTAGGGTGCTTAACACCATTCTTTCAGATACAGGTCACAAACTGCACAAGTTCACATCTAACAGTTTAGAGGGGTGTTTTATTTTGTGGGGAGGTCCATCAGCCTAGGAGATTTCGCTCATAGGTTGGAGGTACTGTCCTAAGACCTTTTCCTCAAGGCTAGAGCTCTACCACTTTGAGGCACAGCTCAGAGTCTCATAGATTTCCTGGCAGGGCTGAGTTTTCAACCCACCAGTGTCTGATCTTACCCTCTGAACAGCTAAGGGTGAGCCAGCAGTGTCTGGTTCCTTGATGCTGGGTTGCAGCTGTTGACCTCTAGCTAAGTCAATTTAGATGACAGCCATCAGCATCAGACTACCAGCTTGATCTATGAGGAGGTATTTGAAATCCTGGCCTTCTTTTCTTGCAGTTAGAACATTCTAACTTATTTCTGGTGCCAGTCCTGGGGCTTGAGTAAGGGCCTAGACACAGTCCCAAAGCTTTCATGCTCAAAGCCAGTGCCCAACTGCTTGAGTAACAGCACTACTTCTGGCTTTTTCTGTGCATGTGATAGTGTGGAATCGAACCCAGGGCTTCATACATACTAGGCGAGCACTCTACTACTGAGCCCCAGGAATGACAAGTGTAGAAATATATATGTAGATTGTTACATACACACCCACATATATATATAAGTATATATGTATGTATGTATGTATGTATGTATGTATGTATGTATGTATGTATGTATGTATGTATGTATATATAAAACAAGACAGAGATATCTGTATATTATTTAATTATATATACGATATTACTACCAATTATTGATAAATTATCCCTTACTTTATTTAAGTATTATGGTTGAATACATAACAAAATATTAATTGTAAATTAGTCAATGTACTATAATTATTGTGTATAATTTTATAATGTAATCATACACTACTAATGTAATTGTTACTTTATAGCATTCCATTCATACGGATGTAAATCGGAATGTGTTTCTGAGGATCTCCCGCCGTTGATAGGTGGCAGTCCTGGGATTCGCACGCCGAGCTAGGTTGCTGGTTTTGGCTATGGCTTCCCTGATAGCCCACCAAAGTTCAACAGTGCAAGGTCATGTAAACTTTACGGTCCCTGATATTTAGACCCAGGATGGTTGTAAAGGAAAAAACAATGTAAAACCGCCTTCTGGAACTTCCCAGTTTTATCCTTCTCCTTTTGTTTTCCTGGCACTATTTTTTCTTTCTTTGTTCTCGGTTTGGTGCCAGAACTCTGGGTCTGGGTGCTGTCCCCCAACTATTCAGCTCAAGGCTATGGCTCTATCACTTGAGCCTTAACACTTCTTCCTGCTTTTTTCTGCTTATGTGGTGCTGAGGAATCGAACCCAGTTTCTTATGCATGCAAGGCAAGCAATCTATAACTGAGCCACCTTCCCAGCACTTCTCCGTTTTTGTTTTTTTTTTTTTTTTTTTTTTTTTGCCATCCCAAGATTTGAACTCGGGTCCTAGGATCTCAGGATGGGCTGTGTGTCCAGATGCTGCACCCCAGCCTAGGATGATTGAAGCTGAGGCAGAGTTGCCACGAGCCGAGTTCAAGCCCTAATACTGGCCAAAAGAAATTAAGGCCCTTGCTTGGAATTTTCACCATTTTTCTGTCAGGCCTGGGATTTGAATTCAGGGTCTAGGTAACTCTGTGGCACTGTGGGGCAGAGGAAGCTCACCGTCATTGAAGACAAGAATTTCAGCCCAGTTTCCAGGGCCCAAATTCAAGCTCCAGCACTGATAAAAATAATATTCATATATGAGATCTATTTACATCCATGGGGTTACTCCATATGACATTTATTACCACTATGTTTTATTTTAGTTTATTACATATATACCATTTATTATATTTATTACATATTATCACATGGATATATTTGCATGTGAATTATACCTCATACTAAGACCCAGGACTTTCACAGAGAAAGAAAAAGTATGTGTCAAAATTGGCTTCTGACACCACATATAAAATTTTGGCCATGCTGGTATTTGAATTCACAGACCACAATGCGGAACTTATGAACGGGACAGCAGTAGAACAAAAGCCTTTGGCAAACATAGCTACCAGCCAGTTCTGAGAACCTGGGAACAAGCCATAATTGTGACTGATATATATATAGATATAGATGTAGATGTAGGTATAGATATAGATGTTTAGATAAATAGATAGGTAAATGTGTAGTTTGCAATATATATAAGAGAGAGACAATGTGAGGATATTAAGTTATATATATTGTGAATTATTATTAAATTGTGCCTCCACTTAATGAAGTATCATGGTTGAATATTTATTAAAGCATTAATGTAAAAGTAGTCAGTATTCTTTAATTGGGATAATCATACCATGGTGCTAGAATGGAAGACATAATCCACTACTTTTTTATATAGCCATATGAATGGAATGTTGTAAAGTAACAATTACATTAGTAGTGTATGATTACGTTATAAAATTATAAACAATAATTTTAGTACATTAACTAATTTGCAATTAAAAATTTGTTATGTATTCAACCATAATACTTGAATAAAGTAAGGGATAATTTATCAATAATTGAGAGTAATATCGTATATATAATTAAATAATATACATGAACTAACTGCAAATTTAATTGATATTTTTATAACATCACATTAAGCATTCACATGAATAGGAAAGCTTTTCTCAAGATCTCCCTCCATGTGTAGGTGGGAGTCCTGGCATTTGAACTCCAGGCCTGGGTAGTTTACTTCGAAATGCAAACCATTAGAATGACACTGTGAAGATTTCATTTTGTCATAATGAAAAAAAATAACAAGAAGAAAAGAAAGCCAGGTGTCAGAGGTTCCTGCCTGTAATCCTAGTTCTTCGGGAGTCTGAGAGGTAGAGAATACCAGTTTGAATTCAGCCAGGACAGGAAAGTCTACAGCACTCTTACTTCTAAGGGATCACAGGAATAAAAGATCACCATGAATGGGGTTGTGGCTAAAGGGCAGAGGGCTACCCTTGAGCAAAATGAGCTCAGAGGCAGTGCTTAGGCTCATAATACAGCCCCAGGACCTGCCAAAAACAAAAACACAAGTAACTGCATGTCTCCCCTTGTATCCTTGTATGTTTGCATGCATTTCTATCTGTGAATGTCCAGAGTCCCTATGATGAAAGTAACCCAGCTAGGAAATTTTCTTTAAATAGAATGATTTCATAGCACAGAGAGTGTTTGCAAGACAGTGCATGTTCCGGGGCTCTCTTCAATGTTCCCAGAGTAGCCTGAGGTTTTCTCCACACCCCAGGCTGCTGGAGAAAATCTGCTTCATTGTTGGAACAGGCAGACAAATGGCCTCACTCCTCTACAGCTGTGTAACCAACAACTCCATCCAGGACAATTAGTGAGGAGGAGTGTGGGCAGCCTCTGAAGGCTAGGAGAAAAAGGCCTCTTTGTACCCCAAGCTGTCACTCTCCCCAGTGTTTTGTTTTGACAGGAAGCCTTCATTTGTGCCACCTCCCGTGGCAAGCCAACTTCCCTGTAGTTATCCCGTCTTTGTTATACTATGTTCCAGTGTGGAAATAACCTACTACAATTAATTCAATGGTCCTTTTGGCAGACAAGAAGGGAGCTGGACCTAATACAATGAATCATTATTGGCAACAGTGCCTTCCTAGATTTCTGGAAGCTTGCTAAATCCAAGCATATATCTAATATCACAATGCTTCCTGTTATTTAGGGCTGTTGAAGCTCATCAGGTTTTGAAACCTTTGACCTCTCCTAAATGGGCCCTGGGTGGCTAGGTTTTGGAGTTGAACACGGGGCCTGGGTGCTGACCATGAGCTCAGAATTTTAACATTTGGTATCACAGCTTCAATTCTGGTATCTCTCTCTCTCTCTCTCTCTCTCTCTCTCTCTCTCTCTCTCTCTCTCTCTCTCTCTCTCTCTCTCTCTCTCTCTCTCTCTCTCTCTCTCTCTCTCTCTCTCTCTCTCTCTCTCTCTCTCTCTCTCTCTCTGTGTGCATGTGTGTGTGTGTGCATACACTTGTCTTGGAGCTTGAACTCAGGACCTGAACACTGTACCTGAGTTTCTCCTGTGCAAGGATAGCACTCTACCACTTGAGCCACAACAGCTACTTCAGGCTTTTTTCTAGTGATGTTTTACTAAGGAATCAAACCCAGGGATTCTTACCTGCAAAGCACTCTACCCCTAAGACACAGTCCCAGCACTGCACTTCAAGTTTCTTTCTTTTCTTGAAAGTTGGAGGAATTGAAGTCTAGGCCTGGGAGCTGTCCTTGAGCTCTTCAGTTAAAGCCAAGCACCCTACCACTTGAGCTACAGCACCCCTGCAGGATTTTGGTAGTTCGCTGGAGAGAAGTCTCTCAAGGAATTTCCTCCCAGCCTGGCTTTGGACTGTGATCCTCAGCTCTCAGGCTACTGAGTGGCTAGGATGACAGGTGCAAGTCACCAGCGCCAAGCTTCCACTTCAAATTTCTAAGTGGTGAGTAGGAGACAATAGACTTATGGGACCTTTTGTGTCTGGGAGAGTTTGGAACGGATATCATCATATCTAAGCTTCCTGAGTAGGAAGGATGACAGACCTCAGCTACAGATACCTAGACTGTAACTCTCTGTTGCAAGGCGGTTCTTGGCTCCACGTGGTAAGGTGCTAGCCATGAGCCCAACAGGGAATGGTCAGTGGCTAGGCCCTGAGTTCTTAATGACTAAGAAAAATAAACCAAAACAATTATCTGCAGGAGACAACTCACTAGAGTTAGGTACATACATAATTTTGGCCCTGACATGAGGACATATCTGAGACTCAAGTTTCGCATCTACACAATCATCTTACTTGTGGAGCTCCTATAAGAAACAGATGAAAAAATGCACCCTGTGAAGGACTCAGCACACAACACCTCCTAAAGGACTCATCACATAGCTGTATCCCACACACTGTCATTAGAATTAGGGTATTTTCATCAGTATTATCATTCTTTCAGAAACACATCCCAAGCCACACAAAGTTCACATCTAATGATTTAAAGGGGTGACTTTTTTGGGGGGAGGTGGAGTCAGACACGGGGATTGCCCTGAAAGGTTGGGGGTACTGTCCTAAGATAGTTTGCTCAAGGTTAGAGCTCTATCACTTTGAGCCACAGCTCAGAGTTTCGCAGACTTCCTGCCAGGGAGGGTTTTAAACCCACCAGTGTCAGATCTTAGCCTCCAAGTATATTGGATGACAGGGGTGAGCAAGCCAGCAGCATCTGGTTCTGTGGAGCTGGGTTGCAGCAGTTTACCTCTGGCTAAGTCAGGTTAGATGGCAGCTGTCAGCACCAGACTCAAGGCTTGCTCTTTGATGAGATATTTGCAGTGCTATCCTTATATAGTTGCAGTCAGAACATTCCATCTTTTTTTGGTACCATTCCTGGGTCTTGAGCAAGAGACTAGACACAGTTCCTAAGCTTTCATGCTCAAAGCTAGTGCTCGGCTGTTTGAGTGACAGCACAACTTCTGGATTTCTGTGTACACATGGTAGTGAGGAACCCAGGTCTTTGTACATACTAGGCGAGCACTCTATAACTGAGCCTCAGGAGTGACAAGTGTATAAGTAGATAAATGTGTAGATTCGTAGACAGAAAGACAGACAGACAGACAGACAGACAGATAGATAGATAGATAGATAGATAGATAGATAGATAGATAGATAGATAGATAGATAGATAGATAGATAGATAGGTAGATAGATAGATAGATAGATAGATAGATAGATAGATAGATAGATAGATAGATAGATAGATAGATAGATAGATAGATAGATGTAGATGCATAAAACAAGAGAGAGATGTCTGTATACTATGAAATTGCAGATACCATATTACTCACCATTATTGGCAATTAAATTATTCCTTCCTTTTCAAAGTATCATGATTGAATACATAATAAAGTACTAATTGAAAATTAGTCAATGTAGTATAATTGTTGTGTATAATTTTTATAATAAAATCATGCACTACTAATTTAATTGTTACATTTATAACATTCCATTTGTATGGATTTATATAGGAATGGGTTTCTTAGAATCTCGCCATTCATTAGAGGCAATCCCGGGATTCGACCTCCAGACCTAAGTTGCCAGTTTTGGCTATGGCTTCCTTAATAGCCCACCAAACATCAGCAATGTTAGATTATATTCACTTTCTGGGCCTTGACATTTGCACTCAGGAAGGTCACAATACAAAGGAAAATAAAAGTAAAACCACCTTCTTGAACTTCTCAGTTTTATGCTTCTACTTTTTATTTTTTTCCCATGCCCAAGATTTGAACTCGGGTCCTGGGATATAAGGGTCGGCTGTGGCAAAAATGCCAAGACCTGAGTGCAAGCCTTGTGCTCAGCTAATAATAATAATAATAATAATAATAATAATAATAATAATAATAATAATAATAATTAGGCCCTGGTTTGGAATTTGCACCATTTTTCAGGAAGCCTTGTATTTGAACTCAGGGTCTGGTTAACTCTGTGGCACTGTGGGTGAAGGGGAAAGGATCACCGTCCTTGAATACAAGAAATTCGGATCAGTTCCCAGGGCTTGATTGAAGCCCCAGCTCTGGAAAAAGCAATATTGATATATAAGATCTATTTACATACACAGGTATACTGCATATGTTGTTTATTACTCTTATATATTTAGTATTATTACATATATATGTTTCTTTTATTACATCATATCACATAGGATATATTCGCATATGGATTATACATCATATTGAGACCCAGGACCTTAACAGAGAAGGAAAAAAATATGTCAAGATTGGCTTCTGACTCCAGGAATAAATTTTTGGCCATGCTGGGATTTCAACTCACGGCCTACAATTGCCAATCCAAAAATCGGGTCACAATCTTAGCACACCAGCCTCCGGCAAACTGAGCTGCCAGGAAGTTCTGAGTACCTTTGATCAATCCACAGGTGTTCCCAATAGTATATACATGCATAGAGAAACAAGGAATGTGAGGATATTAAATTGTATATATATATATATATATATATATAATACCAATTATTAGTTATTAAATTATGCCTCCATGTAATACTTAGAAAAGCATTAATTAAAAATTAGTCAATATCCTTCCATTAGGGGAATCATACCATGGAGCTAGAATGGAAGATATAAATCCAATAATTTTTATGTAGCATTCTAAAATAGTATCATGAATTAACTGAAAATTTATTTATTACTTGTATAACATTCCCTTAGCATTCACATGAATAGGAATGAGTTTGTCAGAATCTCCTTCCATTTGTGGGTGGCAGTCCTAGCATTCGAACTCCAGGCCTGGGTGGTTTACTTCGGATGCAAACCATTGGAATGACACCGTGAAGATTTCAGATTGTTACAATTACAAAAAAGAACAACAAGAGGAAATGAAACCCAGGAGCCAGGGGCTCTTGCCTGTAATCCTAGCTCCTCAGGGGGGCTGAGATGTAGAGAATTCCAATTTGAATTCAGTCAGGGCAGGAAAAGTCCGCCACACTCTTATTTCTAAGAGATCACAGGAAAGGAAAACTTGAATGGGACTGTGGCTCAAGGGCAGAGCACTATATTTGAGCAAAAGGAGCTCAGGGACAGGGCCTAAGCTCATAGTACAAACCCAGAACTGCCCCCTCCCCCCAAAAAGGTGGCAATAACTCCATATTTCTGTGTATGGAAGGATGAAGGATGGATGATGGATATTCAGCAGGTTGGCTATGCCCAGCCCCCCAACCTGGGCAAGCAGGGAAAAGCCCTCAGAGAGTACTAAGTCTGAGCCAGCAGCTTGAACAAAGCATACTTCTCTGCCATTTAATAACTGAAGTCTTATGTCTGGCTGAGGTATCCCATTGGGACACATAGCAGACAGTCACTGCCTCCAAGGAGACCACAGTTCCTAGATTGTAGAAGTTTTCGAAGGTTCTGGCTCTATATTCTCTATACCTCTGTAGGATGTGAGCCTAGACCTCTGGGGCCTGGTGGCTATCACTAATTAATCATTCCTCATTGCTAAGTCATAGGCTGGTCCCAAATCTTGGCAAAGATATGAAATAGTAAGCTATTTCTATGCAAAAAGAGGTATGCCAATAAATCCCACTCTCATAGAAGTGGGATTTGGGCTGCGAATATGGCTTAGTGGTAGAATCCTTACCTAGTATGCACTAAGTCCTGGGTTCGATTCCTCAGTACCACAGTAAGAGAAAAAGCCAAAAGTGGCACTGTGGCTTAATTGATAGACTGCTAGCCTTGAGAAAATAAGCTCAGGAACATGCACAGAACCTGAGTTCAAGCCCCAAGACTGTCAAAAAAATGAGCCTGGTGAGACATATTTTTCTGGGACTCAGAGGAGGGCTGAGGATATAGGGAAGCAGTAGGGTAGAGGGCAGGTGCTGGTGGCTCACCCCTGTAAGCTACTCAGGAGGCTGAGATCTTAGGATCCCCATTGCAAGCAGGAAAGTGTATATGAGACACTATTCTCCAATTAAAAACCAAAGAAGCCACAAGTAGAGCTGTGGTTCAAGTGGTTAGAAACACATGCATGAAATAAAAGACACATTGAAATACATATCTAAGGGTTCATTTTCCAAACATCACATTATCTGATCTTTGCCGCTTGACATACAAATACTAGATATTACAAATAAGGGAAACCATGGGACCTGTGTTTCTTTGGGCCTGGCTTACGTCACTTAATATAATTTTTTCCAAGTTTTTCCATTTCCCAACAAATGGGGCAATGTCATTCTTTCTGATGGAGGCATAGAATTCCATTGTGTATATATACCACATTTTCTTGATCCATTCATCTACTGAAGGGCATCTGGGTTGGTTTCATATCTTAGCTATGGTAAACAATGCTGCAATAAACATAGTTGTGCTGGTAGCTTTAGTGCAGTCAATATGTGAGACTCTTATCCTCGATGAATCATCAGAAAACAAGAAGAGGCCCTGTGGCTCAAGTGATAGAGTGCCAGCCTTGAGAAAAAGAGCTCAGGGACAGCTTTCAGGGACAACAACAACAAGGAGAGGCATTGCATGTTGGCTTTGGGATTGGCATGGGCCAAATATAATTGGAATTTTCAAGTGTTCCAATACAAAGCAATACCTCATTTAGTACCATGCTCCTCCATCTTGTCTCACACTCTGGCCTTGGCCCTGCTTTGGGTCAGCATGGCTTTGGCTTGATGGGAGCACTCCAAGGAGGAAGATCCCAGAGCAATTGCCCCAGCTCCTTCCCCCTGCTCACCCTGCTGCTTTTGCCCTTTGCCATAGACCTTCTTCCTAGAATCTATTCATGAGGTCATCACTGCCACCATTGTGGTGAGTGGTGGGTCCAGCCTAACTCGGGGCAGTCAGTGGTGGAAGTCGGTCTTGGACTAGGAGCTTCTACCCTGTGTGTAGGCTAAGGACAAAGCTGACCTTTATTTCATCCTGAGCATTGAAGTGATAGGGAGACAGTGTAGACTCCACATTGAATCAAGTAATATTGGAGTCTAGAGGACCACTTGTGTGGGGTAGGCTGTGGGGCTCAGGGGACTATTCTTCTTGGTACTCCTCTCTTGGGACTCCCTCTCCCTCTCTCATCCCTAAATGGTAGAGGAGAATTTTCAACTAAGGGGGTCAAAGAGGGGGCAGGGGAGTATTTCTCTGTGAACCATACTTGTGCATCATATACATCCTAGCCTCTACTTCCTATTTATCTGAGGAATGGCCATATGGGTTTGGGAGGGAGGAGAAACATCCTAGCTGAGAATATGGCTCAGTGGTAGAGGGGTCGCCTAGCATGCCTGACACCCTGGGTTCAATTTCATACAGAAAAAGCTGGAAGGGGAGGTGGGGCTCAATGGATAGAGTGCCAGCTTTGATCAAAAAGAGCTCAAGGAGATTAGCCAGGCCCTGATTTCAAGCCCCAGGACTGGAAGAACAAATCTTTGTTGTAGGCTTTTCTTCCCCTTGAAAACAATTTATTGTTTGGGATAAGCATAACATGGGTCTCTTCCCTGGCCACCAATGTGCCATTAGATATCCCTTGAATTTGGGATGCTTCCCGGCAGCCTCTGCCCTACCTGACCCGAAGTTTACCCTTCCCATAACACAGCAGATGGAGGCCTGAGAGAAGGCCACCTGGCCACCCACTTCTGGTGGCTGCCCTGGCTTTTGAGAGTCAGTATTTCACATAGAGCGTCATCATCCACATCAGTCTACAGAAGAACAGGAGGAAGTGCTCCTTGCCCGAGTCCACGAGCTCTAGGCTGCTCTGGGTGTGGGTCACCTGCTGTAGAACCTGCTCCGTGGGGGAGTCATCTACGAAGTCGTGAACCCCGACCACTACTCTGGCAGTGTCCAAGTTGTCTTAAAGTTGCAATTCTTCAAAACCTTTGTGCTCCTCACTCATTTCGCCCACCCTGGAGCATGAGGCATCTGGAGCAGTGGTGGGGGGCTCAGCCTGTGCTGGCATCTGGAGCCCCCTGTCCACTCCTTCCCCTGTGAGGAGTAACAGCAGCTCCTGTAGCTCTCTCTTCTTCTACATCTTCTCCTGGGTGAGCGGGCAAACACGCTTGGCTTTCTCTTGACACAGCTTATCCAGGACGAACATTTGCTCCTTACATGCCACAATGGACTCCTTGAAATTTGTGGATGTGTGCCAACAGCTGGCTGCATCGATTGTGGAGCTCATCTGCTGGACTATGGATGTCCACTTCATCATACAAGTCGTGGACGAAGCAGATTTTCTTCTCAGACACCCACGTGTCCCAATTCCCATCACCAAGCCTGCTGTGGTGGCAGCTCACAGGGCGTGGGTGACTGTTCCTCCAGCTCTGTCTGACACTGAGCTGCCAGGTTTGCCATACAACTGCACTGGGGTCACTGCTACTGCAGCAGGAGTTTCCCCCTGTGGATCTCAGACTCTGAGAATGCTTGCAGAGACACATCCTTGTGGGTCTGGGGCATGTCTCCATCCTCTGTGATGCTCACTTTGTGGAGGAGTCACCTCCTCAACTTTTGCTTTTCCAGTGCTCACAACTTCCCCTCCCCAGTGAAAGCCAGGCTCAGCTGGGCCTGCAGGCGCTACTCCTGTGGTCTGGTCACTTCTAGGCATTTGGGAGTACCCTGCCACTTTGGGGGCACCACCTGCTCCCCCCAGTTGGTCAGCCCTGCACTTGCTGCAGATGCTCTAGCAGCTGGGTTTGCCTCTGCAAGTGCTGCTGCAGGGCCTCCTTCTTGGACTTCAGCTGCTCATTAGAGGCAATGTGTTGCTCATAGGTGGCTCTGAGCTTCAGAATGCTGGTGAGCTCCTCCTTCTCATATCTTACCTTGTGGAGAGCATCCCACAGCAGGGCCAGCTCTATCTATGGGTCACATACACATACACATCATGGGGTCTCAGGGATCTACTGCCAATACTTGGCCTTCTCATCCAGTCTCCATAGTTGCTCCCACTGCTCCACATTCTGGAGACCGAGCCTCTGGTTTTCCTGGACCTGGATGTGAAGTTGTTCCTCCAGGTTTTTCAATTCCATCTGCATGCAGTAGGCCTAGGCCTGCAACTGCCACTCGGCCTAAGATGGTCCTGCGGAGGGTCAAGGCTCTGCCAGCGTCCTTTTCAGTTCCTCCAGCTCATTCTCTAGGGACAGCATCTGCCTTGCCCTTTGCTCCTTCTCCTCTGTCAGATGGTTCACCTGCTTGGTCAGCCACTGAGCCTCCTCCTTCCACGTGGACCTCTCAATGCTCAGGCTCTCCATCAAGGTGTCTCTTTCCAGAATTGCTGTGGTCACCATCCAGCTCAGGTTTTCCAGTAGTCTCTTTACCTCACTCCCCACCAGCACTTGTTGAAACTTGCAGATTCTGTTTTTCCTGTTGCTCTTCTTTGTCCAGATCCCTTCCAACTTCTCCTGCAACTCTGTGTTCAATTGCTCCAGGTCATTGAAGCTTCTGGTCTTTTCCTCGAGCTGAAATGTCACATCATTCAGCTGTTCGAAGAACATTTCAGTCTCCTTCTGTGCAACAGCGACTGCCATCTCCAGCTCCAACATATTATACCCTGTGGCCTGCAGGTAGCTGGTGAGATCTTCTTGCTCCATTTCTCTGTCATTGGCCTCCTGCTTCACTAGCCCAGTGCAAATTGTAAATTGCTTTCTGCTGAAACCAACCTCTGTATGGGTGGCTTGTGGATGTCTAGCTCTGTTTTTGGTGCTTGTGCACCTGGGCTACCTTCTCCCTCTCTTTCTCCAGTCGATACTGCAGGTCAGTCTTTTCCAGCTTCAGTGGTTGGATCTTGGCACAGTGTACCTGGTTTCTTCTTTTCCTGTGGTCCAGGGCAGGCACCATGTTTAGGTAGCACTTCTAAAGATCCTTGGTGGTATAGGGACCCTTGACACTCTGGACCCTGGTGACTGTGACTGTGTCCAAAGGCAAGGGAGGCCCACGGTCAGCATCACCTTTGGCTGGACCCTCTGGTGAATCACCTTCCCCACTGGTGTTTCTTGAAGACCCCCCTTTTTTGTGTTCTTTGTTTTCTTGAATGTTGCAGGTCTGATGGGAGAATTCTTCTGCAGGTATTCTAGCAGTAGTTTCTTGCCCACAGCTCTCACGGAGTCTTGTCGTTTCAGACATCTGAGCTCTGGGATGGGAAAGATGGGCTGGCCACGTTCCCAGGCTCTGGGAAATCCTCTATTCTCCCACTCACTGACTAGGACGTCAATTTCAACTCTACTCCAAAGTGGACTAGAGCTCTTGCTCACCACTCAGTCACCTCTACCTTCCTCAACTGCTGGTGGTGGTGTCAACCAACAGAGGAAATCCTGGTGCTACACAGCATGGAATGTGGGCATGGCCACAATTGTTGTTTCCCCTTGCTCAGAAAGAACCATGAAAGCATGGGGGTGTGGTCAGAATCCTGTGATGCAGGCAAAATGGGTGGAGTCAATATGACAGCAGCTCCCCTAGCCCTTTTCCCAGGGAACTCTGTCCAATTCAGTTGAGGACAAGAGGGTGACCTGGGGACAAGAAGGTGGCTGCACAGATTGCTGTGTATGTCTGTTTGTTGCCAGTCCCAGATCTTGAATACAGAATCTGTGCAGTCTGTGAACTGCTTTTGATCAAGGCCAGCCCTCTACCACTGGAGCCACATGGCTCTACTTCTGGCTTTGTTGGCCCTGAAGTTGGACAGGGGTCTCAAGGACTTTCCTGCCTAAAGTGACTTTGACTATGATCCTCCTATCACAGCCTTGTAAGTATCAATGAGGACTGCTGAGAACCACTGGTGCCTGCATAATCATTGGTCTTTCTGTTCTTGGACAGACCAGTGAGTTCCCTATCCTTGGGATTAAGTGGTGGGAGCTGGAGCCCACACTTGGGATCCTGGTCCTGCCACCTGCAAATGGAAGGACATCCTTAGAAACTATTTCCTATCTATATGAATACCAGTGGAATGTGATGTATGTTATGATTGAATTGACAGTTCTTAAATAATTCTAGGATAAATTTATATACAATTATATTAGAGAACACTGATCGATTTTAATCAATACTTTATGAAGCATTTAAACAATCACATTCATTAATTGGAGGCATAATGAAATACCTAAGAATTGGGTGTCACATAGTATAAAGGTGCCATTTTTTCTGCCAAGACTGGGATCGGAACTCATGGTCTGGGTAACTCTGTTGCACTGTGTGGAAAGGGGAAGCTAGCCTTCTTAAAGTCAAGAAAATCATGTCTGTTCCTTAGGTCTGAAATCGATCCCCAGCACTAGAATACATTCTATTTGTGTTTATTTTAAATATATAATTTATAGTTATATTCATAGGTTGACTCCATATTGCATTCAGTGTAGTTATTCATTTTATTTTTTGTTTGATTCATGTATTTGTGGGGCACATAGGCAGAAAAGATGGCGGTGAGAGGAAGTTAAGTGGTCAGAACCCGAGTTGTTTACCTTAAAATCTGATTGGATAAAGCTTAGGCACATGATAGGGTGTGACCTTTCCAGTGATTAGTTGGTTCCTTTCCCTCCCCTTCCATGCCACGCAGTTTTTCCCTTTAAAAGATGCTTTCTGTGTGGTAATAAACGAGTTCTTGCTTGACTTGACTCCCTGCTTTGTCTGAATGTCTCCCGCCTAAGGGGGGGGGGGAACCGGCGAGCAAGTGTACTTATATTTCCTTGGAAAGATTGACGGGGTGGGGGAGGCTGGGAAGGGATGTGAAGGGTAAACAAAGGAGGAGGCTGCAATGCTTGGTAAGAAATATATGCATTATCCTGCCCATGTAATTGTAACCCCTCTGTACACTATGTTCACAAATAAAATTAAATTAAATTAAAAAAACAAAAAACAAAAAAAGTATACATTATTCATGTATATAATATGTATAAAATGGAATTCTATGCTTCCATAAGAAAGAATGTCACTGCCCTATTTGTTAGGAAATGAAAAGTTTTGGAAAAAATAATATTATATTAAGTAAGTCAGACCCAAATAATATAGGTTCCATGATTTCCTTAATTTGCAACTAGTATATGTCTAGGATAATTTTTCCGACAAGCAGAAAAAGCTCAAAAGCTATGTACATATGAACAAAAAAAAATGATGCCAAGTGAAATGAACCCCAAGATATGGACTCAAGAGGCCTTTCCTTTTTGTTGTTGTTTCAAATGTACTGTGTGTTTTTTTGTGTTGTTGTTTCCTTTGTACGTCCTTTCCCCTATAGTATATCCCCTCTTGTCACTGTACTTGATTTTGGTACCCTGCATCTTGTATATCTATTTGTGTAATTTGGGTAGGGGAAGGGGAATACAAAACACTGAGACCAGCACACAGGATGACCCATTGCAACAACAATAACTACAAGACCGTATATTAGAAATGAACTTCACAACTTCGGGTAAGAGGAGGAGTGTGGGAGGTCGCAGAGGGAATGGATAGTGGGAGAACAACAAGGGAAGGGGTAACAATGTTCAACAAGTTATGTACTCATTTTCTTACTCTTGTAACTGTACAGCATCCTTACAATAAATAAAATCTAAAAATGAAAAAAAAAAAGAAAAAGATAACCAATAGAAAAAAGATATCTATAGAAAAAGATAACCCTACAAGTGATCACATGGAGAATGCATATTTATGAAAAAATATAATAGCATCAAACAGGAAATGTTACCTGTTTCTTTAGTATTTGTTTAGTTTTTATTCAATGCTGGTGTGCTGTAGTCAACTATCATAAAGGTATACAAGAATGGTAAGAAACTAACATCTCAATATCATATTCTAATATTAGCTTAAGTCTACCTGTATTATATGTATGAGGCTGTATTTGAGTTTTGCCTCAATTTCACATGCTTTATTCTTCTAGTATATAAGTTGAATGAAGATTCCCTCTGGAAATATTCTATTTTTATAGCTAAGGAAAAACAGGTCAGCTGTTAGACAGACACAATGAGATAGAAATCTTCCCCCAGAAACAGCCTTTCACTACTTCTGGTTTAATTTTGTAAGCTGAAGTAAGTCACATGACCCATCTTGACATTGCAGAGTAGAGGTAAATCTCACCTACAGGAAGCTGATTCAGGACATAGAGTAATATGCCAAGATATGCAACATTTGAGATAAAGAGCTAAAAGAGTACTATAATACAGTTAATCATACTTGCTATCACTTGTCTCTGCAGGAAAGAAGCTGTTATGTATCTTTGTTTCTAAAACTACTGAGATCTTCAAATCATGTCTTTTATGCTTGGATGTTACAGGAATTAGAGAACATTTTGATACTGAGACAGCTTGATGAGAAATGTACTGGTTATCTTTCCCATGTAATTGTAACTCCTCTGTACGGTATTCTCACAATAAAAAAAAATCTCAAAGAAAGCTGGAGTAATCATTTCAATATTACCTTTTGTTCAAGGGAAAGAAACCATTTTATAGACAATAATTTATACTTACTTATCTAGTATCTTTCTTTCCAGAAATGGATTTTTTAAATGAATGTGGCTATCCACCAGAACAAATGTCTTCATTTATCTTAATCTTCTACAGACAGTATAATCAATTAGATGTAAGAAGGAGTTCATCAGTAGCACTTTAAAAATGTGGAAAGGGAGTCAATATACATATTTTTCCAACATCACCTTCCACATCCTCCTTCTTCCTTCCTAGGCAAAACACCCTATCAATAAAAAGGCGATGATATTTGGCTCTATACCTTGGAAATGGAAGCAGAATGTTATGGATGTCAGAGATGACGGTTAATAGTATTTTACATAATAATGTCACATGTAACAGCCCTATGATTCCCGCGGATCTTAACAATGTACTTCCTTAGTGATGTGATTGGAATGTGAGCCTTACTGGACTTAGTATTGTTTTCCACAACCTTTTCTACCACCTGGCCTAAATTTATAACACATAGTAAAAGAATGAAAAATAATGACATTTTAAGAATGTCCCATTATGACAATGAGATGTACAAGACATAATGTATTTTTTTCTCTTCTAATATATGTTTTTATTTTTTTATTTTTTTATGGTGAAAATACTGTACAGAGGAGTTACAATTACATGGTCATGATAGGGAGTACATTTCTTATCAAGCATTGTAGCCTCCTCCTTTGTTTACCCTTCCCATTCCTTCCCATACTCCCTACCCTAGCACCCGGTCCTCCCCCACTCCAAGTTGTAAAGCTCATTGTCAACAAGACAACTTGTACTTCTCATTGTTGCAACAAGTCCAGCTGTATCCTTATTTAAACGACTTGTTTTTCCGCTTCCTCTCCACAAATTGTGCCGGTATCAAATAGAGTGAAAGCAGGGGTTGTACAGTGAGGGAGGGATATACAAAGCAACAAAAAGGAATCTTATAATTGCGTTAAAACAAATGCATGAAAGAAAAAAACATTTAAAATACATATCTTAGTTCATATGCCTAACATCACCTTATCTGACCTTTTCTTCTTGACTCATACATATACTAGGTATTGCAAATAAGGGAAATCATGGGACCTATGTTTCTTTGGGCTTGGCTTACTTCACTTAATATAATTTTTTCCAAGTCTTTCCATTTCCTGACAAATGGAGCAATGTCATTCTTTCTGATAGATGCAAAGAATTCCATTATGTATGTATACTACATTTTCTTGAACCATTCATTTACGGAACGGCATCTGGGTTGGTTCCTGTTCTTAGCTATGGTAAATAATGCTGCAATAAACATAGTTGTGCTGGTAGCTTTAGTGTGGTCTTGTTTGTAAACATTTGGGTAAATGCCCAAAAGTGGGACTGCTGGGTCATAGAGGAGCTCTATGTGGAGTCTTTTGAGGAACCTCCATACTACTTTCCAAAGTGGTTGAACAAGTTTACACTCCCACTAAGAATGAAGTAAGGTTCCCTTCTGTCCACATCCCCTCCAACATCTGTTGTTATTAGATTTCTTGAATTTTGCCATTCTAACTAGGGTGAGGTGGTATCTCAATGCTGTTTTGATTTGCATTTCTTTTATGGCAAGGGAGGTTGAACATTTCTTCATGCGTCTATTGGCCATCCTACTTTCTTCTTCAGAGAAATTTCTCTTTAAGTCATTAGCCCACTTATTTATTGGGAAGTTGTTTCCTTGAGGATTTGTTATTGGGGGATTTAATTTTTTGAGTTCCAGGTATATTTTAGATATGAGACCCTTGTCCATTGTATGACTAGTGAAGATCTTCTCCCAAACCGTGGGCTTTCTATTGATCTTGCTAGCTATGTCCTTTGCCATGCAGAAGCTCTACAACTTCATGCAATACCATATGTCCCTTTCTTTGATGTGTAGTGTTTCCGGGTCTCTATTAAGAAAATTTTGACGTGCACCAAGGAGACCTAAGGTTTCTTCTATTCCATCCTGTAATGTTTTGAGAGTGTCTGTTTGACTCCGAGGTTTTTGATCCATTTGGAATTGATTCTGGTGCAGGGTGATATATAAGGATCTAGCTTTAGTTTTCTACAAGTAGTTAACCAATTTTGCCAGCACCATTTACTGAAGAGGCAGTCTTTCTTCCATTCTAATTTTTTAGATCCCTTATCAAAGATTAGATGCCTATAGGTCTGTAGGTTCATTTCTGAGATTTCAATTGTATTCAATTTGTCCTGAGGTCTGTTCTTGTGCCAGTACCAAGCTGTTTTGATTATTATAGCTTTATAGTAGAGTTTGAAATTTGGTATTGATATTCCTCCAGCAATGTTCTTTCGGTTGAGGAGCGTTTTTACTATTCAGGTTTTTATTTTTCCATATGAATTTTTGGATTGCCTCTGTTATTTCCTTGAAGAATGAGGTTGGAATTTTTCACAGGCATCGCCTTGAATTTGTAGATAGCCTTGGGAAGTATTTCCATTTTCACCATGATAATCTTTCCAATCCAGGAGTATGGGAATTTTTCCCATTTTCTAAGTTCTGTTTTGATTTCCTTCTTCAAGTTTTTAAAGATTTCATCATAGAGGTTCTTCGCTTCTTTGGTTAAGTTAATTCCTAGGTGTTTTATTTTTTTGTGGGGCTATTACAATGGAATTGCTTTCCTAATTTCAGCCAACATTTCTCATTATTGTCATACAGAAATGCCATTGATTTTGGGGGGTTAATTTTATACCCTGGAATTTTGCCAAAGTTTTGAATTAGCTTAAGCAATTTGGGATTGGAATGTATGGGATTCTTTAAATACAACATCATGTCATCTGCAAAGAGGGATAGTTTTATTTCTACCTTCCCTGTATGGTTCCTTTTATGTCGGCTTCTTATCTTATTGCTTTAGCTAGTCATTCTAATAGTAGGTTGAAGAGAAGTGGAGAGAATGGACATCCTTGTCTTGTTCCTTAGTTAAGAGGAAATGGCTTTAGTTTTTCACCATTAAGTATAAAGCCGGCTGTGGGTTTTTCATATACAGCCTTTATTGTATTGATGAATGTTGCATGGATTCTTAATTTTTCCAAAGCCTTCATTATAAATCTTTGTTGGATCTTGTCGAATGATTTTTCTGCATCTATTGAAATAACCATGTCGTTCTTATCCTTTCTCCTGTTGATATGAGTAATAATATTAGTTGATTACTGTATATTGAAACAGCTTTGCATCCCTGAAATGAATCCTGTTTGATCATGATGTCTGATTTTTTGGATGAATTGTTGAAGTCGATTGGCCAAAATTTTGTTGAGAAGTTGTGCATCAATGTTCATCAAAGAAATGGGTCTATATTTGTATTTCTTTGATGAGTCCATGCCTGGTTTTGGGAAGAGGATTAAGATGGCTTCATAGAATGTGTTCAGTAGTGAATTTTCTCTTTCAATTTCATTGTAGAGTTGGAGGAGTATTGTGAGCTATGCTTTGAAGGCCTTGTAAAATTCCGCTGTAAAACCATCTGGTCCTGGATTTTCTTAGCTGGGAGGTCTCTTATAGCTGTTTCTATTTCAATGCTTGATATGGGCCTGTTAAGATGGTTTAATTGATCTTAGTTTAGTTTTGGCATGTCAATATTTGGTAGGAAAATGTCCATTTCTCAAAAGTTCTCAAACTTTTTAGCATAAAGTTTTGAGAAGTATTCCCTTAAAATGATCTGAATCTTGGTTGTTTCCGTGGTGATGTTTCCATTCTCATCTCTGAGTTTAATTATTTGGGTGTGTTCTCTTCTTTTTCTGATAAGATTTGCTAAGGGTCTGTCAATTTTGTTAATTTTTTCGAAGAACCAACTCTTTGTTTTGTTGATCCTTTCTATAGTTTTTTTTGTGTTCTAATTCATTTAATTTTGATATGGTTTTAATTATATCTTTCCATCTACTGGATTGGAGTTTATCTTACTGCTCTTTTTCAAGGAGGTTCAGATGTGTCATTAAATTGTAGGTTTCAGATCTCTCCTATTTGTTGATGTAGGAACTGAGAACTATAAACTTGCCTATGAGTACTGCCTTTGCTGTGTCCCAGAGGAGCTGGTAATTTGTGTGCTCATTTTTGTTGAATAGCATGAATATTTGAATTTCCTTTCTAATCTCTTCCTTGATCCACTTGTGATTCATCAGTGTGTTGTTAAGCTTCCATGTGTTACCGGACTTTCTTTGGTTACTTTTGGTGTTGAGTTCTAATTTTATTCCATTGTGGTCAGAGAGAATGTAAGGTATAACTTCAATGTTTCTGAATTTGGACAAGTATGCTTTGTGGCCTAAAATGTGGTCTATTTTAGAAAATGTTCCATGTGCTGCTGAGAAAAATATGTATTCTGACGCTGTTGGGTGAAATATTCGGTAGATGTCTGTTAAATCTAGTTGATCTATGTAGTTGTTTAGATCTGCGGTTTCTCTATTGTTTTTTCTGAGTTGATCTATCTAGTGGGGAGAGTGGTGTGTTAAAATGCCCAACAATTCATGTCTTTGGTCTATGTGGGATTTGAGGGAAAGTAGTGTTTCTTGGATAAATTTGGGTGCTCCGTTGTTTTGAGAATAGATATTTAGAATTGTAATGTCCTCCTGAAGAAGAGTTCCTTTAATTAGTATGTAGCGACCTTATATATCTCTCCTAACAAATTTTAATTTGAAGTCTATTTTATCTGATATTAGAATTGCACCTCCTGCCTATTGATGGGAGCCTTTTGCTTGGTAGATTTTGTTCCACCATATAATATTGAAAATGTGTTTGTTTTTACGGGCAAGATGTGACTCCTGAAGGCAGCAGATAGAAGGATCTTGTTTTTTAATCCAACTAGACAGTCAAGGAAGCTAAAGAGAGACTTCTCAGAATAAGAGATAAAAAGGGCAAAGCAATACATGAGGAAATGTTCATCATCCCTGGTTGTAAGGGAAATGCAAATAAAAACAACTCTGAGATACTACCTTACCCCAATCAGAATGGTCCACATCATAAATTAAGCCAATGACAAATGCTGGAAGGGATACAAAGAAAGAATCATTACTACATTGCTAGTGGGAATGTATACTAACACCACCACTTTTGAAAGCAGTCTGGAGGTACTTACGAAAGCTAAATATCGACCTGTCCTATGAACTGGCCATACCACTCCTAGGCATCTACTGTGAAAAACAGGAACGAGTGTACATAGACATACACACCTCTATGATTATTGCAGCACTGTTCACAATAGCCAATATTTATAAACAACCCAGATAAGCCACAACTGATAAGTGGATAAAAAAAATGTGGAACCTATATACAATGGAATACCATGTAGCCATTAGAAAGGACAAAATGAAGGTATTTGCAGGGAAATGGATGGAAGTAGACCAAATTATTTGAGTGAGGTAAGCCAAGAACAATGAGACAAATGGCATAGGGTCTACCTGATACGTAGATGCTAAAGCCAAAACGCAAGAAGGTATGACAAAGTAAACAGGACTCGAGAAACAACAGACAGCCACTCATTTTGTTGTATCACCATTAATGACTCCATGTTCTTGACTATGTAGACGGCAGAAATATGCACGCAATGGAGGGAAGCCAGGAGGAGGAACACAATAATTGGAAAATGGAACAACATACAACAAAGGGGCCCATTAGCTGCACTGGACATAGAAAAAAAAATAACTAAGCAACCCAAACACAGGGATGGGAAGAGATGAATGAGAGGGAAAGAGGGCAAGAGGAAATAGGCTAGATTAAATAAAAGGAAAAAAATGTAAATATCACCTGAGTTGGGAAAAATAATTTGGATTGTCAAAGCTCATAGAATTAACAAACTTTAGACCATGATAACAATAATGCGCCTTGTCAAGGTTAAAATGTGTTTGTGACTTTAACTAAGTATCACAATTCCACAATACTGTGAAATACATGTAATCACCTGTCTCAATTTTTACAAAAAATGTGAGAATGGAAGGGTTAGGAGGAATGGGTGACAATGTTATCAGATACCTTGTATTTGTGTACTGTTTTGTAGAATGGGAACTTCTTTGTACAACTATTCAAAGATGATAATAATAATAAGTGTTTAAAAATAGACATTAGGATGAAAATAAAAATTTCAAATAAAAATAAGAAATTAAATCCAGTTGGAAATAAAATTTCTTTGAGTAGAGTAGTTTAGTTTATTCTATTGCAAGTCTCACTTCAGAAATAAATTAAAAAACTAGACCCCACGTAAGTGAAATAAACTAAGAAATAGAGTTGAAAAACGAAAATAAGAAACTCCACCCACTCTTTCTTGCCTGGTCAGCTGGTGTGGGTAAAAATTCATCATGCTCCTGAATTAGAACCGAAGTGGCAAGGACCTTACTTGGTGGTGCTAAATTCACTGTCACCTATTATATTAGCACGAAAACAGCATTGGATCCATCAGTCTCAAGTGGAATAGGTAGTGGACCAATATAGATAGAAGGCTGCAAGATGAACTGTTAAGGATAAGACTTACTAAGTATTAATTAGTGCTAACTAGTGTGTTTCTATAATTTACTTGTTTTCTATTAAATTTACCTTTTAAGCCTGTTCATTTGGTGGAGTGAAGGGAATTTTTAGGATTTGGTTAGAAGGAATCAAGGATTTGATTGGACATAAAAAACATTGGGGGATATATGAAGCAGCATGGTCCTAATAATGAGCAGGGACCACTAATCAATGTTGCCCCATGACCTGGCCCACTGGAGTGCATGGGGCATGCCACACAAGTGGGCAGGGCATGCTGCTGGAGGGGATAGGATGTCATCCTCACATGATGAGCTGTGAAGAATTGATTGGGGAACAGGCAGTTTGTGAAGTGATGGTTGAAAACTATTAGGTAGGAAACCCACTGGAGTGATGGAGGGGTTCAACCTATATATAGGCTGCATGGTCAGAGCAATGGAATTGGAGAAAATCAAGGAATGACCTCCAAGGAAGGAAGTGGTGAGACAGCAGGAGGGGAAACACCTGGGCGAAGAGGAATTTGAGGGAGAACAGGAGGGGAAGGAAGCAAATTGGCTACCCGTCCAGAGAAGTGTAGTGGAGAGGCCTAAAGAGAAGAAAGAAGTGATGGAAGGGAAAAAAAGGAAATGAAGGAAAAGTCTATAAAGAAGGACGTAATAAGGGAAAAGTAAAAAGCCTTACCTACTGAAGTTTGGAACGTGGAGATGATAATTTGGGGGGTTGGTGTTTTGCAAACCAATTAACTATACCTATTGGACGTCTGAGGTTTGGTGGTTGGGGTTGGGCTGTCACTGAGTGTACAGCCCAGGACAAGGTAAATGCAGGCCCATTTCTAGTGTAAATAAAGTTATATTCAATGTGCCTCATTGGATTGTCTTGTGTTTTATGCATCATAAGTGTGCAAGTTTACGAATTAATAGGCTCAAAGGCCACGAGTTTTGTAAAATGTTATGAGGTCATAATAGGTTTGAAAAACCCAATGGAACAGTGATATCACAATGTCAATATGATGTCACAATATCGAGTGATAATACTATTTTGATGTTATACTTAGTTGGTGATGCTATAAGGGTGATGAGTTCACAATAGGTTTAGCATTTTAAAATAGGTCACCATAGTTTTTTTTTTTTTAATTGTGAAAATACTGTACAGAGGGGTTACAATTACAGGGGCAAGATAATGAGTACATTTCTTATCAAGCATTGTAGCCTCCTCCTTTGTTTCCCCTTCCCATCCCTTCCCATACTTACCTGGCAGGGAAAATACCTCGATCACACAATAGGTTTATGAAGACAGTTATGATATCAGTTATGATGTCAGTTCCACCCAGGAGAAATTCACCCAGCCCAGGCAGAAAAAACTCCGCCCACAGAGGAGTGACTTTCTTCACCAGGTAAACACAGCCAGAGTCTGCCTCTCCCTACAACAGCCTAGAAAACAATTGAAATTCAGAAAACATAAATCCCGAGAAAAGCTCCAAGCTGGGCTCTGTGAGTGTCTCAGGAGTTAGCCCCTCAGGGTAAAGCTACTGTTTGCTGAAAGACCTCAACCCTACCCAGAACCTAGCCTCATCACAGCATCTCAAAACTAGAGGAAACAGCCATCTTCCTCTTTTGTGGTACTCCAAGCAGATCTCCCTCCCCCTGAACTAGCCTGGGGGGAGGATCAGAAAAACATGCCTAACACAGAGCATTTTCTGCCTGCCCAAACAGACAAGAAACCAATCAAGCCATAGGAAAACCAAACACCACAAGCGGAGCCGAGAGTCTACCAAGAGACTCGTTATGGAGACAGGGGAGATACAGGGTCTTCCCATTCACCCCTCCCAAAAAAAAAACCAAAAAATCAAGTTACTCTTTTTTGAAACTTTTCTTAAATTTTTATTTTTTAAAAGTGTTTTCTGTTAATCTTTTTTTTCTCATAATTTTTATTTTTGGTGTGTGTGTGTGTGTGTGTGTTTAAACTCTTTTGAGCTTTTGGTCCGTTTTTACTGTTTTCATTTTTTTCTCTCTTTTTTTTTGCATAATTTAATTGCTGTTCTGCTCATCCCAAGATATATACCTGTCATTAATTATTAGACCTTATTCCCTATTGTGTACATACTTAATCCAGAAAATTATTACTCAATTCACAAGCTCTTAGGCTTAACTTCTTTAAAAGCAGTATCATCTCTTTATACCTAAATAATTATTAATTAACTAAAATTAATATTTTTTATTTTTTTGCTTTCATGTTTCTTTCTATCCCTCCCCTCTTCTAATCCTATCCTTTTCTTCTCTCAGTATCATTTCTTTAAACGTACATAATTTTTAAGTGTTTCAATTCTTAAATTTAGTTTTTGTTTTTCCAATTTTCTTTTTTTTAAATTTCTCTCCTGTCATTCTGTCCAATCCATTTCCCTCTCTGAGATTGGGAATTGGTTAAATTTACTGTCCTTTTACCCCTCCACATCCCTCTAGTCATATTTGTCCCCACATTTTTTCCTGAAGCTAATAATTTCTGGTTTGCCAAATCCTTTTTTGTTGTTTGAAGCACAGTAATACATAGTTGTTCGTTTGATATTGAATAGATTGTATCTGTTGAATTAGATTGTATCGGCAGCCATTTTGATTTTGCAACTACAGGACTCTGGCTGATGCTTGCCTTAAAATAGTGTTCTAGCACAAAATTTGTGATGCTTTTATACCAAATGGGAATAAGTAGCCAAAAAGCACAATAAAAATGGCAAGTCCAGATATCCCAACTCCCACTCATGTTAATCAGGTGACAGAATTGTTAATGAATAATACAGAGAAGCTCCTTAAAACCTGTACATACACTACTAGTAAACATGGTGAATGAAATGATTGGAATTGCAAAGGACTCAGTTTGAGCGTGATAGGGAGCGAGAGGAGGCAAACCAAAGATTAATACAGGTATCTTGTAAGCATTAGGAAGCTACTTAAAGATTAATGCAGGAATTGCAAAAGCAGGTTGAGAAGAGTCAAAGATAAATACAGGAAATGCGGAGCACAGCCATAGAGAATTACTGGAATTGCGTGAATATGACGAAATTAATCAAAGAGTAATACAGGAATTATGAGAGCAGGATGAGACTAGACAAAGATCAATAGAGGCATTCATGGAATCAATAAACAGATTGCTGAAGGAAGTCATGGAGACCACAAATGGAATGCTGAATGGAGCCCTACTGAAAGAATGGGTGTCCAGGGAAACCATAACCAATCAACTAAGAGATTTGAAAAACTGAACACAAAATTAAGGAAGTAAAGAATTTCACACAAGACCTAAATCAAAGCTCCAACAAAGATTTTGAAGCCATCAAAGCTGACCAATTAGAAGAAAAAGGAATAAAAAAAAGTAGAAAGTCTTGACAGTAGGTTAGACCATGTGGAAGATTCAATCTCGGGGATTGAAGACAGCCTATATATTATAGAGAAAAAATATAAAATTATGCAAGACAAATCCAAAAAATATGATAGATCTATCCAACATTTGGAAGACACCATCAGAAGGCCTAATCTGAGGATAATGGGTGTAGAGGAGCACCTAGAAAAAGAAGTTAATGGTCCAGAAAACTTATTTAACAGAAACCTAGCAGAGAACTTCCCAAACATATAAAAAGATAGGCCTATTCAGATGTAAGAAGCTTATAGAAAATCAAATAGACCAAAACAGAACAAGATATCCCACTGTCAGATTATAATCTGCACAGGATCAATTCAGACCCAGGAATGGAGCCTTAACGATCTAAAGGAGAAAAGAACAATCACCTATAAACAGAAACCAATTAGAATCATCCCAGATTTCTCAGCAGAGCCGATTAAAGGAAGAAGAGCCTGGAATGGTGTATGCCATGCGCTAAAGTCAAACAACTATCTGCCAAGAATACTGTACCCAGCTAAACTATCCTTCATAACCGAAGGTCGAATAAAAACTTTCCATAGCAAAGAAACAGTGAAACAATGTATCTCCAACAAACCAGCCCTACAAAAGACAAAAGTATCCTACACATAGAAAACCAACAAGACCACAGTAAGAGCCAAGAAACAGTATTCAAGGGAACAAAATTAGAGCTCAACACCCTTTGTGATAAAAGCTCTGTAAAAACTGTGAATCCAGTCAACATTCCTCAATACAATAAAGGCTTTATATGACAAACCTACAGCCAGCATTGTAATTAATGGTGAAAAATTAAGCCATTTCTTCTTAACTCAGGAACGAGACAAGGATGTCCACTCTCTCCACTTCTCTTCAATTTAGTATTAGAATGCCTAGCTACAGCAAAAGACAAGATGCAAATATAAAAGGGATCCAAATAGGGAAAGATGATGTAAAACTCTCCATATATGCAGATGACATGATGTTGTCTTTAAATAATCCCACCGACTCCACTCCGAAATTATTCATGCTGATTCAAAACATTGGCAAAGTAACAAGGGAAAAAGTAACTCTCAAAAATCAATGGATTTTTTGTATGCCAACAATGAGAAAAGCATGGCTGAAATCAAGAAAGCAACTCCATTCATAATAGCCCATAAAAATTAAAATACCTAGGTGTTAACTTAATCAAAGATGTGAGGGACCTTTATGATGCAAATTTTAAAAACATGAAAAAGGAAATAAAAACGGAACTTAAAAAGTGGAAAAACCTCCCATGCTCCTGGATTTGAAGAATCAAATCGTGAAAATGACAATACTTCCCTACGCTATCTACAAATTCAATGTGATGCTTATCAATATTAAAACTCATTCATCAAGAAAATAGAAGAGGAATTCCAAAAATTCATATGGAACAATAAAAGACTCTGAAGAGCAAAAATGTTCAACAGAAAGGATAGTGATAGAGGAATATTAATACCAAATTTCAAACTCTACTTCAAAGCCATAGTAATCAAAACAGCTTGGTCCTGGCACAAGAACAGACCGCAGGACCAATGGAATAGAATTGTAAACCCAGAAATGAACTTACAGACCTATAGCCACCTAATCATCAATAAAGGAGCTAAGAAATAGAATGGAAGAAAGCTTCTTCTGTAAATGGTGCTGACAAAATTGGTTAATCACTTGTAGAAAACTAAAGCTAGATCCATATATATCACCCTGAAAGGGAAACAAAGGAGGAGGCTACAATGCTTGATAAGAAATGTACTCATTATCTTGCACATGTAATTGTAACCACTCTGTACAGTATTTTCACAATAAAATAAATAAAAATTTAAAAAAGAATCAAATCCAAATGAATGAAAGACCTCAGAGTCAAAGCAGACACCCTGAAAACATTGCAGGACAAATTAGGGGATAACCTATGTGTCCTTGGCACAGGCTGAAATTTTCTTAATGGAGACCCAGAAACACAACAGATCAAAGAAAGTTTGGACAAATGGAATTGAATGAAATTGCAGAGCTTCTTAATTATTATTTACCATACCTAAGATATGCAACCAACCCAGATGCCCCTCAGTAGATGAATGGATCGATAAAATGTGGCAATAACGCTTGATAAGAAATGTACTTGTTATCTTGTCCATGTAATTGTAACTCCTCTCTATGGTATTTTTACAATAAAAAAATGTGGTATATATAAACAATGGAATTCTATGCCTCCATCAGAAAAAATGGCATTGCCCCATTTGTTACGAAATGGAAAGACTTGGAAAAAATTATATTAAGTAAAGTAATCCAGGCCAAATTAAACCTAGCTTCCATGGTTTCCCTTATTTGCAATAGCTAGTATATGTCGGAGATAAACACAAACTGTCAGACAAGTTGATGTTAGGTGAAATGAAGACCAAGATAAGGACTCAAATGGTTTTTCTTTCTTGCTGTTGTTTCTACCATATTTACAAGATGATTTCTTTGTGGCTTTTTATGTCCCTTCCCCATGAAATAGCCTCTATTTTCACTGTATTTGATGTTGATATAATTTGGGGAGGGGAAGAAAAAAACAAATTGGGATTCATGTGAACCCATTGCAACAATGGCATATACAAGACGTTAAGTCGAAAATCAAACTTTACAACTTCGGCACAGGGGGACAAGGCACAAAGGGAGATGGGAAGGGATGGGACGGGGAAACAAGAAAGGAGGCAACAACGCTTGATAAGAAATGTACTCATTACTTTGTTCATGTAATTGTAAACCTTCGGTACATATTTTCACTTTAAAAAATCATGAAATAATAAAGTAAAAATCCATGCCAATATTTTTTTGCATGTCGTGGGGCTTGAATATTGAGCCTGGGCATTGTCCCTGTGCTATTCAGCTCAAGAATAACACCGTACCACTTGAGACACAGTGCCGTTTCTAGTTTGAAAGAGATATATTGGCACTAAGAGTCTCACACACTTTTCTGCCCAGGCTGGTTTTGAACCACTATGCTTAGATCACAGAATTTAGGGTAGCTAGGATTTCAGCATGGGCCACCAAAGCCCAGAATCAAGACAAGTTTAAAAAAGCGAGCTTATTGAACCTTCTGGCTTTTTCTAATAAACAATGTTATTTTTCAGCATTAATTTATAACTGTGAGTAATTTTTAGGTGTAACTTGGAATTTTTCAATAGAACCAAATATAACTGTTACTATTACTCGGTATCTTACAAAACCACTGTAATTGACTTTTCCAAAAGGCAATTATTACATACTATATTACTCATCATTATTATTACACTCTATATTACATATAGTGTGAAGTGAAAATAGTTTGGACCATTTCATACAAATTAGTAGATACTACTTTAGCATTATAAATTCAGAACTGTGATTTTAAATGAAGGAAAGAAGATTTCCGAGTTAAAATGAAATATAAATATGTAATGTGTCCCAACTGAATCAAAAATTCTGATTTTATACAGAGAAAAATATTTTCTTTCCACGAAAGTCTTTGAAGTAATACCATTGGAAATAGTGAGACAAGAGGAGAAAGAATTAAAATCATGTCAAACAATGTCTGTTATTCTGCTATAACTTCCACTATGAAGACCTGCCCATTCCCAGTTGTCACAAAATTTCGTGTCTCTCTTAGAATCTATTTGGAATAATTCTAAATTACTGACTATTTTTGTAATTTCTGTTATATGAAACAAAATACTGACACAAAACAATTGAAATAAAACACACACATATGTTGAAGTCACCACAACTGGAAAAACAACCAACAAAGTAGAACTTCCCCTGAAACAAAAACATGTTTTGCCCAGTTCTTTTTAAGCACAAAAACCTCAAATACACGTTAACTTGGAGTAGAGCCATAAAGAAAACTGTGTCTCAGAAATATGGTTGTGCTAATTTGTAATTAAATTCATCTAGATGAACCTAATGTAGCAAACCCGTTGAATGGATCAAATTGTTTAAAACGAATGTGACTCTATGAGGAGTGAGATCTGCACATATTTAAATGAATAAAATAACAAAATCAAGGCATACTTAAAAAATTCAGAAAAGCAATGAATAAGTCCAATATTATCCATATTGAGAACTAATTCCTACTGATTTAACAAGAAAAAATATGCAACTAATAGAATCTGAGCAGTGTACAAGAGTGTATATACTTTATACTATTCCAAAACTATACACTTCGTAGAAGATTAAATGTGGGTAATCTAAAGGAGAACATCAACACATGATATAAATGAAATGAAAAATCTCATGAAAAGAGACAAGTAGTTTCTGGAAAATAATAGCATAACAAGTGGTGGTGAAAATCTTTCTAGTACTGAGAAAATTGCATACCTATTTATTTAGATCCCAAAAAAAGACCCCAGTTACTCAAGCTGATTTGAAACTTTGGCAAAGTAGCAAGATACATCTGTGACATTATTATGGATGTTGACTCTGGCATGGAATTCATTTCCTCTTTGATCTGACAAATGAATATATGAAAGAGCATAACTTCTCCAACTAAATATCAAGACTTAACTAAACATATCACAAGAAAAGTCATAATGTAGTCTGTATTGGTACTGGGATAAGAGAAAAATCGGTCATAGTGATTCTGTATTTATTGTAAATGTTGATGTTTCTTATAACTTATTTCCTTTAGTTTGCATTTTCAAAATATTGTGTTACATGATGTATATCTTGGTAACTAATTTTGAATGCCTCCTTAAATTTTGTCCTGTGTATAATGTATCTCTTCTATTCCTAACCCATGAAATAATTTTGATTCCAAAAATATTCTAATAACCACTGTTTATAATACACAAAATCTCATAAGCATGACACCAGTAAGCATTGGTTAACATTTAGATACCAGGGTCTCATGACTGATGAGGCCTATCTGCATGAGTTACATTGTACCTAGATTCCACAGCTTAAATTTAGCCACTGTTAAAAAATGTTTATATCTTTATTTATCACACATCAGAGATTAAATCTGAGTATAAAGCCTAAGGAAAACGATAAAGAAAGAATTTAGCTTTTCTGTATATAAAGTAAACAAAATGCAGCATAGAGTAACTCACTGGTTTAAAGTCAACCTATTTCACCAAATCATTCTAAGCATTACCTTACAATGCGTTTAATTCTCATGAAGGGAATGGGGAATATGAGAAGAGGACTAACCAAGCACTGTCTCTAAATTTTGCTATAAACATTTCTGATAAAAACTGTTTGAATAATTGATTTAAATATATCCTAGTTTCATATACCAAATTACGTTCATTAAATGGGATATAACAATTAACTAAAGAAAGTCCTGGCAGAAAAAATGGCACCTCTATACTATGTGACACCCAATTCTGAGGTCTTTCATTATGCCTCCATTTAATGAATGTGATTGTTTAAATGTTTCATAAAGTAATAATTAAAATTGATCAGTATATTATAATCTAATTGTTTACAATTTTATCCTAGAAAAATTTAAGAACTTCACATTCATTCATGACATACATCACATTCCATTGGTATTCATATGGATAAGGAATGAGTTTCTTAGGATCTCCTGCCATTTGGAGGTGGCAGTACCAGGATTCGAAATGTGGGCTCCAGCTCCCACCCGAGGATAGGGAACTCACTGGTATGTTCAAAAATAACAACAAAACCAATGATTAGGCAGGCACCAGTGGCTCTCAGAAGTCCTCCTTGATACTTACAAGGTTGTGATAGGAGGATCATGGTCAAAGTCACCCTAGGCAGAAAAGTCGTTAAGAGCCCTGTCCAACTTCAGGGCCAACAAAGCCAGAAGTATAGCCATATAACTCTAGTGTTCGAGGGCTAGCCTTAAGTAAAACAGCTCATGGACTTTGCCCAGATCCTGAGTTCAAGGTCCAGGAGTGGCAACAAACAGACATACAAAATAATCTGTGCAGCCAACTGCCTAAAGCAGGTCACCCTCTGCAGCCTTTATTTACATTTTATTATGACGCCAGTGCAGGAACAGTCACAAACCAGGCAGGGGAAGAGAAAATCAGGTTTCTTAGAAGTAACCAGTATTCAGAAAATTAAAATTGGGGACCCAAAATGGTAGCATAATTATGCAAAAACTACCAATAAGAAAAAGATGAGGGGGCTGGGAATGTGGATTAGTGAGAGAGTGCTTGTCTAGCATGAAAGAAGCCCTGGGTTTGATTCCTCAGTAGCACATTCAAGAAAAAGCCACAAATGGACTTGGATGTCAGAAAGAAAAAAGGGAAAACTTCCCAGTCATAAGGTCTTCTGCAGTGTGCCAGGACACCAACATGGTCTTCACACAACCACAGAACAGGAAGACTATATCTTTCCCACTTCTCAGGCAGCCGAGGGCCCCAGAGTCAACAGGGCAGTGGCAGGTTCTAACTCAGGCGATGGGAACCAGAAGAGAAAGGGCTCTACCTCTCCATGGATTGGGGATTTGCCTTAATGATGTGGATAATGAAGGAAGGAGAATAGACTGACAAAGGTAGAAGAAGGGCCTTCAAATCTGACAGATGGAGAGTCAAAAAACCCACTCCCGATCTTAGCTATGGTAAATAATGCTGCAATAAATATAGTTGTGCTGGTAGCTTTAGTGTGGCCTTGTTTGTAAACATTTGGATAAATGCCCAAAAGTGGGACTGCTGGGTCAAAGGGGAGCTGAATGTGGAGTCTTTTGAGGAATCCCCATAGTACTTTCCAAATTGGTTGAACAAGTTTACACTCCCACCAACAATGAAGTAAGGTTCCCTTCTGTCCACATCCCCTCCAGCATCTCTTGTTATTAGAATTCTTGATTTTTGCCATTCTAACTGGGTATGGTGGTATCTCAATGTTGTTTTGATTTGCATTTCTTTTATGGCTAGGGAGGTTGAGCATTTCTTCATGTGTCTATTGGCCATCCTTCTTTCTTCTTCAGAGAAGTTTCTCTTTAAGTCATTAGCCCACTTATTTATTGGGCAGTTGCTTCTTTGAGGATTTGTTGTTGGGGGATTTAATTTTTTGAGTTCCAAGTATATTTTAGATATGAGACCCTTGTCCATTGTATGGAAAGTGAAGATGTTCTCCCAATCTGTGGGCTTTCTATTGATCTTGCTAGCTATGTCTTTTGCCATGTAGAAGCTCTGCAACTTCATGCAATCCCATTTGTCCAACCTTTGTTTGATGTATTGTGTTTCCTGGTCTCTATTAAGAAAATTTCGGCTTGCGCCAAGGAGACCTAGGGTTTTTCCTATTCCATCCTTTAATGTTTTCAGAGTGTTTGCTTTAACTCCGAGGTCTTTGATCCATTTGGAGTTTATTCTGGTGCAGATGGACATACAAGGATCTAGCTTTAGTTTTCTAGAAGTAGTTAACCAATTTTGCCAGCACCATTTACTGAAGAGGCTGTCTTTCTTCCATTCTATTTTTTTAGCTCCCTTATCAAAGATTAGATGGCTATAGGTCTGTAGGTTCATTTCTGGTTTTTCAATTCTATTCCATTGGTCCTGAGGTCTGTTCTTGTGCCAGTACCAAGCTGTTTTGATTACTATGGCTTTATAGTAGAGTTTGAAATTTGGTATTGATATTCCTCCAGCACTGTTCTTTCCGTTGAGGAGCGTTTTTGCTCTCTGGGGTGTTTTATTCTTCCATATGAATTTTTGGATTGCCTCTTCTATTTCCTTGAAGAATGACGTTGGGAATTTGATAGGTATCGCATTGAATTTGTAGATAGCCTTGGGAATTATTGCCATTTTCACGATATTAATCTTTCCATTCCAGGAGCATGGAGTTTTTCCCATTTTCTAAGTTCTGTTTTGATTTCCTTTTTCAAGTTTTAAAGCTTTCATCATAGATGTCCTATACTTCTTTGGTTAAGCTAATTTCTAGGTATTTTATTTTTTGTGGGGCTATTACAAAAGGAGTTGCTTTCCTAATTTCAGCCCGACATTTCTCATTGTTGGCATACAGAAAAACCATTGATTTTTGAGGGTTAATTTTATAACCTGCTACTTTGCCAAAGTTTTGAATCAGCTTGAGTAATTTGGGAGTGGAGTCTATGGGATTTTTAAATACAAGATCATGTCATCTGCAAAGAGGGAGAATTTTATTTCTTTTTTCCCTATATGTATCCCCTTTATGTCAGCATATTGCAGCATTATTTCTCATAGCCAAGATATGGAACCCACCCAGATGCCCCTCAGTAGATGAATGGGTCAAAAATGTGGTATATATACACAATGGAATTCTATGCTTCCATCAGAAAGAATGATATTGCCCCATTTGTTTGGTAATGGAAAAGATTGGAAAGAATTTTATTAAGTGAAGTAAGCCAAGCCCAAAGAAACATAGGTCCCATGATTTCCCTTATTTGCAATATGTAGTATATGTATGAGTCAAGCAGAAAAGATCAGATAAGGTGATGTTAGGAAAATGAACCCTAAGTGTCGCTACCGCCTCGACCAGCAAGGAAGACGCGACACCGAACTCTTCTCTCTGCTGTTTATTCAGGACCTTTTAGTAATCTTCTGACCCCAACCCCGGGGAGCAATCCCCACAGCCTTAAGTACCCACTTGGTAGCCAACCCTGATACGCCACGTGGGAACCACCAATAGGTTCAGCTTCGCGGAAGCAAGCCAGATTCTTTTCCTTAGCCATGTAAGGAGTTGTTTACCACGAGAGCACTCGCCATCGGGAAGGCGGAGGGCGGAAGCCGGCGCCATCTTCCAGGTGCGGCCTCTCGCAGCTCTCTACAGTTCCCCCTTTTTTGTTTAAAGAACACAGATGAGAATAGAGGTCTGATCCCTGTTGTGCAATGCAAGGACTGCATACAAGCCTTCTCCCAGAGGGTACCTTCTCTAGGGATGACTCAGCCTGTCCATTGATTCGGTTTTCACAAGGACGGGAAAAGGCGAATCGAACCCGTGTGCAATCAAACATGCTCTCCTTGAGGGCAAAACTCATGCCTCTCAACTGCAGTACTTTGGCTTTGCAATCTGTGTTCATTGTTTTAGGGTGGCAAGCCACGCTTGGGGGGACTGACCTGCTCCAATGACTGTAAAGGCTTGGATAATCATGGCTGCACTGCGACGCTGAGAACCTCTAATTTGGCAAATGCACCACAGACATACCAACGAGGCTAACACCAGAAGGCCTGTCAGGGCTCCTAAACCCGCCCATTCATTAAGATGATTCATAGCAGCGGAGATCCATGAAGATAACCCCTCCCCCAATCCGGCATCCACTCAGGTCAAGTTCACCATGACGATGGCAACCCTGAGCTGTTCCATCAGGCTGTCGAACTCCCCAGTTCAATTACCTAAAAGATCACTAGACAACTGTTTAGACAAATTTGCAGCGTTTTTTGAATAGGTTTTTTCCTGGGCCTGAACTCTGGACCTGGGCGCTGTCCCTCAGCTCTTCAGCTCAAGGCCAGCGCTCTACCACTTGCACTACAGCGCCACTTCCGGCTTTTTTCTCTTCTTTTTGCTTATATGGTACTGGGGAATCGAACCCAGGGCCTCATGAATGCAGAGGAAGTGCTATACCACTGAGCCACCTTCCCAGCCCCTTTCCTTAAGATGATTGGGTCATAGCATTAGGAGCATCCTCAGGCACAGGCACCCAACGAGGCATGCGGGTAACTAAAGCATATTTAAACTTTGAGGCATTCCAGCATTGGGTTACTGCACGAGGTAATTTCTTCCATACTCACAATGAACAAAAATGGGGGATACACACACACAGAGGTAGGCCTGTGAGTAATAGAAGATTTAGGTTTAACACTTTGGCCGCTGCAACCCGTAGCAGTTGCCACAACACCAGTCACGGTACCAGAACCCGAAGAGGCTGTAATCAAGGAAACAGTTATGCATCATGTCGTACGGGCATCAGTCTCGGGAACACAGACAGGGTTCCCCATCTCGGTACTGGTCTTCCCGGTTGCACCATCGCAAGGATGAGCAGGAGGACCATCACCCCCGCATCTCGTGCCTCTTCACACTGGGCTTTTCTAGTGAGGCGTTCAGGCACCCACACCGGATCTTGTTCGTCCTGAGGAAAAACACAAACAGAGCCTCGTGCCCATGTCAGTACGGGATCGGGCCCACGTCAGAGCCCTGTCAAGACATCCTTCCATTTTACCATCCCTTTTGCTGAGCCATACGGTTCATTATGTCTATCTGCTGCGGATTGACTCTGAGCATCCAAATTTTAAAAATTAATAGTAAATAAAGCAAGAGAAAGTCTTTCCTTTGGGGTACGGCCATGGCCAATTCCCCCCTTTTGTTTTTGTAGGCACTCTTTTATCATGCGGTGAGCACGTTCCACAATGCCTTGGCCTTGGGGATTGTAGGGCAAACCATGTATAAGTTGTACCTCCATTTGATGACAAAAGGAGGCAAACTGTTGTCCTGTGTACGCAGGTCCATTGTCAGTCTTAAGTTGATAAGGTTTTCCCCAGGCTGCCCAGGCCTCCAAACAATGGGCAATAACATTGCGTGCCTTTTCTCCAGCCGAGGACGTGGCATGTATAACACCTGAACAGGTGTCCACAGACACGTGTACATATTTTTGGTGTCCAAACTCAGAGATGTGAGTCACATCCATCTGCCAAACTTTTAGAGGGAGCAAACCCCGGGGATTAACCCCAACACTAGGCGGATGCTGATAAATTACACATCGAGGACAGTCTAATATCACCTGTCTCGCATCAGCTCGAGAAATTTGAAATTTTTGTTGTAGTGCTTTTGCATTAACATGAAATGTTTTATGAAAGGTTTTGGTTCTGTCTAACACAGAGCTAATAAATACCCATTCTTGTCTGGTCCATTGATCCACTACATCATTTCCTTTGCCCAGGGGTCCTGGCAGGCCCATATGAGCCCGAATATGCAAGGGATAAAAGCATGATTTTCTCTGCCAAATCAACTGTTGTAATTGTTGAAACAATGGACCAACCGGACTGGAACTCAATAGGTCCGGCAACCTCTAAAACCTTGAGAGCATTAATAACATAAGCAGAATCAGATATTAAATTAAAAGAAAACGGTCATGATTCAAAAACTTTTATAACAATTTTTAACTCTACCATCTGAAGAGCACTGGGCTGAAACTGGTGTTGTACCGGTCGTTGTGCCTCAACCATGTATACACCACATCCCGTTTTTGAGCCATCAGTAAATACATTAGGGGCACTTACAATAGGTTGAGAAGTCGTTACCTTAGGAAAGATAATTGGGTGTTCCTTGAAAAACCCCAAAAGGGGATGTTTTGGAAAGTGGTTGTCTATTTGTCCAGTAAAGCTACATTGTAAAATAGCCCAATCATCTATAGTAGCACACAAAGTTTGAACTTGATGGCTGGTGTAAGGAACTATAATGGTAGACGGGGCAATTCCAAAATACTGTAAGCATTGTTGAATTCCAGAGAGTGCAACACCAGCCACAGCAGTAGGGTAATATTCAATGGACTTGGCCGGTGATATTTTCGGGTGAATCCAAAACAACGGGCCTTCTTGCCACAACAACCCAGTAGGATGAGACAAGGTAGGGAGTATACACAGGGTAATACTCTTGTCTTCCTGTATTCTCTGTAAGCAGGCATTTTGTAATCTCTCTTCTATCTTATGTAAAGTCTCTCTTGCCTCTTTGGTTAACTGTCTAGGAGAATCCAAAGCAGAGTCTCCTTGTAATATAGCATAAAGGGGTCTCAATTCATAATTTGGTAGCTTTAAATAGCTTCTAACCCAATTAATATCTCCTAACAATTTTTGAAAATCATTTAAGGTTTTTAGATTATCTTTTCTCAACTCTACCTTTTGTGGAGTAACGCAATTTTTACATATTTTCGCTCCTAAGTAATCTATAACCTGGTCCTGCTGTACCTTTTCAGGAGCTATAAACAGTCCTCTGTACTTTAGCATCTCAATCAAATCCACATACGCCTTTTCCAGCATATGTTTACTCTTTGCTGTTAGTAAAATATCATCCATATAATGAATGCATCTTAATTTGGGATATTTTTGTCTAAGAGGGGCAAGAGTTTCATCCACATAAAGTTGGCACATAGTAGGACTATTGGCCATCCCCTGAGGCAAAACTACCCACTCATATCTTTTATCTGGCTCCTCATGATTGCAGGAGGGAATAGTAAAAGCAAACCTCACACTGTCTTGATCATGTAGGGGAATGGAAAAAAAAAAAAAAAAACAATCCTTTATATCAATCACAATAATGGGCCAAAAGGCAGGCAGGGAAGAAAGCAAAGGTAGGCCTCGTACGGGGCCCATAATTTGCATCTGGTTATTGATGGCTCGTAAATCGTGTAACAAACGCCATTTTCCAGACTTCTTTTTAATAACAAAAATGGGTGTATTCCACGGGGATACTGATGGTTTAATGTGTCCTTGGGTTAACTGTTCCTGTACTAATGTCCTGGCGGCAGTTAATTTTTCAGAGGAAAGTGGCCACTGAGGCACCCACACCGGCTCCTCCGTTTTCCAGGATATGGGGATCCCTCTCCCAGTGGCCCCTAGGAAAAACCCAAGCCCTGCCTGTGGTTTCTCTGGTACACTTTAATAGGCTCCTTGTTCCCTCGTAGAAATTTACCTAGTCCAAAACTGGGGTGATAACCCATACGCACCATCATGTCCTGTGATGCAGGGGAATAGTCATTACTTAATTTAAATCCCATTTCTTTCATAAGGTCTCTGCCCCATAAGGAAACCGGGAGCTCTAACACATAAGGCTGTATTATACCGGAATGTCCTTCTTCATCACTCCAGTGCAGCTGTCTCGCACTCATGTCAGGGGCCTTAGCATATCCCAGACCTTGTAAGGTTTGGGAGGACGATTGTACAGGCCATCCTGATGGCCAATCTTTTCTGGCAATAATGCTCCTGTCTGCCCCAGTATCCAAAAGGCCCAAAATTTTCTTATTATCAACATTGAGTTCAAGAACTGGTCTTTGGTCCAAATCAAGAGACAGGAATGTTATGTCTGTTCCCGTGGATCCAAAACCCCCTTTTCCTCTTAGCTTGGGCTGAGCCCCAAAATGGTCATGTAAACTGGGAAAAATCAAAAGCTGAGCAATTCTATCTCCTGGGGAGATGGCTAAAATTCCTTTAGGAGATTCAACCATAATCTTTACAATTCCAGTATAGTCTGGGTCAATCACTCCAGGATGCACCTTAAGGCCCCGCAGAATTGTGGATGACCTCCCTATCAACAATCCCACCGTGCCAGGCTCAAGGGGTCCTTGCAAGTCTGTGTCAACTAACTGGACCCCCATTCGGGGAGTTAATACAAGTCTGGTGGTGGCACGGAGGTCCAGTCCTGCTGAGCCCGCAGTGGCTCTCCGCGGTCCTTGGGGTGCTGGAGGGTCGGCCACTGTTCTGGGTAGTAGCTCCTGTCCTGGTTCTCTACTGCCCCATATATTTGCGGGCCCTGAGGGCGGGGGCCCTGCTGCCCGTTTTTTGAATGGGCCTGTGTTAAGGTTCGACCGTTGATGTCTTTCACAGATCGGCATTCAACTGCCCAGTGCTTCCCCCTTTTACATCTAGGGCACAGCCCAGGCTGCTTAGGCTGTTGTCCCTTTCCTGTTTCTATGACACTTCCTCTTTCAGGGCAATTACGCTTTATGTGTCCCATCTTGCCGCATCTAAAGCACGCACCTGAGCCTCCCCCTTTCTTCTGGGTTAATTGCACCACAGCAGCAGCTAATCCAGCATTAGTTAGTGGTCCGCCCAGCTCTCTGCAAACATTCATCCATGCTTCTAGTCCCCTATTCTTATATGGGGTTATGGCGGCTCTGCATTCCTTAGTGCACTGCTCGTAAACAAGCTGTTTAATTAATGGCATGGCTGCGTCTGGGTCACCAAAAATTCTGCCAGCGGCCTCGACCATACAGGCAACAAAGTCTGAAACGGGCTCCATAGAGCCCTGCAGGATTTTGGTAAGATTGCCACTCACCTCGCCTTTATTTGGTAAGGCCTTCCATGCCTTTATGCCAATTTTATTGATTTGTTCATAAACTTGAACCGGGTAGCCTATCTGCTGATTGGCGAATCTCCCCTGTCCAAGCAGCATATCTCTGTCCCAAGCTGGGTTCCCCGCAGGTTGATTGGCTGCAGCCTCTTCACTAGCAAATTAAATCAAAAAGGCCTTCCAATCTAAATACTGCCTGGGCTCAAACAAGCTCGTGCGAGCCCACTCCAATCACCGGCTGTCATGCAATGTCTGTTTAGGGCCTCCACCTGGGCTACAGTAAAGGAGGCTGTGATTCTGTATGTCCGCACAGACTCAGCTAAAGATTTTATAACCTTAAAATCTAAGGGTTCATGATACCGCTGTCCCTGTGGATCCTGAAATATTGGACAGGCTAGATGTAACTCGGCTCTGACCGCTTTCCACACACCTGGGCTGAAAGAACAGCCGGGGCTGCCACTTCCGGGGTCCTCCACATAGAGCAGAGGGGCCGAAGGTGTGGGGCGGTGCACGGAGGGCGTGCATTCGTCTTTATCTGGGTCCTCTCTCTCCTTCCCTTTCCTCCTCTTTCTTATCTTTGTTTTTTCTATTTGTTCTATGAGTGATTGTAGTTCCTCTGAGTCTGTAGACTCAGAGGTCTCTAGTTCGGCAAAATTGGGGTATAACCCCCCCCTGCTCTCCTCCTTTTCGCGGTCTGCCCTCTCCGATCTTTCTTCCTGCAGCATTTCTAGGGCGGCCTGACCATTCTCTACCGCCTCACTGCAACGCTGATCCTCGAGACAGCCTCTTATCAGTTTCCATATTGGTCTCACTCCGTTCTTAAGCATTCCTTGTTCAGAGGCAAAATCTAGGTCCCTCCCTAGTTTCTCCCAAGGGGCCACCGTGAGGCTTCCGGAGACAGCAAACCATGGGGCAACGATGTCACATTCATTCAAAAATCTCTCTAAAGTACTCTTTTATTTTTAACTTTTTTGAGTGCAGTAGCTCATTGAGAGCCAAAAAAATTGGGTGCAAAGAAGAAGCGCCCATGTTTTAAACATTTAAAGCTGGTAAACAAACTTTTACTTTCACTTTTGGCTACTCTATTGACTAGCCCCGGGTTCTCGCTCTTTCCCTATCTTACTGAGAAGAGCAAAAATCCCCCCCGCTCTTGTCGCGGATTCCCCTTTTACCTGGGAACTTACTCCCCGCTCTTGTCACGGATTCCCCTTTTACCTGGGGACTTACCCCCGCTTTTGTTGCGGATTCCCCTTTTACCTGGGAACTTACCGGTGCACCACCCTGACCGCAGAGAGTTCTGAGTCCTCATTGGGGTTATGGCTGAGTCCCCGTATGGACCACCACGTGTTGCTACCGCCTTGACCAGCAAGGAAGACATGACACCGAACTCTTCTCTCTGCAGTTTATTCAGGACCTTTTAGTAATCTTCTGACCCCAACCTCGGGGAGCAATCCCCACAGCCTTAAGTACCCGCTGGGTAGCCAACCCTGATATGCCACGTGGGAACCACCAATAGGTTCAGGTTCGCGGAAGCAAGCCAGATTCTTTGCCTTAGCCATGTAAGGAGTTGTTTACCATGAGAGCACTCGCCATCAGGAAGGCGGAGGGCGGAAGCCGGCGCCATCTTCCAGGTGCGGCCTCTCGCAGCTCTCTACACCTAAGATATGTATTTTAAATGTTTTTTCATGCATTTGTTTCTAACGCAATTATAAGATTATTTCTTTGTTGCTTTGCATGTCCCTCCCCCACAGTATAACTCCTGCTTTCACTGTATTTGGTGTCGGTATAATTTGTGGAGGGGAAGGGGAAAAACAAGTCGTTTAAATAAGGATACAGGAGGACCTGTTGCAACAATGAGAAGTACAAGTTGTCATATCGAAAACGAACTTTACAACTTGGGGGGGAGGATTGGGTGAGGGGCCGGAAGGAGGAAGGGAAGGGATGGGAAGGGTAAACAAAGGAGGAGGCTACAATGCTTGATAAGAAATGTACTCACTATCTTGCCCATGTAATTGTAACCCCTCAGTACAGTATTTTCACAATAAAAAAAAAACCCACTCCCTAAGACCAAAGAGCCAGGCTCTCTATTGTTAACCTAAAGATACCCTACAGTTCCCTTCACCTGGGGGAGGAAGGTTAATTAGTCATTGATTGAAGAGGCTGAGAAAAGCCTGATACTTGTGTAACTCTGACAAATGTTTCAGGTTACCCCTCATTGGTGGCCGTGTCTGGAATGAATGAAGTGGTTTTGCAGCTCACTTACATGTTGAGTGTGTAAATTCTGCCTCCTAATTCTGTAGGCCTAGGTCTCTTCGCCTAGTCTGGCAGTTGAAACTGTTTTCTGCCTTCAAATATTGTTACACTGGAGTTCTTTCTGCTAACAGTGCTAGGGCTTAGAATCTGAGAACTTCATGTGAACCCAGGATTGGTCAATGATGTTTCTTGCCTGCTTATATAACTCAAGAACTCTAAAAAATTTAGAGTGCAAGTAACTTCTCATTTCCAAGGGAAAAACAGGAAGCTCTTGAACATCTGACCTTTCAGCAATAGAAGTCAGAGTGTCATAGACATTCCAGCCCTGGCTGGCTTCATCCTGTGATCCTCAGACTTCAGCCTCCTGAGCTAGGGTGATGGGCATGAGCTACTGGTGCTCTTCTAGGTTCAGAACTGTAATAACATTGGCATTACAAGTCAACTGCTTATCACAAATGGCTTGGGCAGCATATTAGGCCTTTTAACATTGGACCTTTCTAACACAAGGTTATAATGCTAGTGTCTGAGAGGCTATGCATATGGATGGGCTACACTTGAACCTTGAGCTCTATCTACAATTCTGGTGTACATGAACATTCATTTTTCCAGAGAATGTTCTCCTAATTAACATATAGGAAAAGTAATTTGCTTAACCCTCACTTTTGTTCCAGTTTTGTGTCTCAAACTCAAGCCTGGGCACTGTCGCTGAGCCCTTCATCTCAAGGAGAACACTCTACCACTTGACTCACAGCACCACATGTGGTCTTTTTGTGGTTCATTGGAGATAAGAGTCTAACAGGTTTTCCTTGCCTACGCTGTCTTTGAACTGTGATCTTCACATCTCAGCCTCCTGAGAACCTAAGGTTCTTGTTGTGAGCCACAAGCATCTGGCCTGCTGTTTATGCCAGACTTGGGGCTTGAGCTAAGGGCCTGGGTACTGTCTCTGAGCTCCTTTTTCTCAAGCCTAGTGCTGTACCACTTGAGCCACTCCACAGCTTCTGGCTTTTTCTGAGTATGTGGCACTGAGGATTCAAACCTTACCATTCATGCATGCTGAGCCAGCTCTCTCCCACTAAGCCACATTTCTAGCCCCACCCTTACAATTTTATCCCTCAACTTGCCTATACCCATGAAAAGGCTTCTGAGTAAAAATTATCTAAAGAAATTCCTATAAGAAGGTTCTAAAGATAAAGAAGACAAAGTTCATAATTGGGAGAGACCCTAAACATGTGAAGACTGTGACAAATGCTTCCATTCAATTATGTATCATGTTTCAACACTTAATAAAATATTAATGAAAAATGAGTCAATGTCCTAAATTATTGTGTATAAATTTATAATAGATGTACAACATGTATTAAATATTATGTGTATAATAATACTAAATACAATAAACAATATGTAAATGAAAAGTAAAAAATAAAAATAAATACAAAACCAATAATAAAGATTATAATATGTAATAAACATACATATGTAAATGAATATCATATATTACATATATATAGAAATATTTTTTCCATTACAGGGCCTTCATTCAGAAGCTGGCAACTTTAGCCTGAATTTCTTTTCCTAAAGGACAGTGAGCTTTGACGTCACCTGTGATGCAAAAGAGTTACCTGGATGGTGAGATCAAATCCCAGCAATGATGGAAATACTGGCCCCAGTTCCAAGACAGTGACTTAATTTCTTTTAAATGGAAGTAGTTTTGTTTATTCAGTTACATATTGAAAATTTTTAAAAAAGCAGTGTAGAATTTTGTATATCTATCAGACACCTTTCTCTTAACCACAAAATGCTTGTCTGAACATTACTTTTCTCATTTTTTATGTTAAAAATGTTGTTCAGAGGGGTTACAGTTAAATGAGCATGGTAATGAGTACATTTCCAATTGAGCATTGTTGCCTCCTCCTTTCTTTTCCCCCTACCATTCCTTCCCTCCCATCTCCACAACTACTCCCCGTGCCGAGCTCAGTGACTTAATTTTAATTTTTGGATTTGCATGGGGTTTGAACTCAAGTAGTGGCAAATCTGCACTTTCCCTCACATTGGTACATATTTACCAAGTTCAAATCCCAGGCTAGGAAAGAAAACTGGTAGAAATTCAAAACAAGGGAGCTTTATTTCTTTTTTAATTTAGTTAAATAATTAATTATTATTTTTATTTATTCTGTATTTTGCCAACATGGAGCTTGAACTCAGGTCATGGCAACTCTGCCTCAGTTTCAATCACCCTAGGGTGGGGCACCCTCGGACCCATAGCCAATCTAGGGATCCTAGGCCCAGAGGGATTTCAGGAAGAAAAAAAAAACATAGCATAGCACAAAAAGTGGCAAGCTGCAGAGGGCTGAGTTTTTCAGTTTTTTTCTTTGCACAGTGGCTATCCTGGGTCTGAATAACATTGCTACAAAGTGGACCTGAACTGCCATATCTGAAGGCTGGCGTGCTATCAGGGAATCCAAAGACCAACCTGTGAACATAGGCCACGGGTTCAAATCCCAGTACTGACACCTACCAATGGCAGGAAATCACAAGAGACTCATTCCTATGCATTGGAATACCAACTGAAAGAGTAGTTCATGTTTCAGTCTAGTCTAAAATTGGATGTAATAATCCTAGGACGCTGATTGATCTTAATTAATAGGTTATTATGCATGAAAAGAATAATATTCATTCAATGCCGATATAATAAATGCCTAAGAGTTGGTAGAAACGTCTTAGGTGTCATTCAATCATAGATAGATGGCACTGGCACTACTTACTAATATATGTTTTTTTTGTATACCACCCTCTGCCTATCCATTTATCACTCTTTTGGCCAAACCTGGAACTGGATCTCAACACCTGGGAACCACCTGACAGCTTCATTGGCTAGAGGCTGCCATGCTCACATTCATCCATTCATGAATTGGGCTTGCTACACCCTGAGTTCACATCCCAGCACTGCCAAAATTTTAATGTTGGAGTAAGAAGCCAAGTGTGACACATGTTTTCCTTTTCTGTGAGAGTCCTGGGTGTCAGGCATGATGGAGAACATATTTACAAATCTGGATGCTGTGATAGAATGTAAACAATGTAATAAATGGTAGAGGGGTCATCAGAGTCAATGAAATAAATGGTAAATAAATGAATAAAACAAGAAATGATATGAATAACCACACCCAACAAAATATGGTCTGACTAGCTGTATGGAAGTATAAATCCTATCTTCAAAATGGATATAAGGAGTATATTTTCCATCCCTGAGGCTTGAATTCAGGCCCACGGAACAGGTCTGACTTTTGTCTTCAAGCATGTTCAGATTCCCTTCCGTCACAGTGCTGCATATTTACCCAGACCTTGAGTTCAAATCCCAGGCCTGGCAGAAAAAAATGTCATGAATTGCAAACCAGGTAGCTAAATATTTTTTTTTTAATTGAGGGCTATTGTAGAAGCCATAGTCCCACACAGCAAAATAGGTCTACAGTTCGAATATAGTCATGCCACTTCCAGATGGTGGGAGATCATAAGAAATTTGTTCCCATCCACAGGAATAATGATGGAATGTTATCAATGTCACAGTTGAATGACATGCTCATGAATGATACTTGTACACAATTAGACTTCATGATTTCAGTCAGCTGATTGATTTTATTTAATATCTTATGAAACATTAAAAGAATATTATTTCTCACAGGGACGCAATAATTTCAGGACACTGATTTACTTAATACTTTATTAAAGATAAAAATAATAACATTTATTCATTTATTTTTGTGGATCCTGGGGCCTGAATTCTAGGCCTGGGTGTTCTTCAGCTCAAGGCTAGTGCCCTATCCCATGGTTTCCCTTATTTGCAATAACTAGTGTATGTCTGAGTAAAGCAGAAAAGGTCAGATAAGGTGATATTAGGGAAATGAACCCTTAGATATGTCCTGAAATGTTTTTTTTTCTTTCATGCGACTGTTTCTAACACATTTATAAGATTGTTTCTTTGTTGCTTTGTATGTCCCTCCCCCACAGTATAACCCCTGCTTTCACTGTACTTGATGTCAGTATAATTTGTGGAGGGGAAGGAGAAAAACAAATCGTTTAAATAGGAATACAGGTGGAGCCATTGCAACAAAGAGATGTACAAGTCGTGATGTCGAAAACGAACTTTACAACTTTGCTGCCGGGGGTGGGGTGGGGTGAGGGAGCAGGGAGGATTGGGTCTGGGGGCAGAGGGGAGGATGGGAAGGGATGGGAAATGGAAATAAAGGAGGAGGCTACAATGCTTGATAAAAAAGTAATCATTATCTTGCCCATGTAATTGTAACTCTGTACATTATTTTAACAATAAAAAAATAAAAAAATAAAAAATAATATTAATTACACGGAGGCATAATAACTAATCAAGAATTGCTAGGAATAAGTGAACAATGGATAGACATCTCTGGCACTCTGTAAAGATATATGTATTTATTAGTGTACTACAATCTGTGTGTCAATCTGTTCTTATTTTGTCAACCCTCTGGTGCTCAATCTCAAATCCTGGGAACTGCCTATCAGCTCAATTTGTTCCAGGATGGAATTCTGACACACAGCCATTCAGGAATTTGGCCCTGTAGGCCTTGACTTCAGATGCCATCATGCCCAAACAATGAATCATGGAGTAAGAAACTGATGGTGACACATGTTTTCCTTTTCTGTGAAAGTCCTGGGTGTCAGGTATAAGTGGAATACATATGCAGATCTATATCCTATTTAATCAATGTAACCAATGTTCTATGTGCCATATTTGTCATTAAAATAAACAGTCAATACATGTTGGGTCTTTTTTTGCCCCTGAAAGATGGATGGGGCCCAAGGAAAGGTAAGTACGCCCCTCACCCGTTCCCCATTCTCTCTTAGCTCAGGAGGCATTCAGACACAATGGGGAGTCAAGTCAAGCAAGAACTCATTTACTAATACACAGCAAGCACCTTTTAAAGGGAAAAATTGGGAGGAATGGAAGAGGAGGGAAAGGAACCAACCAATCACTGTAAAGGTCACACCATATCATGCACCTAAGCTTTATCCAATCAGATTTTAAGGTAAAAAAATTGGGCTGTGCCCACTCAACTCCCTCTCAACACCATCAATGCTGCCCCTGTGCCCCACAAACACATGAATAGAACAAAAATAAAATTAATAACTACACTGAATGCAGTATGGAGTCAACCTATGTATGTAAATATAAATCATATATTTAAAATGTGCACAAATAGGGTGTATTCTAGTACTGGGGATAGATTTCAGATGTAAGGAACATACATTAATTTCTTGGCTTCAAGAAGGCTAGTTTCCCCTTTCAAAACAGTGCAACAGGGTTACCCAGACCATGAGTCCCAATCCCAGTTCTAGCAGAAAAAATGGCACCTTTATACTATGTGACACCCAATTCTTAGGTATTTCATTATGCCTCCATTTAATGAACGTGATTGTTTAAATGCTTCATGAAATATTGATTAAAATCGATCAGTGTCCTATAATATAATTGAGTATAATTTTATCATAGAATTATTTAAGAGCTGCCCATTCAATCATAACATACATCATGTTCCATTGGTATTCATATAGATAGGAATGTGTTTCTAAGGATCTCTTTCCATTTGGAGTTGGCAGGACCAGGATTCGAACTGTGGGCTCCAGCTCCCACCATTTTAACTCGAGGATAGGGAATTCACTGGTCTGTCCAAGAATTGCAAGACCAATGATTAGGGAGGCACCAGTGGCTCTCAGAAGACCTTATTGATATTTACAAGGCTGTGATAGGAGGATCACAGTCAAATTCACACTAGGCAGGAAAGTCCTTGAGATCCCTGTCCAGCTTCAGTGCCAACAAAGCCAGAAGTAGAGCTGTGTAGCTCCAGTGGTAGAGGTATAGCCCTGATTAAAAGCAGCTCACAACACACACACACTCACACATACACACACAAACACACACACACACACAGAACAGTCTAATCATCTATCTGTTTATATATTGGCCATTCCTAGGGCTTGATCTCAAGTCCTCAAATTTGCCCGCCAACTTCTCTTGCATCAGACTGGTGTGCTAACATTTACCCACTCATGAAGTGGGCCTGCTAGGCCCTGAGTTCAATTCACAGAACTGCCAAAAACTTAATCCTGGTGGAAAGCCAATTGTTCCAATTGGTTTCTTTATTGGTGAAATTTCTGGGACTCAGGAATGATGTAGAATGCAAAGGCAATTCTATGTCTTATGTAATAGGATGCAAAAAATATTATGTGTGTAATCATATTCACTAAAATATATAAGAAACAAAACACAAAATAAAATGAATACACTAACTGCAATATGCAGTAAAAATGTGTAGGTCAATAAAATTCATGTACTTAAAATATATACGAATATTTTCTTTCGAGTGCTAGGACTTGAATTCAGGCCCTAGAAACAGGCCTGACTTTCTTGTCTTCCAGAATGGTGATCTTCCCCATCCCCAACAGTGCTGCAGATTTACCCAGACCCTGAGTTCAAATCCCAGGACTGGCAGAAAAAATGGCATGAATTTCAAGCCAAGAAGCCTCATAACTTTTAAAATATTTTTAATGTTTTTATGTATGTATGTATGTATGTAGGTAGGTAGGTAGGTAGCCAGGTAGGTATTATTCTTTTGTCAAGCACAGGTCTTGAACTCAGCTCATGGCAATTCTGCCGTAGCTTTGGTCACCCTAGGCTGGGGTGCAGCGACTAGACCCACAGCCGAACCTGGGTTCCTGGGACCCAAAGGCTGACAAGAAAAAAAAAGTAATTAATGCGACACAGTAAAAAAAAAACAAACAAACTGGCAACTTGCAGATGGCTACCGGTTTTACATTTCTTTTCTTTGCTAGGTGACCATCCTGCGTCTGAATGACCCGGTTGAAAAAGGTTGGTAACTTGGCATTGCTGTAGGCTGGTGGGCTATCAGGGAAGCCATAGGCCAACATGGCAATATAGGCCCTGTGTTTGAAGCTGGGTCCTGACCCCTAACAATGGAGGGAGTTCCTAAGTGTCTCGTTCCTATTCATAGGAATACCTATGGAAGATTATGAATGGCAAGGTTGAAGTAGTTGTTTCTGAATACTACTATATAAATAGAGTGATTTTAGGAGGCCAATGTATTTCAATGAATATTTTTGACACATTCAAAGAATACTATTAATTACATAGACACAATAGTTTCAGGACAGTGGTGGTTGATTTAATCAATAATTAAGGAGGAAAACAATACTATTAATTACATGGAGGTATACTAAATACCCAAGAATTCATAGGAATGTAGCCTATATAACTGAATAATGTATAGACATCTCTGGCACTCTATACACTCAATAATTATTTTTGTACTACCATCTGCATGTCAATCTGTTCTAATTTTGTCAACTCCTAGAGCTGGATCTCAAGTTCTGGAAATACTTGTCAGCTCAATATGCTTCAGGCTGGCATGCTGACCCTCCTAGGGCTTGATCTCAGGTCCATTCATGAATTGGGCCTTGTAGGCTGTGACTTCAGATGCCAACACTCACAAAAATTGAATCGTGCAGTAAGAAGCCCATGGCAACACATGTTTTCCTTTTCTGTGAAAGTCCTGGGAATCAGGTGTGAAGTTTCATACATAGTCAAATCTATATCCTATGTAATAAATGTAATAAATATTTTATGTGTCATAACAATCAATAAAATAAATGGTAAATAAATGAATTAAACAAAAAAATGAATAAATACACTAAGCACAATATGGGGTCAACATACGGGGTTCGATTTCAGGGCCTGGGAAGTGCCTGGCAGCTGAATTGGCTAGAGGGTGCTGTGCTGACAGTCAGCCATTCATGAATCGAGCCTTCTAGGCCTTGAGTTAGATCCCGCTACTGCCAAAAAATATAATCTTGGAGTGAGAAGCCGATTGTGACACATGTTTTCTTTTTCTTTGAAAGTGCTCGGTGACAGGTAGGATGTATAATTCAGATGCAAATCTATATGTTATGTAATACGATGTCATAAATTTAAAAAATGTCATAGGTGGAAGAGTTCTCACTACAATAAATGAAAAACAGATTGAAGTAGTAATGAATCATTCTAGGATAAAATTAGAAACAAAAACTATAGGATGTGGATTAAGTTTAATATATTATTACCAAAATAAAAATGTCATGGAAACATAAATACCTAATAATTGGTTGTAACACATGATGCATAATTTAATAATGTATAGACATCTGTCTCATTCTATAAAATATGAAATAATGTGTATGGATGTATGTACATATGTGGTAAACAATAATAGGATATTGAGTAATTTAGTTAATGCTTTATTAATTGTTAACTGGGACACATCATTAAATGAAGACATAAGTTTATAAGTAATAATTGGTAGTAATATCTATAAAATAATAATATACAGACATCTTTCTGTGTATATAATGCTTATATATATATATATATATATATATATATATATATCAATCTCTATCTATTTATACCTCCTTCATTCCTGGGGCTCGGTGGTTAAATGCTCACATAGTGAGCATGAAGCCCTGGGTTCGATTCTTCAGTGCCACATAAACAGAAAACCCGGAAGTTCTGCTGTCTTTCAATCAATTGAGTTCTACCCTTGAGCACAAATGCTTAGGGACAGTGTCAAAGCCCTTACTCAAGCCCCAGGACTGCCGCCAAAAAGAGGTACTATGTTCTAACTGCAACTATATAAGGACAGTACTTCAAATACCACATGACACAGCAAGCTAGAAGTCTGGTGCTGACAGCTGCCACCTAACCTGACTTAGCCAGATATAAACTGCTGCAACCCAGCTCCATGGGTACCTCCATCATCCTGGCTTACCGTGGCATACCCCCGATATCCTGGCCGCTCTAGGGCTTTAAAACCTGGCGGGAAGTCTGCTAGACTCTTTGAAATATGGCTCAAAGTGGTAGAGTTCTAGCCTTGTGCAAATGTTATTAGAACAATAATATCCCCAAGCCTTAAACTCAAGCTCCATGACTAACACCCCCCCAAAAAAAAATCCCACTAAACACTTAGGTATGAACTTTTGTCGTTTTTAAAATGTTCCTCAAAGAATGGTGATATTGATTAGAGCACCCTAAGTCTAATGACAGCTTGTGGAACAGAGCTGTGTGCTGAGTCCTCCATGGGGTACTCTGTGCTGAGTCCTGCACAGGGTGCTATGTGTCGAGTCCTTCACAGGGTGCAGTGTGCTGAGTCTTGCATTGGTGCTGGGTTCTGAATCTTTCACAGGATGCTGTGTGCCATGCAAAGAGTGCCATGTACTGTGTACTTCACCAGGTGCATTCTTTCATTGGGTCTTTGTAAGATCTCCCCACTGAGATGATTATGCAGACAAGAATATTGAGGCTCAGATATGTCTCCATGGGAGGGACAAAATTATATATTAATGACTAGTGAGTTGTCTACTACAGACAATTGTTTGTTTTCTTTTTTCTCAGTCATGAACCTTGAACTAGGGGCCTAAGCTCTGACCCTTACCTATTGGGCTCATGACTAGCACTCCACCGCGTGGAGCCATGGACCCCCTTGCATCAAAGGCCACAGCCTCGGTGTCTATAGCTGAGGTCTCTCATCCTGCCTTCTCAGGAAGCTGAGATCTGAGGATCTGGGTTCCAAATTATCGCAGACACAAATTTCCCATGAGCCTATTATCTCCAATTCACTACTAAGAAACCTAAAGTGGAAGCTAGGTGCTTGTCACTCATGCCTGTCATCCTAGCTACTCAGGAGGATGAGATCTGAGGATCATAGTTCAAAGCAAGCATGGGCAGGAAAGTCCTTGTGACACTTAGCTCCAATGGACCACCAGAAAAGCTGAAGTGGCTTTTGGCTCAAGTGGTAGAGCACAAGACTTGAGCTGAAGAGCTCAAGAACAGCACCCAGTCACAGACATCAACTCCTACAATTATAAATAAGAAACAAACTAACAAACCTGAAGTATAGGGCTGAACAAACCTGAAGTATGGGTCAATAATGTTTCTTTCTTTCTTCTATAGCTCAAGAACTCTAAGAAGATTTAGAGTGCAAGTACTTCTCATCACCCAGGAAAACACAGAAAGCTCTTGAACATCTGACCTTTCAGAAATGGAAGTCAGAGTGTCATAGACTTTTCTGCCCTGGCTGGCTTCTCCCTGTGATCCTCAGACCTGAGCCTCCTGAGCTAGGATGACGGGCCTGAACTACTGGTGTTCTGCTAGGTTCAGAAATGTGGTGACTTTGACAATACAAGTCAACTGCTTATCACAAAGGGTTTGGGGAGCATATTAAGCCTTTCAACATTGTACCTTTAAGAAACCTGTAGGATACAAGATTACAATGATAGAGTCTGAGAGGCTGGACATATGGATGTGTTACACTTGAACCTTAAGTTCTGACTCCAATTCTGTTATACATCAGTGTTCATTTTCCAAAAGGTGTTCTCATACTTATCAAATAAGAAAAGTACCTTGATTAATCCTCACTTTTTTTCCCAATTGTGTGTCTTGAACTCAACCTTGGGCACTGTCCTTTAGACACTCAGGTCAAGGCAAACAGTCAACCACTTGAGCCATAGTGCCACATGGGGTCTTTTTGTGGTTCACTGGAGATAAGAGTCTAACAGGCTTTCCTTAATTGGTTGTCTTTGAACTGTGGTCTTCAGGTCTCAGCCTCCTGAGAATCTAGAGTTCTATGTGTAAACCACTGACATTTCGTCTATTGTTTTTGGCTGTCCTTGGAATTGATCTTAGGGCCTGGGTACTGTCTCTGAGCTCCTTTTTCTCAAGGTTAGCCACTTGGGCCACTCCACAGCTTCTGGCTTTTTCTGAGTATGTGGCACTGAGGACTAAACCCTGGCATTCATGCATGCTAAGCGAGCTCTTTACCACTAAGCCACATTTGTAGCCCCACTCTTACAATCTTATCCCTCACTTGCCTATCCTCAGGAAAAGGTTTCTGACTATAAATCATTTAAAGAAATCCCAATAGGAAGATGTCCAAATATTGTATAAAGCTTATACTTGGGAGAGACTCTAAACATGTGAAGACTGTGACAAATGCTTCCATTTAATTATGTATTATGTTTCAACACTTAATAAAATATTAATAAAAATGAGTCAATATCCTAAATTATTGTATAGAATTTTATTATAGATGTGCAAATTGAATAAATATTATGTGCATAATAATACTAAATAAAATAATGAATCAATAAATGAACAAAAGAAAAACAAAATACAAAATCAATAATAAAAATCATAATATGAAATTAACATACATATGTAAGTGTATATCATATAATAAACATGTATAGAAACATTTTTTCTATTGCAGAGCCTTCATTCAGGCCCTGGGAACTCTAGCCTGAATTTCTTTTCCTCAAGGACAGTGAGCTTCGCCTTCACCCATGGTATAAAGAGTTACCTGGACAATGGTCTCAAATCCTACCAATGGCAGAAATACTGGCCCCAGTTCCAAGACAGTGACTTCTTTTTTTTTTAATGGAAGCAGTTATGTTTACTCAGTTCCATACTGAACATTAAAAAAAATCAGTGTGGAATTTGTACAGCTATTCAAACATCCTTTACTTCCCTCTAAAGTGCTTCTCTGAGAATGACATTGTTTCTCTTTTTTTGTACTTTTTTATTGCGAAATTGTTTTACAGAGGGGTTACAGTTACAGGAGCAAGGTAATGAATACATTTCCTATTTAGCATTGTTGACTCCTTCTTTGTTTGCCCCCTACCATTCCTTCCCTCCCATCTCCACAACTACTGCACCCTGCCGAGGTCAGTGACTTAGTTTTGCTTTTGTGGTTGGCACGGGGTTTGAACTCAAGTAGTGGCAACACTATCCTCTCATTGCTACAAATTTACCAACACCCTGAGTTGAAATCCCAGGCTACGAAAGAAAACTGGCAGAAATTCCAAACTAGGGAGCTTTATTTTTTTATTTAGTTAAATAATTAATATTTATTTATTTATTTATTAGACATCTATGGGACTTGAACTCAGGTTGTGGAAACACTTCCTCAGCTTGGATCTCCCTAGGCTGGGGTGCAGTCTCGAGACCCATAGCTGATCCTGAGATCCTAGCCCAGAGGGCTTGCAGGAAGAAAACAAAAAGCTGGAAAGCACAAAAAGTGGTGAGCTGCAGAGGGCTGGCATTTTACGATATTTTTTGGGCATGGTGACCATCCTGGGTCTGAATGACATGGCTGCAAAATGGACCTGACCTGCCATTGCTGATTCTGGTGAGCTATTAGTGAAGCTATAGGCCAACCTGTCAACATAAGCCCTGGGTTCAAATCCCAGTCCTGACTCCAATGGCAGGAGATCACAAGAGACTCATTCCTATGCATGGAAATACCAATTGAATGAGTCATTCATGCATCCGTCTAGTCTAAAATTGGATGCAATAGTCCTAGAATGCTGATTGATCTTACCGTAGAGTTTATTAAGCATGAAAAGAATAATATTCCTTCAATGGTGGGATAATAAATACCTAAGAGTTGGTAGGTATATAGTAGGTGTCATTCAATCAAAGATAGAGGCTCTGGCACTCTTTAACAATATATATTTATTTGTATACCACCGTCTGCCTATCCATGTATCGCTGTTTTGGACAAACATGGAGGTCAATCTCAGTGCCTGGGAACCACTTGACAGCTTCATAGGCTAGAGGCTCCCATGCTCAAACTCATTCATTCATGAATTGGGCCAGCTAGGCACTGAGTTCAGATCCTCACATTGCCAGGCATGATGGAGAACACATCTAAAATTGAGATTCTATGTGATAGGATGTAAACAATATAATAAATGGTAAAGGTGTCATCAGAGTCAATAAAATAAATGGTAAATAAATGAATAAAACGAGAAATAAAATTTATAAACGCACCAAACACAATATGGACTTTACATCTGAACGGAAGTATAAATCCTACCATTAAAATGTATATAAGAAGTGTCTTTTCCAGGACTAGGGCTTGAATTCAGTCCCCCTAGGTGGAGGGAATGGCAGGAGATCCTGAGATACTCATTTCTGAACCTAGGAAAAGCCATGGCATGCGATCGATCTCATCTTTGAATGAGTACTTCGTGCATGAAGTGAGTAAGAAATGATAAATAAGACTCATGGGGTATAAATTATTTGTAAAGAAGAGTTGATGAATCTTGACAATAATCATCATATACATGACATGGAAGCATCAGAAAAGATCCAAATATAGGTACTTACAGATTGGATTCCATCACAGGTCATCACATTCCTACTCTATACAAATATGTACTCATCTGAATTCTACCTTCAGCTTATAATGGATGACTATTGTGCTCCCCACTCTCCCCCCAGGGGGGCTCAAACTCAGGTACTGGGAATGCCTAGCTCCTTTGTCGCTCACAGGCTGGTGTGCTCATGTGGACCCATTCACCAATTGTGCCTGCTAGGCCCCGAGTTCAGATCCCAGCGCTGCCAAAAGATTCATCTTGATTTCAGAAGCCAATTGTTGCATTTATTTTCCTTTCCTGTGCAAGTCTTGGGTCTCAGCTAGGATGCAGAATGCATGGGCCACCCTGTGGTCATGGGAATAAGTTGTTATCCATGGCAGCCCAGTTATACCTGTCATCATATACATAAGAAAATACACAATACATCCTTGAATAGCATACAAAATAAACACAATAAGTACACTCAATGCACGATGAAGTCCAAACATGGATGTGAATATACACCCCATGTTTCAATGATGCATTGAGCACTATTTTGGTCTCCCTGTGGCTTTATCTCAGTTCATGGGAAGAGTCCATCTCCTTAGTGGCTCATAGTCTGGTGTGATCACGTGGACCAATTGGGCAGTTGGGCCTCCTAGGCCCCGAGTTCGAATCCCAGCACTGCCAAAAATTCACCCTGATGTGAGAAGCCAGTCATTGCACCTGTTTTACTTTGCTGTGCAATTTCTGGGTCTCAGCCAGGATGACTACACCAAACGCAAGATGGAGCCCACCCAAGTTTGGAAATGTAGATCCTTTGTTTAATCATGAATTTATGACTATATTGGCCTCCCAACAGGGCTCAATCTCAGGTCCCAGGAATGGCCTGGCTCCTTAGAGGCTCACAGGCTGCTGTGCTTAATAGCACAGCAGTCACCAATTGGGCCTGATAGGCCTTGAGTTCAAATTCCAGCACTGCCAAAAGATTCATTCTGATGTGAGAAAACCATGGTTACATATGTTTTCCTGTTCTGTGAATATCCTGGGTCTCATCGAGGATGGAGAATGCTATATAAGCAAATCTATAGCCATGTGAATAGGTTGTCATCCGTGTCAGCACAGTTATATCTGACACCATATTCAATAAAATGCACAATACATCAATGAATAAGACACAAAATAAAAAGAATAACTACACTGAATGCAAGATGCATACCACTCCTGTAGGTAAAGAGAGATCCTACATTTAAAAAAGGTGGGCTTCCGATTATGTCCACTGCTGGGGCTTCAAATAAGGCCCTAGACCAGGCCTGAAATTCTTGTCTTCAAGAATGGTGAGCTTCCCCTTCCCCCACAGTGCAACTGAGATACCCAGACCTGAGTTCAAATACCAGCACTGACAAAAATATCATCTTGATATCAGAAGCCAGTTGTTGTACACGTTTTCCTCTCCTGTGAAAGTCTTGAATCTCAACCAAGAAGGGGAATTCATAGGCAACCCTAAAACCACAGGAACAGGTTGTCATCCATGTCAGCAAGGTTATACCTGTCACCATATTTAGTAAAATACACAATACTTCCATGAAATAGAGACAAAATATGGAGAAGTCCACTAAAGACAAGATGCTGTTGATACATGAATGTCAATATAGATTGTATGTTTAAAATATGAATTTATGACTATAGTGGACCACCTTGGGGATCAATGTCAGATCCTGGGAATGGCCTAGCTCCTTAGTTCACAGTTTGGTGTGTTCACCTTGAGGAATTGGCCAATTACTCCTACTAGGCCCTGAGTTCAGATCCCAGCACTACCAACAATTGGGTTGTAGAGTAAGAAGCCTAGTGTGAAACTTGTTTTCCTTTTCTCTGAATATCCTGGGTGATCCTGAGAATCCTGGCATTGTGGAGAACATTTCTACAAATCTAGATGCTCTGTGATAGGATGTCATCAATGTAATAAACGGAATGGGTTTCATCATAGTATAATCAATGGTAAATAAATGAATAAAAGAAAAATTTCAAGGAACAACCACACCAAACATGTATGGACTGAACATCTATAGGTAAGTATAAATCCTATCTTTACAATATATATAAATAATATGTTTTCCAGGGCTGGGGCTTGAATTCAAGACTATTGAACAGGTCTGACTTTCTGCTCTTCAACTACAGTGATCTTCCCCTTCATCCACATTGTTGCAGATTTACCCAGATCCTGAGTTCAAATTCAAAGCCTGTAAGAATAAACTGTGTGAATTGCAAGCCAGGGAGCTAATTTTTTTATTTTATTTTACTCAGTACAGGGCTTGAAGTCAGGTTGTGGCAAATCTGCCTCAGCTTTGATCACCCTAGGCCGGGGTGAAGCCACTAGATCTACAGCTGCTTCTGGCATCCTAGACCCCCAGGCCTTGCATGGAAAGCAATTCACAGAAAAAATATGGCATTTTTATGTTTTCTTCCTTTGCTCGGTGACCCTCATGGGTCTGAAGGACACTGTTGCAAAGGGTCCTTCACCTTGCAATGCTGAAGGCTGGCAGACTATCTGGGAAGCCATAGGCCCACATGGAAACATAGGCCCTGATTTCAAATCCCCCTCCTAACACCAACCAATGGCAGGAGATACTAAGAAAATGGTTCCCATCCATAGGAAGAACAATGGAATATTGTCAATGTCAAGGTTCAATGAGTTGATCATGAATGATGCTCTTATAAATTTAGACAGCAGCATTTCAGGAAGCAAATTGATTTTATTTCATATTTATGAAGCATAAAAAGAATATTATTAATTACAGGAACGCAATAATTTCAGGAAACTGATTGATTTCATTAATAGTATAAGGAAGAATACAATAACATTAATTACATGGACGCATGATTAATACCCAGGAATTGGTAGGAATGTAGTCTATATAACTGAATAATGTATAGACATCTCTGATACTCTGTAAAAACACATATTTATTACTTCCATCTGAATTCAATCTGTTCTTATTTTGTTAACCCCTGGGGCTTGAGCTCAGGTCCGGGGAAGAGCCTGTTTGCTCAATTTGCCTTAGGATGGCGTGCTGACACTCATCCATTCATGAATTGGGCCTTGTAGGCTTGTAAGCCTTGAGTTCAGATGCCAGCACTCCCCAAAAATGAATTGTGGAGTAAGAAGTAGATGGTGACACATGTTTTCCTTTTCTGTGAACGTCCTGGGTGTCAGGAATGAAGTGGAATACATATGCAGACCTCTATCTTATGTTATCAATTTAATCAATGTTTTATGTGCCATAATAGTCAAAATAAATGGTCAAAACATGAATAAAACAAAAAATAAAATAACTTCACTGAATGCTATATGGAATCAACATATGTATATAAATATAAATCATATATGTAAATTGTACATGAATAGGATGTTTTCTAGTGGTGGGGATCTATTTCAGGCCTAAGGAATAAACATGAATTTCTTGACTTCTAGGAGGCCAGTTTCCTCTTCCCACACAGTACCACAGAGTTACCAAGACCACGGGTTCCAATCCCAGTATGGCAGAAAAATGGCACCTTTATAGTACGTAAAAGTATAGTAATTTTAAGGTATTTCATTATACCACCATTTTATTAATGTGATTGTTTAAATGCTTCATAAAATATTAACTAACATCGATCAGTGTCCTATAACATAATTGTGTATAATTTTATCCTAGAATCATTCAAGAACTGCTCTTTCAATCATGACATACATCATATTCCATTGGTAATCATATGGACCGGAATAAGTTTCTTAGGATCTCCTTCAATTTGAAGGTGGCAGGACCAAGATTCTAACTGTGGGCTACAGCTCCCACCACTTAAACCTGAGGATAGGGAACTCACCAGTCTGTCCAAGAACATCAAAAAGACCAATGATTAGGCAGGCACCAGTGGCTCTCAGCAGTCCACCTTGATACTTACAAGGCTGTGATGGGAGGATCATGGTCGAAGTCACTCTAGGCAAGAAAGTCCAACTTCATTGCCAACAAAGCCAGAATCCCTATGGCTCTAGTGTGGAAGGCCAGCCTTGATCAAAACCAGCTCACAGACTGTGCTCATATCCTGCATACAAGGTCTGGGACTGGGAACAAACAGACATACACAACAATCTGTGAAGCCATCCAACTAAATGAGGTCACTCTCTTGTCTCCTGGACATTGTTCCTTGGGAAAAGGGCTGGGGGAGCTACTAACTTCTTGACTCCACCCATGCTGCTTGCATCACAGGATTCTGGCCACACCCCCATTCTTTCATAGTTCTTTCTGACCAATGAGATACAAGAAAGGTTGCCACGCCCACATTCCATGCTGCCTGGTAGCACCAGGATTCCCTCTGTTAGCTTACACCACTACCAGCAATTGAGGAATGTAGAGATGGCTGAGTGGTGAGGAAGAGACTCCAGGCAACTTTGGAATATAGAAGGAAATTGGGATGCCTGCCAGCACCCTGTCTTCCTTCCGTCCTTCCCAAGGTGCGGAATTTCAAACATCAGGCACTGGCACACGTAAAGCCCCAACCTGCTCCCTGGCCTTGGTTCTTTGCTCTGATGCTATGTGTCTGCAATGCCACTGCCATCGCTGCTCGGCCCACCTGGAGCAGCCTAAAGCAAGTTCTCCCAGCAGCTCAGGAGAGTGGCTGCCCCCAAACCACCCCTACCCCAGCTCAGACACCCCTCTAGGGGCACCGTGACCCCTTACTTGTGTCCTCTCCCTGGCTCTGGGGAGCCACCTTTCTGTCTTGGGCATTTCTGAAACAGAGACTCAAGATATGCTCTGGCTTGGCTGGATCGAGGTCCTCCTATCTATGACATGGTAGACATGTAACAACATGCACAGTCATCGATTTAGATGGATTATCGCAAACTTTTAGTCCACAGCAGCTGATTCTTTTTTCTGCATATTTTTTATAGTGAAAATACTGTACAGAGGGGTTAAAATTACATGGGCATGATAATGAGTACATATCTTATCAAGCATTATAGCCTACTCCTTTGATTCCCCTTCCCATCCCATCCTCACCCCATCCCCCTACCAGACCCTCCACCTCCCCCTAACAAAGTTGTAAAGTTCATTTTCGACATAGGACTTGTAGGTCTCATTGTTGCAATGGGTCCACCTGTAATCCCTATTTAAATGATTTTCTTTCCCTTCCCCTCCATAAATTATAACAACATAAAATATAGTGAAAGCGGTGATTATACCATGGGGGAGGGACATAAAAAGCAACAAAGAAATAAAATTATAAATGTACTAGAATAAATGGAATGAAAGTGAAAATTTTTGAATACATATCTTAGGGTTAATTTCCCTAACACAAACTTAACTGACCTTTTCTGCTTGAGTCAGACCTATACTAGTTATTGCAAATAAGGTAAACCATGGGACATATGTTTCTTTGGGCCTGGCTTACTTAATATATTTTTTTTCCAAGTCTTTCCATTTCCTAAGAAATGGAACAATGCCATTCTTTCTGAGGGAGGAATAGAATTCCATTGTGTATATATACCACATTTTCTTGATCCATTCATCTACTGAGGGGCAGCTGGTTTGTTTCCATATCTTAGCTACGGTAAATAAGGCTACAATAAACATAGTTGTGCTGGTAGCTTTAGTGTAGTCTTGTTTGTGAACATTTGGGTAAATATCCAAGAGTGGGTTTGCTTGGACATAGTGGATTTCTATGTGGATTCTTTTGAGAAACCTCCATACTACTTTTCAAAGTGTTTGAAGAAGTTTACACTCCCACCAACAATGAAGTAAGGTTCCCTACTGTCCACATCCCCTCCAGAATCTGCTGTTATTAGTGTTCCTGATTATAGCCATTCTAACTGGGGTGAGGTGGTATCTCAATGTTGTTTTGATTTGGATTTCTTTTATGGCTAGGGAGGTTGAGCATTTCTTCATGTGCCTCTTGGCCATCCTTCTTTCCTCTTTAGAGAAGTTTCTCTTTAAGCTTTTAGCCCACTTATTTATTGGGCATTTGTTTCTTTGAGGATTTGTTGTTGGGGGATTTAATTTTTTTGAGTTCCAGGTATACTGTAGATATGAGACCCTTGACTGTTGTATGGCTAATGAATATTTTCTCCAATCCGTGGGCTTTCTATTGATCTGGCTAACTATGTCCTTTGCCATACAGAAGCTCTGCAATTTCATGCCATGACATTTGTCCAAACTTTCTTTGATTTGTTGTGTTTCTGGGTCTCTATTAAGAAAATTTCAGCCTGTGACAAAGAGACTTATGATTTCTACTATTCCATCCCGTAATGTTTTCCGAGTGTCTGCTTTGTCATCGAGGTCTTTGATCCATTTGGAGTTGATTCAAGTTCAGTGTGATATATAAGGATTTACCTTTAGTTTTCTACAAGTAGTTAACCAATTTTGCCAGCACCATTTACTGAAGAAGTTGTCTTTCTTCCATTATATTTTGTTAGCTCCTTTATCGAATATTAGAAGGCTATAGGTCTGTAGGTTCATTTCTGGGTTTTCAATTCTGTTCCATTGGTCCTCAGGTCTGTTCTTGTGCCAGTACCAAGCCATTTTGATTAGTATTGCTTTTTAGTAGAGTTTGAAATTGGGTATTGATATTCCTCCAGCACTGTTCCTTCTGTTGAGGATTATTTTTGCTATTTGGGGTATTTTATTATTCCCTGTGAATTTTTGGATTGCTTCTTCTATTTCCATGAAGAATGAGGTTGGAATATTGATAGGTATAGCATTGAATTTGTAGATAGCCTTGAGAAATATTGGCATTTTCACGATGTTGATTTTTCCATTCCAGGAACATTTTGCCATTTTCCAAGATCTGTTTCGATTTCATTTTTCAGGATTTTAAAGTTTCACCGTAGAGGTCCTTCAGTTCTTTGGTTAAGTTAATTCTGAGGTATTTTTTTTGTAGGGCTATTACGAATGAAGTTGCTTTCCTAATTTAGCCACACTTTTCTCATTGTTGTTATACAGAAAAGCCATTTATTTTAGAGGGTTAATTTTATACCCTGCTACTTTGCCAAAGTTTTGAATCAGCTTGATTAATTTGGGAGTGGAGTCTATAGGATTCTCTAACTACAAGATCATGACATCTGCAAATATGGAGAGTTTTACTTCTTCTTTCCCTATTTGGATCCCCTTTAGGTTTGCATTTTTTCTTATTGCTGTAGCTAGGCATTCTAATATTAGATTGAAGAGAAGAGCTTGGAAATTCATGTCTCGATCCTGAGTTAAGAGGCAATGGATTTAGTTTTTCACGATTAAGTATAGTGTGGCTGTAAGTTTATCATATACAGCCTTTATTATATTGAGGAAAGTTCCATGGATTCCTAATTTTTCCAGAACCTTCATAATAAAGTGCCATTGGATCTTGTCATATGCCTTTTTGGCATCTATTGAGATAACCATGTGGTTTTTATCCTTGCTCCTGTTGATGTGATGAATTATATTAATTGATTTGAATATATTGAACCAGCTTTGCATCCTTGAAATGAATCCTGTTAGATGATGAACTATTTGAATGAATTGTTGAAGTCGATTGGCCAAAATTTTGTTGAGAAGTTTTGCATCAATGTTCATCAAAGTAATTGGTCTATAGTTCTCTTTCTGTGATGAGTCCCTGTCTGGTTTCGGGATGAGGGTTATTATTGCTTCATAGAATGAATTCGGTAGTGAACTTTCTCTTTTAATTTCATTGAAGAGTTGAAGTAGTATTGGTGTGAGCTGTGTTTTGAAGGCCTTATAGAATTCTGCTGTAAAGCCATCTAGTCCTGGGCTTTTCTTAGATGGGAGGTGTGTTATTGCTGTTTCTATTTCAATGCTTGATATGGGCCTGTTAAGATGTTGTAACTCATCCTGGTTTAGTTTCAGAATGTTAATATTTGCTAGGAAAAGGTCCATTTCTGCCAAGTTCTCAAACTTATTAGCATAACGTTTTGAGAAGTATTCCCTTATAATGTTCTGAATCTTGGTTGTTCCTGTGGTGATGTTTCCATTCTCATCTCTGAGTTTATTTATTTGGGTGTGTTCTCTTCTTTTTCTGATAAGATTTGCTAAGGGTCTGAAATTTTGTTAATTTTTTCTAAGTAACAACTCTTTGTTTTGTTGATTCTTTCTATATATTGTTTGGATTCTAATTCTTTTAATTCTGATATAATTTTAATTTTTTCTTACTGTCTACTGGATTGGGGATTATCTTGCTGCTCTGTTTCAAAGAGGCTCAGATGTATTATCAAATGGTTGGTTTCAGATCTCTCCAATTTGTTGATGTAGGAACTCAGAGGTATGAACTTGCCCCTGAGTACTGGCTTTGCTGTGTCCCAGAGGAATGGGTAATTTCTGTGTTCATTTTTGTTGAATATCATGAACATTTGAATTTCCTCCATGAGTTACACGACTTTCTTTGGTGGCTCTTGGTGTTGAGATCTAATTCTATTTCCTTGGGGTCTGAGAGAATGCAAGGTATAACTTTAATGTTTCTGAATTTGGACATTCTATGTGCTGCTGACAAGAACATGTATTCTGTTGTTAATGGATGAAATATTTGGTAGATGTCTGTGAAATCTAGTTGATCTATGTAGTTGTTTATATCTCTGCTTTCTCTGTTAAATTTTTGTCTAGTTGATCTATCTAGTGGGGAAAATGGTGCGTTAAATGCCCCAACAATTAATGTATTGGGTCTCTGTGGGATTTGAGGGAATGTAGTGTTTCTTGGATAAATTTGGGTCCTCCATTAATTGACGAAAAGATATTTAGAATTGTAATATCCTCCTGAAGTAGAGATCACTTAATTAGCATGGAGCGACCTTCTTTAACTCTTCTCACAAATTTTAATTTGAAGTCTATTTTATCTGATATTAGGATTGCCACTCCCGCCTGCTTACAGGGGCAATTTGTTTTGTGGATTTTGTTCTAGCATTTCACATTGAAAATGTGTTTGTTTTTATGGGCAAGATGTGACTCCTGAAGTCAACAGATAGAAGGATCTTGCTTTTTAATCCAACTAGATAGTCTATGTCACTTAATTGGAGTCCGTTAATGTTGAGAGATAGGACTGAGATGTATTTGGGAGTACCTGCCATTTTATCCACCTTCTTGGGGGCTGAGACAACTGGGTTCTTCCTGAGGTTATTGGATTCTCAGTTTGGATGGAATTTCTTGGCCTTTATTGTGGTCTTGTTGGTTTTCTATGTGTAGGACGTCTTTAAGAATCTTTTGTAGGGCTGGTTTCGTGGAGATGTATTGTTTCAATTTTTGTTTGCTATGGAAGGTTTTTACTTGACCTTCAGTTATGGAAAGTTTATCTGGGTACAGAATTCTTGGTTGATAGTTGTTTGTCTTTAGGGCATGGCATACATCATTCTGGGCTCTTTTTGCGATGATTGTCTCCCCTGAGAAATCTGAGGTTATTCTAATTGGTTTCCGTTTATAGGTGATTGATCTTTTCTCCTTGACAGCTTTAAGAATCTTTTCATTGGTCTGAATTGATCCTGTGTGGATTATAATGTGAAAGTGGTATGTCCTATTCTGGTCCGGTCTATTTGGAGTTCAAATAGCTTCTTGTATCTGAATAGGCCTATCTTTTTGCATGTTTGGGAAGTTCTCTGCTAGGATCCTGTTAAACAAATTTCATAGAACATTAACTTCTGTCTCTTGGTTGTCCTCTACAGCCATTATCCTCAGATTAAGCCTTCTGATGGTGTCTTCCAAGTGTTGAATAGATCTATTATATTTCTTGGATTTGTCTTGGATGGTTGTATTTTCTTTCTCTATAATATCTAGACTGTCTTCAATCTCCGAATTTCGATCTTCTGCATGGTGTAACCTACTATCAAGACTTCATACTTTGTTTTTTATTTCTTTTTCTTCTAGTTGGTCAGCTTTGATGCCTTCAAATTCTTTGATGGAGCATTGTTTTATAAATTGTATGAACTTCTTTAATTCCTTAATTTGGTTTTCAGTGTTTATTCTCAAATCACTTAGTTGATTGGTTATTCCCATTCCTTCTGTTAGGTTCCATTCAGCATTCCCTTTGTGGTCTCCCTGACTTCTTTCAGTTCTCTGTTTATGGATTCCATGAATGCCTTTAGTGGTATTTCTGCATTCTAATCCAGCTCCTTCAATTCCTGTATTACTCTTTGCTTAGCTTCTTCATGTTCATGCAGTTCCTGTAGTTCTCACTGATTTATCTCAGTCTTCTCACGGCATTCCTTTATTTCTCTTTGAGTGTTCTCAAGCTGCTCATGCAATTCCTGTATCAATAGTTGAGTAGCTACCTCACGCTCATGATATTCTTGTATTAACCTTCGTTTTGCCTCCTCTCTCTCATTCAGAGTCTTTGCAGGTTTTCAATATTTTCATTTACCATGTTTACCAGTAGTGTTTGTAGAGCTTTTTGGGAACTCTCCTCTGGATTATTCATTATCTTTTCTGTCCCCTGATTATCATGAGTGGGAGTTGAGATACCAGGACTTGCCATTTTTCTTGTGTTTTTCCTGGTTGCTCTGCCCATTTGAGATGAAAGTAATGCACGTTTTGTGCTAGCACACTATTTTAAGGCAAGCATCAACCAAAGTCTGTAGTTGCAAAGTCAAAAATCTGCAAAAATCTAGTCCAACAGATATACCTATTCAACATCAAACAACTATGTACTAATGGGCTATGGACCGCAAAGAAGAATTTGGCAAACAGAAATTATTAAATTTAGGGAGAAATATGGGTAAAAATAGGCATATAGAGATATGGAAAGGCTGTGGGAGAGTTAACTTAATCTTAATCTCAAAGCGGGAAATAGGTTGGATAGAATGATACTAGAGAGACAGAAAATAAGAAGAAAGAGAAAGAAAAAAGACAAGAAAAAATAGAAAAACAAACATAAAAATTAAGAAGTGCAATACTTAAAAATTATGCAACTCTGAAAACATAATATTCAGAGAAGAATGTGGATAGAATAAGAGAAAGGAGGATAAAAAGGAGATGTGAAAAACTTAAAAATAAAAATGCTTAAAATATCATATAGGTATGAAGAGGTAGTACTGCTATTGAGGAATTTAAGTCTAATAGATTTTAAATTGAGTAATAAATTTTTGGATTAAGCGTGTACACAATGGGGCTAAGGTCTAATAATCAACTATTGGCATATCTGAGTATGAGCAGAATAGCAATTATGTCAGGGAAAGAAGAATGAAAGAGAAGAAAAAGTGAAAAGAATGAGAAGGAAAGAAAAAAGGATCAACTGGTCAGTAGAGCTAAACAAAAAGTTCTTTAAAAGTCAAAAAAGTATAACTCAACTAAAAAATAGAACTCAACACCCATTGTGATAAAAGCTCTGTAAAAACTATGAATCCAGTCAACATTCCTCAATACAATAAAGGCTTTATATGACAAACCTACAGCCAGCATTATACTTAATGGTGAAAAACTAAAGCCATTTCCTCTTAACTCAAGAACAAGACAAGGATGTCAACTCTCTCCACTTCTCTTCAATCTAGTATTAGAAAGCCTAGCTAAAGCAATAAAACAAAATGCAAACACAAAGTAGCTCCGAATAGGGAAAGAAGAAATAAAACTCTCCCTCTTTGCAGATGATATGATCTTGTATTTAAAGAATACCACAAACTTCACTACCAAATTACTCAAGCTGATTCAAAACTTTGGCAAAGTAGCAGGGTATAAAATTAACCCCCAAACATCAATGGCTTTTCTGCATGCCAACAATGAGAAAAGTGTGGCTGAAATTGGGAAAGCAACTCCATTTGTAAGAGCTCCACAAAAATAAAATACCTAGGAATTAACTTAACCAAAGTACTGAAGGACCTCCATGATGAAAACTTTAAAAACTTGAAAAAGGAAACCAAAACAGAACTTAGAAAGTGGGAAAAACTCCCATGCTCCTGGATTGGAAAGATTAACATCGTGAAAATGAAAATATTTCCCAAGGCTATCTACAAATTCAATGCGATACCTATCAAAATTCCAACCTCATTCTTCAAGGAAACAAAAAAGGCAATGCAAAAGTTCATATGGAGCAATGAAAGACCCCGAAGAGCAAAAAACGCTCCTCAACGGAAAGAACACTGCTGGAGGAATATCAATACCAAATTTGAAACTCTATGATAAAGCCATAGTAATCAAAACAACTTGTTACAGGCGCAAGAACAGACCTCAGGACAAATGGAATATAATTGAAAACCCAGAAATGAACCTACAGAACTATAGCTATCTAATCTTCAATAAGGGAGCTAAAAAAAAAATAGAATGGAAGAAAGAGAGCCTCTTCAGTAAATGGTGCTGGCAAAATTGGTTAACAACTTGTAGCAAAGTAAAGCTAGATCCTTATATATCACCCTGCACCAGAATCAACTCCAAATGGATCAAAGACCTTGAACTCAAAGCAGACACTCTGAACACATTACAGGATGGAATAGGAGAAACCCTAGGTCTCCTTGGCTCAGGCCAAAATTTTCTGAATAGAGACCTGGAAACACACCAAATCAAAGAAAGGTTGGACAAACGGGATTGCATAAAGTTGCAGAGCTTCTGCAGGGCAAATGACATAGCTAGCAAGATCAATAGAAAGCCCACGGATTGGGAGAAGATCTTTACTAGCCATACAACGGACAAGGGTCTCATATCTAAAATATAATTGGAACTCAAAAAATTAAACCACCCAACAACAAATCCTCAAAGAAACAACTGCCCAATAAATAAGTGGGCGAAAGACTTAAAGAGAAGCTTCTCTGAAGAAGAAAGAAGGATGGCCAATAGACACATGAAGAAATGTTCAACATCCCTAGCCATAAAAGAAATGCAAATCAAAACAACATTGAGATACCACCTCACCCCAGTTAGAATGGTAAAAATCAAGAACTCTATTAACAACAGGTGCTGGAGGGGATGTGGACAGAAGGGAACCTTACTTCATTATTGGTGGGAGTGTAAACTTGTTCAACCACTTTGGAAAGCAGTATGGAGGTTTCTGAAAAGACTTCACATAGAGCTCCCCTATGACCAAGTATTCCCATTTTTCAGCACTTACCCAAATATTTACAATCAAGACCACACTAAACTACCAGTACAACTATGTTTATTGCAGCATTATTTACCGTAGCTAAGATATGGAACCAACCCAAATGCCCCTCAGTAGATGAATATATGAAGAATATATGGTATATATACACAATAGAATTCTATGCCTCCATCAGAAAAAAGACATTGCCACATTTATTAGGAAATGGAAAGACTTGGAAAAAATTATATTAAGTGAAGTAAAGCAAGGCCAAAGAAACACAGGTCCCATGGTTTCTCTTATTTGCAATATCTAATATATGAATGAGTCAAGCAGAAAAGGTCAGATAAGGTGATGTTAGGAAAACGAACCATAAGTTTTGTATTTAAATGTTTTTTTTCATGCATTTGTTTCTAACTCATTTATGAGATTATTACTTTTTGCTTTGTATGTCCCTCCCCCACAATATTTCCCCTGCTTTCACTCTATTTAATATCGGTATAATTTGTGAAGGGAAGGGGAAAAACAAGTCGTTTAAATAATGATACAGGTGTACCGGTTGCAGCAATGAGAACTACAAGTTGTCATAACAAAAACGAAATTTACAACTTTGGTGTGCGGGATGAGGACTGAGTAGCGGGGGGAGGGAGGCTGGGAAGGGATGTGAAGGGTAAACAAAGAGGAGGCTACAATGCTTGATAAGAAATGTACTCATTATCTTGCCCATGTAATTGTAACCCCTCTGTATAGTGTATTCATAATAAAAAATAAATGTCATATATTTAAAATGTACACAAATAGGATGTTTTCTAGTGGTGGGCATCATTTTCAGGCTTAAGGAACAGACCTGAATTTCTTGAATTCAAGCAGGCAAGCTTCCCCTTCCCACACAGTGCAACAATGTGTTACCCAGACCATGAGTTCAAATCCCAGTCCTGGCAGAAAAATGGCATCTTCATGCTATGTGATGCCTAATTCTTAGGTATTTCATTTGGTCTCCAGTTAATGAATGTCATTGTTTAAATGCTTCATAAAGTATTAATTAAAATTGACCAGTGTCCTATAATATAATTGTGTATTTTTTTATCCTTGAATCATTGGAGAACTGCCCAAATAATTATGACATACATCATATTATATTGGTAATCATATGAATAGGAATGAATTTCTTAGGATCTCTTGCCATTTGGAGGTGGCAGGCACAGCATTCCAACTGTGGACTCCAGCTTCTAACTCTTAATCCTGAGGATAGGGAACTCACAGGTCTGTCCAAGAACATCTGTAAGACCAATGATTAGGCAGGCACCATTGGCTCTCAGCAGTCCTCCTTGATACTTACAAGGTTGTGATAGGAGGATCATGGTCAAAGCCACCCAACGCAGGAAAGTCCTTGAGACTCCTGTCCAACTTGTGCCAAGAAAATCAGAAGTAAAGCCATGTGGCTCCATTGGAAGAAGGCTAGACCTGATTAAAAGCAGCTCACAGACTGTGCCCAGATCTTGAGTTCAAGGTCTGGGACTGGAAACAAACAGACATACACAACAATCTGTGCAGCCATCCAGCTAAATCAGGTCACTCTCTAGTCCCCAACTGGATTGGACTGAGTTTCCTGGGAAAGGTGCTGCCGTCATCTTGACCCACCCATTCTGCCTGCATCACAGGATTCCAGCCACACCCCCATTCATTCATGGTTTTTTCTGACCAATGTGATACAAGAATGGTGGTGATGCCCACATTCCACGTTGCCCAGTAGCACTGGGATTCCCTCTTTTGGTTGATACCACCACCAGCAGTTGAGGAAGGTAGACGTGGTAGAGTGATTATCAAGAGACTTGAGGCCTAGGAGGAAAGGCCTTGCTCAGTCCCACCATGTGCCCACCTGTGCCCCGGCCCTCTGCCCACCTTCCCCATGTTACAGTATTACAAACATGGTGCTGCTGGCTCAGATACATGTTGACTCTTGGATTCCTCAGACAATGGTGCAATGGTGCACCATCAGCCAGCTTTCGGCCCTGACCTCATCCTGGCCCCCCTCTGCTCTGGGCCTAAGTGTCCACCATGCCACTGCCATTTCAGCTTGCCCCACGTGGAGCAGCTTCCAACAGCTTTTGCCAGCAGCACATGTGAGTGGAGGCCACACAGGCCCGCTACCTGCCACCCCATATTTTGTTCAAACTTCTTAAGTTCTGTGTAAATTAAGGTGAATTTTAAATGGGAAGAAGATTCTCAGATCATTTTTTGTGAGTGTATTTGCTGTGCATTAATTTCCCAAGAGGACATGAGTTAACAGTAAGATAAACAATAACAATAATAGAGAAAAGGGACTTCTGGGAAGGTGGTGGAGGAGAAGCTGGAGGCTAAACAAGCTCTCACATAGAAAGCAGTTTAGAGTTCCAGTGAACAGTGCTAAGCCAGAGAATCACACCAAGTATGCCATCACAGGACAGAGAGTTAGGCCAGAGAGGCAAAATCCAGGCAAGTAGACAGATCTGAGCCCTTGCAAGTAGCTGCTGCTTGGCAGCAGTGGTGGCCGAACCCGCCATACCTGCAAAACAGGGAGTCCAGGACAAAGGAGCCAGATGCGGCCTCCGAGCCGATTCTACTCAACACCAGCAAGAACCAACAAGGAGCAGACATCTTCATCCTGCAGTTCGCAGACGAGAGACGACTCAGGAACCAAGACTCAGTGTGAATATAAGCCTGATGTCCTCACTCCTTCTCTGGGAGCAGAAGAGGGAAAGCCACCCCTGCCCCCCACCAGTACTGGAGATCAACATCTTGGATACTGACAAAGCTCGGTAGAGCTGCTAGCTCCAACTCAGGCCTTGGAAGAAAACTAGAGTCATTTAGCAGGTCACAAGAACCTAAGCTGACCTGCCAGAGTCAGTTCCACCCAGGGAAAAGTCACCCATCTCTGTCACCTACCCCAGGAGTACCTTTCTTCACTGGGTAATCAGAGCCAGAGGCTACCCCTCCTTTAGCAGCCTTGACAATCAATTGAAATTCAGTAAACATAAAACCTGAGAGTGGCTCCAGGCTGGGTTCTGTGAGTTTCTCACAAACTAGCCCCCGGGAAAAGCTACTGTTCGCTGAAAGGCCTCAACTCTACCCAGAACCTAGCCTCATCAGAGCATCTACAAACTTGAGGAAAAAGCCATCTTCCTCTTTTGTGATACTCAAAGCAGACCTCTCTTCCTTTGAACTAGCCTGGGAAGATGATCACAAAATCCTGGGTAAAGCAGAGCATTTTTCTCCCTGTTCAAGCAAAATGACTTAAGAAACCAACTAAGCTACAGGAAAATCAAACACCACAAGCAGACCAGAGACTCTAACAAGAGGCTGGTTATGGACACAAGGGAGATACAGGATTTTTCCCACCCTGCCAAAAAAAAAATCAAAAAACTTCTTTTTCCTTTTTTTTTTTGCAGTTTTATAAAAAAATTTTTTCTCAAAATTTTTTTAATTTTTAATTTTTTACATTTTTGAAAAATATTTTTTCTAGTAACTTTTTTTCCTCATAATTTTTATTTTAGGTGTATATGTGTCTGTGTGTTTTTCTTTCTTTTTTTTTTTCCTTTATCAAAAAAAAAATTTGTTTTTTGTTTAGCTCTACTGAACTCCTGATTTTTTTTCTTTCTTTCTTATCCTTGTCACCTTTTCTTCTCATTCATTCTGCTTTATGTTACTTAATTCTTGTTCTACACATCCTCAGATAAACCTGTAGTCGATTATTAGGCCTTATCCTCCATTGTGTATATACTTAATCCACAAATTTGTTACTCAATTCAAAACCTCTTAGACTTCAATTCCTTAATTGCAGTACTACCTCTTTATACCTATATAATATTTTAAGTATTATTTTTAAGTTTTTCACATCTCTTCTATATCCCTCCCCTTCAATCACTATATCCACGTTCTTCTCTGAATATTTTGTTTTCGAGACTACATAGTATTTTTAATTTTTACCTTTCTATTTATTCTGGGCTCTTTTTTTCCCTTTCTCTTTCTTCCTTTTTACTCTCTCTCCACTTTCATCCTATTCAACCTATTACCTGCTTTCACATTAGGACTTAGTTAACTCTCCCTGTGCCTTCCCACATCACTCTATTCCTATTTTTTACCCACATCTATCCCTAAACCTATAATTTCTGGTTTACCAAAATTCTTTGAGGTTCGTAGCCCATTAATATATAGTTGTTGAAAGTTGAATAGATGTATCTGTTGAACTATATTGTATCAGCAGACTATTGACTTTGTAAATGCAAACTTTGGTTGATGATTTCCTTAAGTTAGTGTTCTAGCACAAAACTGTTGTTATTTTCATCCCAAATGGGCAGAGAAATCCGGAAAAACACAAGATAAATGACAAGTCCGGGTATCTAAACTCACAGTCATGATATTCAGGGGACACAACAGATAATGAACAACCCAGAGAAGAGTTCTCAAATAGCTCTACAAACAGTACTGGCAAACATAATAAATGAAATGATTGAAAACATAGAAAAGACTCTATATGAGCTTGATTGGGAGAGAGAGGAGGGAATACAAAGGTTTACACAGGAATATCATGAGTGTGGGGACACTACTGAAAAACTATTTTTGCATGAGCAGCTTGAGAATACTCAAAGAGAAAGGCAAGAATGGCCTAGACAGGCTGAGAAGACTCAAAGATAACTACAGGAATGGCATGAACGGGAGGAAGCTAAGCAAAGAGTAATAAAGGAATTGAGAGACCAGGTAGAGAATACACAAAAATCACTATAGGCATTCATGGGATCCATTAACAAAGAGATAAAGGAAGTCAGGGAGACCACAAAGGGAATGCTGAATGGAACCCAACAGAAGTAATGGTAGTCCAAGGAAACCCTAACCAATCAACTAAGTGATTTGAGAATAAACAATGAACACCAAATTAAGGAGGAAAAGAAGTTCATACAAGATCTAAAACAAAGCTTCAACAAAGAATTTTAAGCCATCAAAGCTGACCAACTAGAAGGAAAAGAAATAAAAACAAAGTAGAAAGTCGTGACAGCAGGTTAGACCATGCAGAAGGTCAAATCTCGGGGGTTGAACACAGCCTAGATATGATAGAGAAAGAACATACAACCATCCAAGACAAATCCAAAAATTTGAGAGATCTATCCAACACTTGAGGAGCACTTCGAAAGAGAAGCTAATGGTCTAGGAAATTTGTGTAACTGGATCCTAGCAGAAAACTTCTCAAAAATGCAAAAAGATAGGCCTATTCAAATACAAGAAGCTGTTAGAACTCCAAATAGACCACACCAGAATAGGACACCCCACCTTCACATTATAATCCACACAGGATCAATTCAGACCCAGGAAAAGATCCTTAAAACTGTCAAGGAGAAAAGATTAATCACCTATAAAGGGAAAACAATTAGAATAACTTCAGATTGATCAGCAGAGACAATCAAAGCAAGAAGAGCCTGGAATGATGTATGCCATGCCCTAAAAACAAACAACTATCAACCAAGAATACTGTACCCAGGTAAACTCTACTTCATAACTGAAGGCCAAATAAAAACCTTCCATAGCAAAGAAAAATTGAAACAATACATCTCCAACAACCCAGCCCTACAAAAGATTCTTAAGGATTTCCTACACATAGAAAACCAACAAGACCACAATAAAGGCCAAGAAACAGCGCCCAAACAGAGAATCCAACAACCATAAGGAGAACACAGTTTTCACAGCCCCCAAGAAGGTAGAAAACATGGCAGGAACTCCCAAATAACTCTCAGTCCTATCTCTCAACATTAACGGACTTAACTCTCCAATTGAGCCACATAGACTTTCTAGGTGGATTAAGAAACAAGTTCCTTCTATCTGCTGCCTTCAGGAGTCACATCTTGCCCGTAAAAACAAACACATTTTCAAGGTTAAAGGCTGAGAAAAAAATCTACCAAGCAAACAGCCACCATAAACAGAAGGGAGTTGCAATCCTAATATCAGATAAAATAGACTTCAAATTAAAATTCTTGAGAAGAGATAAAGAAGGTCGCTACATACTAATTAAGGGTTCTCTCCTTCAGGAGGATATTACAATTCTAAATATCTATTCGCCAAGCAACGGATCACCCAAATTTATCCAAGGAATACTACTTTTCCTCAAATCCCACATTCATCCAAAGAAATTAATTGTTGGGGATTTTAAACACCGCTCTCCCCACTATATAGAAGAACTCAAGAAAAACTCAACAGAGAAAACCACAGATCTAAACAGGGGCATAGATCAACTAGTTTTTACAGACATCTACTGAATAAATCACCCAGCAGCATCAGAATACACGTTTAACTCAGCAGCACAAGGAACATTTTGTAAAATAGGCCATATTTTAGGCCACCAATCAAAGTTGTCCAAATTCAGAAACATTGAATTTATACCTTGTATTCTCTCTGACAAAAAGGGAATAATATTAGAACTCAACAACAAAAGCCACCAAAGAACGTCTGGTAACACATGGACACTGAACAACACATTGCTGCATCACGAGTGGGTCATGGAAGAGATTAGAAAGGAAATTCAGATGTTCATGCTATTCAACAAAAATGAGCACACAAATTTCCAGCTCCTCTGGTACACAGCAAAAGCAGTACTCAGAGGCAAGTTTATAGCTCTGAGTTCCTACATCAACAAATTGGAGAGATCTGAAACCAACAATTTAATGACACATCTGAACCTCCGTGAAAAAAAGCAGCAAGATAAACCCCAATCGAGTAGATGGAAGAAATATTTAAAATTAAATCAATTAGAATCCACAAAAAAACTATACAAAGAATCAACAAAACAAAGAGCTGGTTCTTCGAATACATTAACAAAATTGACAGACCCTTAGCAATTCTTATCAGAAAAAGAAGAGAACAAACCCAAATAAATAAATTCAGAGAATATTCTCAAAACTTTATGCTGATAAGTTTGAGAACTTGGCAGAAATAGACCTTTTCTTAGCAAATATTGACACACCGAAAATAAACCAAGATGTTTTAAATCAACTTAAAAGGCCCATATCAAGCATTGAAATAGAAATAGCAGTAAGAGACCTCCCAGCTAAGAAAAGTCCAGGACCAGATGGTTTTACAGCAGAATTCGACAAGGCCTTCAAAGCAGAGCTCACACCAATACTCCTCCAACTCTTCAATGAAATTGAAAGAGAAAGTTCACTACTGAACACATTCTATGAAGCCATCATAACCCTCAAGCCAAAACCAGGCAGGAACTCATCAAAGAAAGAGAACTATAGACTGATTTCATTGATGAACATTAATGCAAACTTCTCAACAAAATTTTGGCCAATCGACTTCAACAATTCATCCAAAAAATCATTCAACATGATCAAACAGGGTTAATTTCAGGGATGCAACGTTGGTTCAATATATGCAAATCAATTAATATTATTCATCACACCAACAGGATCAAGGTTAAGAACCACATGGTTATCTCAATAGATGCAGAAAAAGCATTCAACAAGATCAAATACCCCTTTATGATGAAGGTTTTGGAAAAATTAGGAATCCATGGAACATTCCTTAATACAATAAAGACTGTATTTGACAAACCTACAGCCAGCATTACATTTAATAGTGAAAAACTAAAGTCATTTCCTCTTAACTCAGGATCAAGTAAAGAATGTCCACTCTCTCCACTTCTCCTCAATCTAGTATTAGAATGCCTAGCTACAGCAATAAGAAAAAATGCAAACATAAAGCAGATCCAAATAGGGAAAGAAGAAATAAAACTCTCCCTCTTTGCAGATGACATGATCTTGTATTTAAAGAATCCCATAGACTCCAGTCCAAAATTACTCAACCTGATTCAAAACTTTGTAAAAGTAGCAGGGTATAAAATTAAACCTCAAAAATCAATGGCTTTCCTGTATGCCAACAATGAGAAAAGTGTGGCTGAAATTAGGAAAGCAACTCCATTTGTAATAGCCCCACAAAAAAAATACCTAGGAATTAACTTAACCAAAGAAGTGAAGGACCTCTATGATGAAAACTTTAAAACTTGAAAAAGGAAATCAAAACAGAACTTAGAAAATGAGAAAAACTCCATGCTCCTGGATTGGAAAGATAAACATCGTGAAAATGACAATACTTCCCAAAGCTATCTACAAATTCCATGCTATACCCATCATAATACCAACCTCATTCTTCAAGGAAATAGAAGACTGAATCCAAAAATACAAATGGAACAATAAAAGACCCTGAAGAGCAAAAACGCTCCTCAACGGAAAGAACGCTGCTGGAGGAATATCAATCACAAATTTTAAACTCTACTATAAAGCCATATTAACCAAAACACCTTGGTACTGGCACATGAACAGACCTCAGGACCAATGGAATAGAATTGCAAACCCAGAAATGAACCTACAGACCTACAGCTATCTAATCTTCGATAAGGGAGCTAAAAAAATAGAATGGAAGAAAGACAGTCTCTAGAGTAAATGGTGCTGGCTAAATTGGTTAACTACTTGTAGAAAACTACAGCTAGATCCTTATATATCACCCTGCACCAGAATCAACTCCAAATGGATCAAAGTCCTCGGAGTCAAACACACTCTGAATACAGTACAGGATGGAATAGGATAAACTCTAGGTCTCCTTGGCGCAGGCTGAAATTTTCTTAATGGAGAACCAGAAACACAATATGTCAAAGAAAGTTTGGACAAATGGGATTGCATGAAGTTGCAGAGCTTCTGCATGGCAAAGGACATAGCTTGCAAGATCAATAGAAAGCCTACGGATTGGGAGAAGATCTTCACTAGCCATACAATGGACAAGGTTCTCATATCTAAAATATACTTGGAACTCCAAAATTAAATCCCCTAATAACAATTCCTCAAAGAAACAACTTCCCAATAAATAAGTGGGCTAATGACTTAAAGAGAAACTTCTCTGAAGAAGAAAGATGGATGGCCAATAGACACATGAAGAAATGCTCAATCTCCCTAGCCATAAAAGAAATGCAAATCAAAACAACATTGAGATACCACCTCACCCCAGTTAGAATGGCAAAAACCTAAAATTCTAATAACAAGAGATGCTGGAGGGGATGTGGACAGAAGGGAACCTTACTTCATTGTTCAAAAACTTTGGAAAGCAATATGGAGGTTCTTCAAAAGACTGCACATGGAGCTCCCCTATGACCCAGCAATTACACTCTTGGGCATTTACCCAAATGTTAACAAGCAAGACCACACTAAAGGTACCAGCACAAATATGTTTATTTCAGCATTATTTACCATAGCTAAGATATGGACCTAACCCAGATGCCCCTCAGTAGGTGAATGGATCAAGAAAATGTGGTATATATACACAATGCAATTCTATGCCTCCATCAGAAAGAATGACATTTCACCATTTGTTAGGAAATGGAAACTCTTGGAAACAATTATATTAAGTGAAGTAAGCCAAGCCCAAAGAAACATAGGTCCCATGGTTTCCCTTATTTTCAATATCTAGTATATGTCTAAGTCAAGTAGAAAAGGTCAGATAAGGTGATGTTAGGAAAATGAACCCTCAGATATGTATTTAAGTGCTTTTTTTTTTCTTTCATGCATTTGTTTCTAACGCAATTATAAGATTACTTCTTTGTTGCTTTGTATATCCCTCCCCCACAGTATAACCTCTGCTTTCACTATATTTGTTGTCGGTATAATTTGTGCAGGGGAAGGGGAAAAACGAGTTGTTTAAATAATGATACAGATGGACCCATTGCAACAATGAGAAGTACAAGTGGTCATGTCGATAACGAACTTTACAACTTTGGGTGGGGAGGATTGGATGGGGGGATGGAGGGAGACTGGCAAGGGATGGGAAGGGTAAACAAAGGAGGAGGCTACAATGCTTGAAAAGAAATGTACTCACTATCTTGCCCATGTAATTGTAACCCCTCTGTACAGTATTTTCACTATATAAAAGAAGAAAGATAATTAGGGACTGCAGTGGCTTGTAAGCTTCACTTATATTACTGAGCATGGGGCCCCCTCCACCTTTGCCTTTCTGACCTTTTACATCAGTGGCAGGTGGGAAGATGTAACCAGAACATCTAGAGGTTGGCCCTGGGATTAAAAACTCCATTTTGTTATCATAAACCCTCCACTACTTCTTGAATTGGATCTGAGGGGCAGAAGAAAGTTAGGTAAGAGTATGCAGAAACTTATAATTACTTCTAAGTTTGCTATCTAAAATCATCCCTTTCCACCCCTTAGAATCCTATTTCCCAACTATGTACACAGCCTTACACTCTGTTCTACTGGAGCTTTTGAGTGTGGGGCATCATGTGCTCCTTATGTGTACTGCTTTACAAATGGAGATTTTCTCCTACACTCAAAATGATTTCATTGATGGGGGCACTGTTCAATAGGCTAAACAGGGTTTGCTCATTTGTTCATACCCTAGGTAGGACTAGCAAGGTCTAAGTAGTAGTCAGGACTCACTTGCTGTCAGTGGTATTGCTCTGAGGAATTACTGTCAGTGTTGCCCACAGTACCTAGTCCAAGGCCTCTCAGAAAGGCTCCAGACCTAAATTGCTTGAGAATCTGTGTGAGCTAATCATCATTGAGCAACTATGTTCCGTGGTTTGTTAGATATTCACTTCCGTGAGCATATGCATATGAGGGCCCAAGAAGAGAGTTACCTGGAAGGGAGGTCCTAGGATGCAAAATGTCTACTAGGACAATGGAAACCCATGGTTTGGCATGCTTAATGTTTTAACCTGTGCACTGAACTAGCAGGAAAAAACAACACACTAAGAAATCTGCCAGTTATGCCAACTAAAGAGATGTTGTGAAGGTTAGAGAAAGGACATTGATTTCATGGTAGTCATGACAAGACAACACCTTAGCACACCTTCAGAATACTAATCCATACTCACTTTTCTATTCACCCATGTTACTAGGTCTGAGTTGTATGTAAAAGTCCTCAGGGACTTCGGAACAGGAAGATCTAGGGGAGAGTCTAAGATTGGTCTACCATTTTGGAAATTAACTAGTTTTATGAAAGCCCTTAGTAGTGTCCTACAAATATATGCATTTACCCTACTACATTTGATAAGTATCCCCTCATTAAATTATCTTTGGTTGATTCACTTACTGACATAGCAGCTGCCTGGTAGATCCATTGTGATTTCACTTTATTCTGTTGAACCAGAAATGGAAAAGGAGATACTGACCACAACCCATTTACATCTTTCTCAATGAGCAGTGAATGGCAGGGGAGTATTTAAGATGCTCCCCATGTTCTCAGTTTGCTAATACCACCTGGGATTCCAGCTCAAATCTTGATAAACAGATACAGAAGTTACATGTAGCTTTTTTGCCAGATTCACAGCTAAAGAGGTAGATGAGAAAATGGAAGGGCTTGGTGTGAAAGCCACAGGTTGATATGAAGCAGAATTCAAAGGACGTGGAGATGAAGCAAACTACTTGTAGGGAAAAGGAAAGGCAGCTAATGAGCACCTAGAGAGAGAAGATAGAGCAAGTTTGAGGCCACCTGGACATCAGAGCAACCCATCTGAGTTACAAGAGTCTGGGTATTCAGAGCCATAGAGAGAAGTTGGAAGAGCACCAGCAAGTGCTCTTGACCGTTCTAGGGAGCTCCCAGAATGCCAGGGTAAGAATTGATAGCTTCCCAGAGCATTGCTGCTGAGCAAAACTCAGATCCTACCTACCATTATAATTGACACTGGAGAGGAGCAGCAAGAGTTGTGTGAAGTGATAGCAGCTCACTTTGTGGAGTTTGTTCTGTAGCATTGTGAAGTGAGTTCTCTCAGGATGCTTGGGGCAAAGATCCTAGAGCTAGTGTCAAAGAATGCAATATACTTGGAGTAGACATTTATAGATGGTATGTGTCTGAACACAACAACTGATAATGAGCTGACAGAGGTAGTTCCCTAAAGATCTAACAGCCAAACCTGGAGAGGCAAACCCAGAGCTCTGCACCACATCAGTCCACCATGTCAATTGCTTCTACCCTAGTACTGGGTACCCAGCATACACAACCATGACCTTGTTACCCTGTTGTTCCCCACAATCCCTCACAACTTTTATCTTTCACTTTGTCTTTGATTCTTTGTCCCTGATAAACTGTTCTGGATGCCTGTATTAGCTACGCCAACACCTGCAAAGCTGTTGCTGCTACCCAATTTCTGCCACTGCAACTCAGCAATTAGAGTCACAATTACCCTTTCCCTAGTATCCTACTCTCTGCTACTCTTTTCTGCTACCCACAATTCTGAACAACATGGATCCACCATGGATACCTGACATCCCTGTCTCTGCCACTCCATTCCCAAACAAAGCAAAGCAAGAGCGGGCACAGACAGTCGACTTGGGTACACCTCTTGCAGGCACAATATGACAAGTTATTCCTCAGGTATTTTACATGAGGGAATAAATGGTGGTGGAAGGAAAGTTACTAAGAGGTGACTAAAATCCAAGGACATCAACTTATATCTTGTTGCTAGGAAAAGCAGGCCCTAAGGTGATAGTTAATGAGAAAAGAAAATTTTACAAAGAATATTGGGGATTATAAAAAAGGTTTAGCTTAGCCTCTTCTACGAGTGAGCAGAATTATTTTATGATATAGATATGTAACTCTTTTCCATTTTAAAAAGCATATGAAGATGCACATTTATGTGGTACTTATATTGATTTATGAAATAGTTGCATATGATCACATTAATGATATTCAATATTTTATGCTCTATGATATGCTCATAAGTCTGCCTTTGGCAATATGAATTGAGCTCTCTAACAACAAATGGAATTGCATTGTCAAATTCTATAAGGAGATTATTGAGGCTAATAACAAAATGAAGGCTGGAACAAGAAAACTGAATAAAGCTACAAGTTTGAAGGTTAGGGGTCAGTGGTAAGGGCTATGATAAAAGAGAAATTCTTCACCATGGAATTTTAGAAAAATAGAATGTGTTTTGTTGAATTACTAGCTTTTTAAACTTTAGAAAGCAGAACATGATTTTTGATTCTTGCTTTTTGGAACTTCTTTAATGAGTGGTGTAAAAAAATTATCAAAATGACTTTGAAAATTCACAGGCATGAATTATCAGATTAACATTTTACTCAAAGTAGCCTTGAGATGCAGGCATCCTGGATTCTTTTTCTATTAAATTAATGGAATGAGCTTCCTTTTGAATGGTTGGACAGTCCATGACACTTGTTCCAAAACAAGAAAAGATACTGGAGAGAAAAAAAAGAGGAAGGAGACTCAAGGCTGCTGAAATTAGCATATTTTCCATTTGGACTTTAATGGGTTGTTTCTACAAAGAATAAGAATTTCATCTTAACATAATTATTTCAAAATGGATTGCTAAACTATAGCTTCTATATGTAATATTTAATGCTGTTGGATTACTTGAAGGCAAAGGTTTACAGCAAACTTTAAATTTCAGAAGAACTGTAATGCACCAATAAACAACTTGAAGAAATATAATTTAAAAATTCACCGTTCAAAGCAAACCCTGACAGGAAAGTCTGTGAGAAATTCATGTCCCAACAGGAAGTGGCACTGTGGCTCAATTGGTAGAGGGCTCCCCTTGAGCTGAAGAACTCAGGGATATGTTAATACGCAGGCCCTGAGTTCAAGCCCTATGACTGACAAAAAGAAATATTAAAGAATTAAAGCATTATGGCTGGGAATTCTGCTCCCCAGAGTGGAGCAGAATTGTCCCCTGCCCTATGGAAAATAAATACTGGACAAGCCGATCTGAATGTGGTTTCTGTTTGGTCTTCACACTTTCCTAGTTGGACAGTCAGTGCCCCACGGTGTGTGTGTGCTCCCAGGGGATTATCCTCAGGGCCCAGGCCCAAGCGGCAGGTGGGTGCTACATGTGAGTCAGTGGCACTGTGTCATTCATGCATCAGCTGCCGGATAGCTGCCCTAGCCCAACAGCAGTTACACACTGATCTTCTCCCACAGCCCCAGGAGAGGTGCCCACAAGGGCCCGAGTTGGGAAAGCTGACACTAGGGTCCTACTTCACCAGAGGGACCAGCACGCAAGATGAAGTGGCTTCCACCTAAATTACTAATTATATTATGGAGCAGTTTTAAACAAAGTGATACACATTTCTGTATGATATATAATGCTAAATTCTTGAGTCTGTAGTCTCCAAAATCATTGGACTTCATAATAGCAAGAATGGATTTTATTGTTTGTATTTATAAGGCCATTATGGCAATCTGAAGTAAAAGTACAACAAAACTCTTATCCAAAAAAAACATGATTAAATCTCAGAATTAAAAAAAGGTATGTAAGTAGTGCAAATGAAGTTATACTAGAATAGTAAATTACACACAAAATATATTACATTAGTTACACTCAAAAGTAAAATAAGTAATTACAAAAAGAATTCCTACTGGATTAAAAAATATTACAGTGGTTTAACAGGTTGAAGTGATATAAGTTGTATATTTTGTTTTAATAAAACTTATTTATATCTCCCAGTTCTGTTTATCTCGGAGAAGGAAAATGTTAGGAATTAGAAATTATATGTGGCACCTCTTGCTTCCAGTACCATGAAGGGGACTGGCACTTCATAATTGGAGTCTTGGGGTGACACCCAAACCCAGCCCATGTAGACCCATCAGAGGTCCGTGTGGTGACCCTGAGGGGGTCGAGGACAGGACATTGCTGCTGCAAAAGGGGCACTTGTGGTGTGCTACAGACAACAAAGCTCCATCAGTGACCAAACCAATCTAGCCAGCCTCAGGTGCCAAAGCCAGGAGGGAAGGCAGGGCAGACCCCAAGCCCTACCTTCAATCTGTGCAGCCTACACTGCCAAGGCCAGACTCATTGCCCTGTTTTAAAGCCCAACATGGGTAGGAGTTGTGCCCATTGCCTCCAAACGGAGCATCCCCAGAATGGCCCGCAGAGCTGGGCCCATGTCTACCAGAAGGATGACAAAGGAGGCTACAAAGCAAAGCCAAAGGGGCTTCAAGCCCCTGGTGCTGCAGCTGGTGCATTGCAAGTCCAGGCTCCTCTGGTACTGATGGACATGTGCAGGGATGGTCCTGTACCTGAGTCCACAGAGATAAGAAAATGGAGGTCCACAGGGATGCTGAAGGGGCTCCAGGTTGCTGAGCTGCTGCAGCTGTCACAAGCCCGCTGGCAGAGGGGACAACACATGGCTCCAGTCCCCAGACCACCTTAAAGACTGATGAGGTGAACCATGGCTGGGCTGCCTGGCCCCAAGGGGGCAGACTACATGCCTAGCCTTCCTTCTCCCATGGGCTGTGCTCTGTAGAAACATGGTGTCCCCCCAACCCCACAGCCATGGGGGCAGGCAGTGACCCTAGAACGGCATCTCTCTGGGATAACACTTGCACCCAGGACCACTGCAGACCAGTACCAGCAGAGCTGGAGGAGGAGAGGGCAGCAGTGGACTCAATTCTAGCTCCATGGATGCCAGCTCCTGGGTAAAATGGAGCAACTGAGACTGGGATGAAAGGTCGGTAGGGTGAACAATGCTCATCTGGCAATGCTGGGGAGCATGCACACACAGCTCCTCACTGCACCTCTGTCACAAGGGAGGGGGCCCCACTTCTCAATGGGTGACCTGAGGAGGCACTCACACCCACAGGGACTACAGAAATGGTTGTTAACGTGGTGATTTGGAAAGGGCTCTAGGGCACAGCTTTGCTGCAGCACTGAACAACTGGCAAAACAGGAAAAATATCCACTAAAACTTTTCATCAATGATAACCTATTATACTTTAAAAACAGTTTAATTTCCTCTTGTCCTATATTTTTGCATGGGGCCCTCTGTGTTAACCAGAAATCTCCAGGATTTCTTCATACACAGTAATACAAATAAAAATAGCTTCTATACATTTTTTGATTAAGGGAAGCTGCATTTAGTTCTTTCCCATGTTAGATTCATGAAAAAGAAATCCTGAAGTATATCTATAAAACATCAAACTCAGGATTTCTTCTGAACTCCTCTCTGAAGAAAGAGAATACAATGACCAAGCAATAGGTATCACCCATATGGTCACTCTGCTAGCTTTCTCTCTGATTAGAAAATAATCCTGCCAAGCACATGCAGATCACTTATGCAAAATGTTTTCCAACAATTCTTGTTGTTATATTACATTTATCTTCCTCCTCCTGTCTCCCCTCTTGTGGCTCTTCCCTAGGGTCCTGTTTCCTTCTCCCTTCTCTCCTCCCCTCTACATTCTCCCCGTCCCCTCCTCTTCCCTCTCCTGCTATGCACTTCCTCCGCTCTGATGCCTTCCTCCTCCTTTCCTCTTTCTCCTACACTTTCACTTTCTTCTACTTCCTCTTTATGGTCCTGTGGGTTGGACTCACACTAAGCAGATGCTCTGCTGCTAGCTGCATTCCTCCTGTCTGGACTGCACTTCAATGACACTCTATTTCGGATTTGTTTTTAAAAAGCAAACCCATCAAAGACTGTTGATTCAGGATTTAATTCATTGTACATATTCTACACCATAAATATGTGCTAATACATACAGTGAGGCTAATAGGTTTGATTATGCTTTGGCTTTCAGATAAACTCATCAAAAACAATGTGTCTGAAGGCAAGCTAATGTGATCCTCTGTTACTACCAAATTAATGAACTGGTTACTTTGTATCTTGCACAAGTACTTCCATATTGCTCACAGTTTTGTGAACTGTCACTTTGTGGTAGCACCACAGTAGCAAAGATTGCTGAGGATCAGAAGATTAAGTCCAGACAGGAAAATCCATAAGATATGTATCTCAAATTAACTATTAAAAAGCCATAAGAAGACATGTGGCTACGTGGTTTAGTGCCTTACTTGCACAGAATAAGCTGATGACATGACCCAGGCCTGAGTTGAAGACCTGTGGTAGATGCACACACACAAACACACACACACACAGAATCCCTGCTGGAGGAAGTAAAATATCTCTTTTCCCAATAACATGTCTGAGTTTCTAGCCTATGTATTTGGATGTATTTGGATATTTTGAAAGTTGTATTATTAACTTACCTAATTTTAACAAATGACATCCTGTTCACTATTATTTAATCCTGGTTGGAAAATATTTTGAGACATATTTTCATGTAGAAAATTGAGTTTGTTCCCCCAAATCGTGACTGTCTTGGTTTATAAGAAAGAAAGAATTGTGCCTTTAATTCATTAGTTCATAAATTACAAAAGTAATCCTAACTCTAGAACCAAATGCTTTTGGATTCTAAAAGCCACACAAATACATAAGTATTCAATTCATCCTATATTTGATTCAGCTCATTTTCTTAAAGTAATTCATAGTTTTATTCAATATCTTGCCATTGTTCGAACCCGAACCCTAAGGAACATTCAGAATAACCTCACACTAATTATACCCTAATCCTAACATTATTAGCAGTTTCCTATTTCACATTCATCAAAATTCTAACTTGACTTGTTATTTGAAGATATACTTTCAGTTGGACCCTAAATATTCCATTTCCCTTATATTAACACTAACCCCAGCTGGAACTGAAACCTAACTTTCACCCTAATGATAGTCCAATTTTAATGTTTAAGAAAAAGACTCTAGTTTTTATTCATTATAATGAATACTCCAGTTGGCCCTCTGAAAATGAGTTTCAGTTTGCCCTAATTCCAAAAAATTTCCTGACTCTACTGCTGAAGTGATCTTGTTCCCTAACATGATCCATTATATTACTTTTCCTCACATTTTCTTATCAGGAAAGACACTGTAGTTTCCATTGATTCTACCTTTTCCTGAACCACTTTTCCCTAAAACTTTCAGATTTACTTACCATCTTTTCCATTACTTAATGCTAATTCTCAACCTAAACTTGCCTGGAAAACTCTCATTAATCATTACAAGAATGATCACTGAGAAATAAATATTTTTGCTTCTACTTGTTAGTGAAAACTGAATTTTCTTTTTTTGGTCTGTCGTGGGGCTTTTACTCTGGGCTTTGGCGCTATCCTTCAGCTCTTCAGCTCAAGGCAAGTTCTCTACCCCTTGAGTCACAGCGCCACTTCCGGTTTTCTAGTGGTTTATTGAAGATAAGAATCTCACGGACTTTCCTTGCCAGGGCTGGCTTTGAACTGTGATCCTCATATCTCAGCCTCTTGAGTAGATAGTATTACAAGCGAGATCCACCGGGTGCCCATCTTGGAAACTGAATTTTATAGTAAAATCTTTCCTATTCATAACACTAATCATAATCAGAACAAAATACTGACCCTAATCTTAGTAAAATTATATGTCAATACTAACATTAACAAAAGCAAACTAGTTTTCACTCATCCTAACTTCATTCAAATAAGCCTTCCAAACATAAGCTTCAATTTTTTTTCCCAATATCTTAGTCATTTTCTAACTCTAATCTTAATCTTTCTTAATTGGAACATTGAGAATAACCATACACCTAAGTGTAAGTAGATTCTAATATTAATAGCAATACTCTAGTTCACATTCATTCTAATTCTTACCATGCTTATTCTAAAATTTACCTTCAATTTGAGCATCATTTTTCTCTCCTACACTCTAACCCTAACCATGTCTAGAATCCTAATGATAACCTTGACACTAATGGTATCCTAATTCTAAAATTTATGTAAAATGCTCACTGTGTCATCCTAGCTGAAATTCCACTTGTAATTCTTCAAATAAATTGCAGGTTTTCCTAAACCCTACAGATTTTCTCACTCTTAACTCTGAATCTATCTTGTTCCATAACAGGAATCATTATACCAATTGATCTCAAATCTTGATATTATGAAATACACTGTACTTTCATTATCCCTGCTTTTCCTGAATTCCTAGAACTTAAAATATGTTCAGATTTACTTAACATTTAAACCATTCCTTTTTTTCTTTTTTTTGGTCGTGGGATTTTGTCTCTGGGCCTGGGCAGGATTCCTGAGCACTAGGCATGTGCATGATCCTTGAGTACTTAGCTCGAGTTGTGCACTTTGCCACTTGAGCCTCAGTACCACTTTCATGTTTTCTGGTGGTTAATTGGAGATAAAATTGTCACAGACTTTCCTGCCTGGGCTGGCTTTGAACTGCAATCCTCAGAAATCAGCTTCCTGAGTAGCTAGGATAATAGAACAAGCCACGAGTTTAACCAATTTCTTTACTCTTTCCTCAACACCCTTTAACCAGAAACCTAATCCTAATCACAATTTGAATAAACACCAATTAAAACCAATTAAAACACAATTAAAACCAAATCATATCTGAATGTTTAAAGTAACATAGACATTGGTTTTCATTCATTCTAACCTTGATGCCATTCATTCTTCTTAAAATATGCTGCAATTTTACACAATATCTTACATATTTTTCTCATCCTACTCCCAACTCTAACTGGAACTCCTTGCCTAATCCTAAACCTGCAGATAATTGAATCATAATGTTAATAGCAAGCCTCTATTTCACATTTATCCTAACTCTTGCTAGGCATGTAGGCCTAAATTTTACTTGCACTTTGAAACTAAAAATTTTAGTGTTTCTCTATTTCCTGTCAGGTGTTGTTTTACATTATTTTTTAAAATTTTATTTTATTGTAAAGAGGCTTACAGAGGGATTACAGTTACATGTGTAAGGTAATGAGTACATTTCTTGTTGAACATTGTTGCCCTGTTCTTTGTTGTTCTCCCATTATCCCTTCCCTCACCCACCTCTCTAACTCTTCCTTCCCCATGGTGTAAATTTCATTTTCAATATAGTGTGCTGTGAGTATCATTGTTGCAATAGGTCATCTTGTGTTGAACCTACATTTTCTTTTCTCTAACCCTAATTCTAATTCTGTCTGGGATCCTAAACCTAACCATAATAGTAATTATATATTATAGTAATTCAGAAATTAAAAAAAAATGAAGTTTTTATTCATCGTTACTCCACTGTACATCTTGAATTAATATGCAATTCACCTTAAATCTTCCAAATTAGCTTATATGTGCATATATAAAGATGTAATTTGATGTGAAAAACAAAAGATCTTTGGAGGAAAGAGAATGAAAAGGAAATACAGGGAGTAAAATCAAATGCTTTAAATATATTTTGGAAAGAGCATAACGAAACTACCACTTCTAACAATTAATAACCATTAACAAAATAACTAAAAATTAATAAGTAAATAACATACTGCCTTCTAGTGTTCTTTAAGAGAGCCATGATATGTCTTGTGAATAAAATGCTTGTGTTAGATAAACTTTGATCCTGCATAATTTATTTTATTATTGGCCAATTATTTAATTTAATCAATAAATATATATCAAATAAGATTCCATGATAAAAATGTAAATCAGTTACTTAGCAAGTTACTTAGCAACTGTTTGAGAAAAAATAGTCATGACTTTTAAGAAACTAAATGTCTATTTCCCTACAAAGCACTGCTTTCAGTTTACAAATCTAGTATTTCTACTAAGTTTTGAGATCATAATTGGCATGAAAAAGAACTAACTGTACATCTTATTTCTTGAATGAGTGATGTTTTAAACATTATCTTTTATTCAAATGAATACTTAGGTCTTCTTTTTCAAAATAAATGCAATTTTATCTCCTTTCAGAACAAGTACTTTCCCTGCAATTAAATATATTAGTATATACAGGTATTTATACGCTAAATCTTCTATGTTTGTTATGTAGATCTACATATTCAGAATGACATGGTTTTTCTATTCACAAATGTCTAACCTGTGGGATTTTTGATTCATTAATATAAATTATCTCAGGTTGTTTGAAGGCTCCAGTAAGCAGTGTGGTCCAAAACATTTCCTGAATTTTAAATATTAAATCTAATTATTTTTAGCCTTTGATTATATAATTCATTTTCTCTTCAGAGCAATTAAACTAAAATAAATACTACTTTTTAAACATTTCACTCATATTGTAAATAATATTAACATAGTTCACACAGAGACTATTTCAAACTCACCGTATTTAATGATCATATGTGAAGAATATAGAGAGTAGAAGGTGCTTATACTCAATAATATTTGTGATTAAATTAAATCAAATCATATATCTGGATTTCTATTTTGGATTAATAATATGGAAACAAGAACATACTAAGAAAAATGATTACCTTGGGACCATTGTCTTCTTAAAATTAGGCAGCAAAAATATCTCTAAGAAATATATTTTTTAATAAAATGTTTCAACCCTTAATTAAATTGCATTATGCTTTCATATAAAGTTTATCTCAAAATAGAAATTCTGCAACTAATCTAATGTATGTTGTCATGAACAAAATGCTATGACTTCTAATCTTGTTACGTGATTTTAATTATATTTTTGTTGTGACATGATTCCTATTTACACTTAATACTAACTTCATACAAATCATGCCCATGCACACAAACTTGTGTAAGATAATACTCAAACAAAATGATCTTTCTTCCTATATCCCACAGGGAAGGGTGAGGTGTTGAAGTATATTAAATGAAAGCACTGTAAAAGAGAGTCTTTATGAAATGGAAATTTGTAACATGAGGATGCGATCATAAGCAATTTCAACTTGGCTGAACAGGAATTCTCTTTTCTACAGCGCTTTCTAACCTTTTAGTCACACAGGGAAATCCACAATATTTGAAGTTCATATGAAGGAATTACATTCCTAAAAAGAGTGGCATACCTGCTCAAAAGTTCGGTCTCATCACTGGTTCTTTGTGTTTGCTGGCTGATCTATTTCTCTATCAAATGTTTCATATTATTAAGCATATTAGTAATTCAGCTGTGAGTACATAGCAGGAGACTCCTGAAATCACTGCTATTGCTGGGTAATATTCAGGAGAGAGGAAAAAGATTATATTACTCTCCAATTCCTCCCTTTGGCCTTCAATAAACCAATTAATTGTCAAAACAACCATGTAAGATGTTAGTTTACTTTTCTCTTTTTAAGTAAGATTAAGCAAGTGTTTTTCCGCAGTAAAAAGTGATGACAGTAGTATCAGAACTTTGATATGAGTACCTTCTCCCTAACAAGTAATGCTCTATGGGCTGTAAATATGGAAGTCACACTTAAATTCTCTCTCTACAACCACTCACACAGACACAGACACAAACAGACAGAAACACAGACACAGACACACACACACACACACACACACACACACACACACACACACACACACACACACACAGCTGCCACCCAGACACATAAGAGAACAGTTCAATTCCTTGGTAATGATAGTTGATTGATGTTTGCTCCGTTGGTTTTTCTTTTTTTCAGGACCTTGGCCGGACCTGTATCTTTTTCTTAAATCAAGCCCCCTGCCCTTAGAATACTGTGTCTATGTATTCATAGTATGTACCTGGCTGCTTCAGGCCAATTAATAATACCCTGAATAGAGTATCCTTATACTTGACATTCAAGTCAAACTGCATGAATTCATACTATTAGTCTGAAATACTAAAATTTATTGGATCTAGAAACTAAAAAAAAAAACTTTGTTTTATTAGTAGGAATTGACCTCGTGAAAGTAGAATACTATTGATCAGGAACTGAGGTAAGAGGACAGGAGTATGTGGGTAAATGTAGAATACTGGATGTGTGTTACAGATATAAAATCATCGTCTGTTGGATCATTTATTGTAAACTTAGCCTATATTGAAAACTCCTTTTACATATACAGTTTTCCAGCTATTTGTTTACCCATCACTTCTGATCACAAATACTCTTATGAATTTTTACAGTATCTTTGAATAAATCACATAGTTTGCATGTGCTTATCATCTTAAGGAAAAACAGTCTGCTCCTACATCTTTTGTCTATGTGATGTACCTTTATTTTTGTTTTCTCTGTTTGCTGAATAAATGTATTCCTGGAAACAGGATATTGACAACAAATCTGGGTTTAATTATCATTTTCTAAATTTGAAATATAATATAAACTTTGTTGTGACTAGTCATTTTCTAAAACTGAGTGATATTCACGAACACTAATATTTTGGTGCCTTTAAGTAAATTGAGACTTGATGTGGTATGGTAGTTCTTGTGTCTAATTAACTTAACCATTAGATTATTAATGTATAAACAGGTGCATTGCACTTTTTTATTTTTATATATAAAATAGTCCCCAAGGATTTACTTTAAAGTGATAAGGGGGTGGTGGTTTTCTTCATATTCCATAGTTTATATTTATTTCAGTAAAAGTACTAATAATACATCTATGGTGGAGCAATATAAAAGATGAGAACATATTTCTAAAGAGAATGGGTTTATTTATTAAAACAGAAAACTTTGAAATAGTCATGTTCCTTGGTTGAAACTGCATAAATTTCATATGAATGTAGCTCCACATGACAATCAGGGATAAATTCACATTAATATTATTGAGATTTACATCACAATATAAGCAATATAGGTATTTTAAGGAATTGGTCATTCAAAGCACTAGAAACCTAATGGATGAGGAATGGAATTGAAAATAGCAGAGGAAAACAATTCAATATGCAGATATTATGATTTTATAATACTAATATGAAAGAAATGGAGCTTTTGCCTTTCTGAAGAAGAAAGTTTAGGCAGTAATTTCGATGTAGGACTTCTGATGTAATGAGTCTAAAATCTTTTTCTCCAAGATATTCAAGAGTACTATGCTCATCTTCTGAAGAGTAAGTAATTATTTTAATTAACTTTGCTTAATATTAATTTACTTGTAGCAAATAGGTTAAAATGTCTCCTCTCTTTCTTTCAATGTAATAACGTACATTTCATATTATTAATGTCTCTTCATATAAGCCTGTAATCACTATTTCAAACCAACACAAACAAAAAAAAACAAAAATAACCTGATACAACCATCACAAATCCTAAATTATGTGAAAAAAGTCAACAATATATAAAATATATCTGAGGAACTGGAAAAAATGGCAAAATAACAACAGAAAATTCCCCTAGCTCTCTCTAATGAAACAGAGAATTCGAGTCCTAGCAGGTACTCCACTTCTAAAAAGTCACACCCAGTCAGTTATAACTATATATAGACATACAATTCAAAAGAAGATTTTATACTGTCTTCACAAAAAAAAAAAAAAAAAAAAAAACAGAAATATATGAAAAGGTGCCCAGCCAGGCAGGTGACCGTTGTGACTGTGTTGGCCAACATATTTAAAAGCATAGCTGCAGTGTGGAAATAAAAGGTCCACATGGGAAAAATAGCAGGAACAGAAGTGTACATCGGAGACAGCCACATCCATACTCAGAGACTATTCAAGATACCATTGGGCAGCCCGAACTGTCACTGGAACCACAAGTATTAACATCACAACATCTCACCACAATTGATTTCTACACCTACACTTAATGGTCTAGACAAAAACTTAATTCCACAAAAACAAATCACAACAGAAGATCCAACCAACATATGGCAAATCAACCAAGAACATAAAGAGTCACCTATTAAGATTATAGAGCCCCCAAAAGACATCCTCCAACTGAACAGAGCAAATCAGAAAATTACAAGAAAAGTGATGTCTAGATAGTATAATTCACACAGTAAGTAACCAGGCATTAGTACAGACAATTAGGTACCTAGAAGACAGTTTTCAAAATACATTACAATTACTGCTGAAAATGTGATTAATGACAAGTTATAAAACCTCTACAAGGAAATTTATTGAACAAGATGAGAACAACCAAAGATTAGCAAAATAACTCATGGAGACTACAAACAGAAAAATAAATTCTGAAATGGCAAGGGAGTCCAAGGAAAAAATGGATGCCTAGTTAAAAGATATGAGAGAAGACACAGCTAAATAAACAACCCTACAAACCCCACCACCCAAAGAAAATATGTAAAGAAAGTCCATACAAGGCCTAAAACAAAGCTTTATAATGAGATAGAAGCCCTAAAAAATGACCAATTATAAAACAGGAAATAAGAAACAAAGTATAAAGTCTTCACAACAAATAGATGGCATAGAAGATAATCTCAGGGGTCAAAGACCAAGTAGGTATAATAGGAAAGAGGAAATAATCATTTAGAACAAATCCAAGAAATAAGAAATGATCTTGCCAGAATTTCACGACTCAATTAGAAGATCAAATTTGGGAGAGATTGGTCTCAAGAAGGAGAAGAACAGGAAACTAAATGGATGGGAAACATATTACAGAATTCTAGCAGAGAACATTCCAAACATCCAAAGAGATAGGCACATTCAGAGAAAAGAAGCCTTTAGAACACCAAACAGAATTCTAGAAGAGAACAACCCACCACCACATCATAATCCATTAGAGGATCATTAATGATCAATGAAACGATTCTTAAAGCTGCCATAGAGAAAAGATTGATTATTTATAAAGTATATACAGTCAGAATAAACACAGATTTCTTAGTTGATATGATAAAAAGAAAAGCCTGGCATGATATATAACAAACATTAAAGGCAAACAACTACCATCAGTGAATATGGTCCCAAGCCAAACTCTCCACCACATCAGTGGCATAGATGTTAATCAAATATATCCTACAGAAGGAAGATCAAGAAAAACAGGAACTGGTTATATATGATGAGAACTAGGTAAATATATTAAGAGTAGATGAGTTATTGCTACTAAGAGCTCCTAAGAGAATTCACGCAAATAGATAAAAGTAGAGAAAAAATGAGATATCATAACAAAAATTAGCAAAATTGTGAATGTTATAAGAGAGTTCTTTGAAAACTATATACCAATCACCTGGAGAATCCTGGAGTAATTGATGCTTTCCTATACTCGAACTGAACCAGGAAGTGATGCATAAGAAGTAATGAAAATGAACTGTCAATAAACAATTTCCCACAACAGAAAAATCTAGGACTCAATAGATTTACTATGAAATTAAGGCCTGAAAAGAACTTACAATACTCTGCTCTAACTCTTCAATGGAATAGAAAGGGAAATGGAATTATCAAACACAATCTAAGAAGCTAGAATTAGAATCTTCCTCAAATCAGCTAGGGACTCATCAAAGAAAGAGAACTATGAACCCAGCTTTGATAAGCATTGATGCATAACTTCTCAATACAATTCTCACTAATCAACTTCGACAATTAACAAAAAAAACATGCTATGATCAAATACTATTCATCCTAGGATATGGCTGGATTCAATATACTTGTCAATCAACATAACACACATCATCATCAGAAGCAGGGACAAGAACCACATGATGGTTTATATAGATGTAGAAATAGCTTTTAACAAACTCTAATACCCCTTTATGATTGAAAGCTCTGAGAAGCTAGGAATGCATGGAACTTTCCTCAATATAATACAGAGTATGTATACGACAAAGAGAAAATAAGCATGTGTCTAACGATGGAGGCATGAACACAGTAAAATCAGGAATGAGAAAAGGATGCCCACTCTCTCTACTACTCTTCAATATAGTAGTGGATTTTCTAGCAAGGACAATAGGCAAGAGAAAAATATAAAAGGGATCCAAATATGAAAGGAGTAAAACTATCCCTTTTCACAGATGAAATGATACTTTATATAAAGGACCCTATAGCTTCCCCCCCAAAAAAGTTAGTAAAAGTGATGCTAATCTTCAGCAATGTAGCAGGGTATAAACTACAAGAATCAGTAGTTTTCCTGTGTTACCAACAATGGGAAGATCCAGGCTGAAATCCAAAAAACAACCTCATATATATTAGCCTCAAAATCAAATCAAATCTAAGCAAAACAAAACAACAATAAAACTAGGAATTAATTAATTTAACAAAAATGTGAAGGACCTCTATTGTGAAAATTTTAAAAGCCTAAAAGCGAAATTGAAAGTCTTTCAATGCTCCTGGTTGGAAGAATTAACATTGTGAAAACTACAATACTGCCCCCAATTAGCAATGCAATACCCATCAACATCCCTACAATATTCTTCAATGCAATAGAGAAAGCAATCCAAATTTATTATTGAATTACACAATTACAGTTGAAAGAGAAAGCTGAGAAATGAACTCATAGGCCTATAGTCATCTTGCACACACACACACACACACACACACACACACACACACACACACACATACACACACACACTGGAATTCTATTCACCCATTAGAAAGGTTGACTGTTCACCAGTCTTAAGGAACATCAAAGGCTTGGGAAAATTATACTAAGAGAAAGGAATGCACACTTGAGCAATATAGGTTTAATATATTCATTCATTAATGGTAACTAGAAGGTACCTACAAATCTACAAGAGAGATTTTTCCTCCAGTTTGAATTGCCATTATCAAGAAAACTGACAATAGCAAATGCTAACGTGGATGTAGCCAAATGGGAACTCTATTACACTGTTGGGAAATTAAATTTGTCCAACCAATCTGAAATGCAGTACGGACATTCTGCCAAAGACTAAACAGATCTCCCTTATGACCCACATTAAAGCTCCCAGTATAACCATGTTCAGGGCCCAGGCCCAGAGTTCAAGGACTGGAAAAAAAGTCACTACTGCGGGTATTTGTTTCCCCAAATATGAACCTTTTGACATAAGATACAAAATCTTTCTATTTGCAACAGCTAGAATAGGACTTACCTGTAGTGGGTAATAAAAAAATTTTTTTGAATGTTAAGAAAAGCTATAGGCAGTCCAAGAAAAGGCAGACTTTTTTGTTGTTGTTGTTATTGGTCGAGGGGCTTGAAGTCTGGACTTGGGCACTGTCCCTGAGCTCTCCAACTCAAGGTGAATGCTTTACCTTTTGAACCACATTGCCACTTCTGGTTTTCTGGTGATTAAATGGAGATGAGTCTCAAGGACTTTCCTGCCCACCTTGGCTTTGAACAGCAGTCCTCTGATCTTAGATTCCTGAGTAGCTATGATTACAGCTGTGAGCCACTGTCAGCAGGCTAAAAATGGGGGATTTTTATGAAAGAAAATCCACCTCTTCACCTGTGTCTATACCTCAGATATTAATATTAGGACACTTCATCCTCAACTCATTTGATCTGACATTTGTAACTTTTCTCTTTTTCTTCATGTGGGAATACTGCAGTCACTGTCAACTCAACTGTGGGACTGGATCAATTGTATGGTAATCGCTAGCACCTAAATCAAAAATATTTACATTAAAACAAATGAATCCCTCATTTCGAATAATTGTTTTCTCTTTTTATTACAAATCTGTGCTTGATTACTTCTTAATTTGATATTGGACCTCCTAACAGAGTGATGACTTTTTCTTTCTCTTGAGAAATTGTCCTACTTCCACATGGGTCAAATATTTAAGATTTCAAAAATTTCCATTGATAATTCACTAAGCTGACCTCTAAGAAAAATGTGCATTTCTGGAATTGGTCTTCTGTGTTGTTCTTAAATGCACAGGCTTTCTATAATTTATTTGTTTTATAAGAAATTCTATTTTCCAATCTTTGTGTGACCAATTTTAGTCCCTCTGGTCAGTCTTTCCTACCTCTCTCAGGAGCTTTTATTTCAGCCTGCCTTATAAAAAATATATTACTTATCAGCTAAATGACCCCCAGCTTCAGTTTTTTGCCTGACTTTATGTAGGCTGTGATGGGAGCCTTGACTGACCTTGCTTACTGGAGTTTTTTGTTTGTTTTGTATTGTTTTTAGAGGTCTAGGATTACTTTTCAATATATTAGCTTCTCTGGGCTGCAGTGATCACCTTAATGATACAAAAACAGCTGACTAAATTCCTGTTTTAATTGTCTCAAAATGAGGCAATCTGGCATCCTTAATAATAAGATCAATAATATTCTGCTACCACTTACAGAAATGGTCTATCCAGATGGCTTTTCAAGGTTGACTGTAAAAAATGTTTATTTCTGTGTGGGAGGAACATATAAAAAAACAAAAAAAAATCACATTGTACATTATAAATACTTTAGAAACAACAGCAAGAAAAAAACCACTTGTGTCCCTATCTTGGGGTTCCTTTAGCTTAACATCACGTTATCTATTCATATGCACACAGCTTCTAACCTTTTCTGCTTATCCACAACATATATTAATTATTGCCAATAAGGGATACCATGTGACTGATGTTTCTTTGGCCTTGGATTATTTCAGTTAATATAATTTTTCCAAGTCTTTCCATTCCGTAACAAATTGGGCGATGTCATTCTTTCTGATGGACGATAGAATTCCCATACACACACACACACACACACACACACACACACACACACACACACACACACACACACACACAACGTTTTCTTGATCCATTCATCTACTGAGGGCCATCGGGGTTGGTTCCATATCTTTGCTATGGGAAATAATGTTGCAATAAACATCATTGTATTGATAATTTTAATATGGTCTTGTTGCTGACTAGGTGAATGCCCAAAAGTAGGATTGCTGGGTCATAGGGGAGCTCTATATGGAATCTTTAAGGAACTTCCATACTGCTTTATAAGTGGTTGAACAAGCTTACCCTCCCACCAAGAATGAAGTAAGGTTCCCTTCTGGCCACATCCCCTCCAGCATCTGTTATTGTAAAAATGTGGAGCGCTTCGCGAATTTGCGTGTCATACTTGCACAGGGACCATGCTAATCTTCTCTGTATTGTTCCAATTTTAGTGTATGTGCTGCTGAATTGAGCACAGAATATTTTGTATATATAAAGTGGAATTGATTTTCTTGAGCTAGACAATTCAAAAAAAAGTTCAAAAGAATTGTCGTGAAATTTTAGAACCATGTATTTCTTACATAAGCACACATTTAAGACTAAAGTAAAGATTGATATGTCAAAAACAAAATGATTCCAGATATTTGTTGTTCAACAGATGTGTAGGAGGAGGAATTCAATTATTCTATACAAGGCACCTATCATAATGAACACTGCATCAAGTGTTTAAGTTTTTTTTTAAAGTTTTAATGTTTTAACTATGTTTAATTTTGGGAATTTGCTTATATGCCAAAATTAAGATTGTTTGGTAGGTCATATAAGTTTTCTATAAAGTAGTTAAGATTTATGGTGGCAGACATATACTACTAAGTATGTACATTTCAGAGTTTATAGAAACTTTACTAATGAGAAGTTGCAAAGTCTTTGTATGAAGAAACAGCGAAGAGTTAAGACTTTGTTAACTACACAGTTTCTGTTAAAACTTTAGGTCTTCCTTACTTTATATGTTAGCGAGGAACAAAAATGATTATATAAACCATATACAGATGATGAGATGAGACATAAATAGTAATCTTACAGGATAAATTTAAAAACTACTCATAGCCTATAAAACTCTTGTTGAACATCATAATCTTAGCAAGTTTTAAATGTACAGGAATATGAGAAAATAGTAAACTCTAATATGTAGTCCACTTCAAATACTGGAAACAATGGTATTTGGTTTTTATTTTATTAATCATTAATATTTAATTATTGGTTTTCTTTATTTGTAGCATTGTTTTCCTTGTTGTAATATAATACAACTTTTTGTAAGTAATCATTACGAGCTACTTTGAGAATGTTACTGGGATGGCCACAGCATTTTTTATAGGTGCATGTGAATTTACAAAGAGCAAAATTAAGAACAAAATATTGATTAAAATTTTTTCAAGTAGAGTTTGAATCAGGAGTGTTGATAATTGTCCACACATAAATCTTAGCCCTAGGCTGAAGCAGTGGTTTTACAGAGTTGAGGCAACAAAATTGAGAGACAGTTTTGTATTTAGTTTTTTGTTTTTGTTCCTGTTGGTTGTGGGGCTTGAACTCTGGGTCTGTTTGAACTCTGTGTACTGCTCCTCAGTTCTTCATCTCAAGGCTATTGCTACCACTTGAGACACAGCACCACTTCCATCTTTTTCTGCTTATGTGGTACTGAGGAATGTGGTGTTGATGGGTTATCATACATCAAATACCTTCAAATGTACATGTAGAGTCTAAAGATAGCAGTATGAATATTCTCATACAGCTCTTGTTTATCTTTTATGCACTTTCAGTATTATGATATTTCTCTCTTTCATTCTCTCTTATTTCCTCTCTTTCTCTTTCATGCTCCATGTCTGCTACTTAGAATTTCTGCTGAGCTACTATTATCCTCCAGGACCCACTGGGATTTGGGGAACATGATAGGGACCATCAGTTACCCTTGCATTCTTTAAGAGTTATAAGAATGACGTGATATTATTCTTTGCCATTCTAAATGGCAAAACAACAGATCTAGGAATTCCTGGTCACTTTTAGTACTATTACAAATTTTCCTCATAAGAATCATTGGGGCGGATAAGATACTTTTAACCTGTGTCCTAAAAGATCTTTTCCTTTTACAAGCAAACTTTTTCTTTTATTATCAGTAAGTAACAAAAACAAAACTATCCTATGGAAAGTAGGCTGAAGTTGTTCACAGGGATGAAAAACAAGGAAGTGGGGAAAGTGAGCACAGATCCTCAGAACAGTTTATCATGTACACTTTGTGAGAATGACAATGTACTGGGAAGTCTAGATTAAATCACTGAACACCTGATATATATAAATATATGCACATATATTTATATATGTATATTTATTTATATATGCATATATGTGTGTATATGCCCTTATATATGTACACATGTATTTTGCTCTACATACAAATACACACATACATATACACATGTATACATGCACACATGGAGAAAGACACATAGATACAGCCAACACAAGTTTCACTACTTGTTGCACATGCCCTAGACGGAATGCTTGGAACCAAATATGTTGAAGATATATTTGTCTCTAAGAGTTCTTTTAGCACTTTTCTTATCTCGTAAAACTGGTAGGTTTTGACAGATTCGATTTGCAAATGCAGTACAAGTGATAGAAAATCACCCAGAAATCTCAGTAAGTATAGGTCATATGGTGTCTCCTTGCTCCCCACGGAATGCTTGCTCTTGTAGACACTCTCAACAACCAAAACAGCAGGAGAATATCCGGGTAAAGAATAAAGTTGTGCGGCATCTTTCCTTGAGCTCTTTTCAAACAGCCAGCATCAATTCCTAAGTAATGAATGAGTCCAGAGAAGACTGGAGCTCAGGTCAACATTTAACCAACCCATGTGATAAGTCTAAAGTGAGAAATGCTGACTGAGGTCTTGCATTTCCTGGTCACGAAAATAAGAAAAAGTATTTGTAATGTATTAAAATTTTAGAATAATTTGTATCCTGTCAATAAATGTGTAGAATACAAGTATACCAACTGACAAAAGATGCATTTCATTTGTGTGCTTTTGGACTTGGCGAGTGATTTTAGGTGTGTCTACACAAGTAGAATCAACATAAATCAAGCCAGCATTTCCTCATTTAAGATACAAGGAAAGGATACAGGTTGACCCATTGTAGCAATGAGATGTACAAGACAATCTATCTGGGGGGACTAAGACCACATCATGGGTTTTTCTACAACCCCCATTCTTCCACCAACATTACTCCCCTCTCCTCTTCACTCTTCTAAGAGTTAAAATATTTAATTTATATACTAATCCACCTCATCACCAAAATTGATTTAAAGGTTTTCTGCTCTTGTTATCAATTTTAGTTTAAGGGTTGAAATTCTGTTTGTCAAAATTTGCCTTGCATTTTGTTTGGTATTGCCTACTATTCTGACATTGAACACGTGATTTTATCATATTGGGAAAAAAATATCACTTTGTCACTGGAATTCCAAAAAAAACGTATGGCCGATTTTCATTTTTTAAAAACCCAAGTGCATCTTAGAACTTTAGTTTAAATGTGTGTGTGTGAAAACCTGTTCAGCATAATCTCCTTATAAAAACTGTGTAACAAGTTATCTTCTTCTATTTCTTGATAGTGATATTTCCTATCAAATGTGCTGTTTGTTAAGAGAAAACCATTTTTCAAGGGTAGTAGTAAAAGGAATGAGACCCAGCTCAGCTCCTAGCCAGCTGTGATGAAAAACAAACCAGTAAGGAGGTAAGAATTGTCTTAAAATGTTTGTTCCACATATCTGTTTCTGTCCCCAGAAAGTTCTAGTATAGGACATGCTATGAGTATGCCTTAAAAGACAGCTTGTGAGTAAAGTTGGTAAGTAATTGTTGGCTGTGATTTAACATTAAAACTAGCATGTCATACTCTATGTCCATCTAAAGTCGTTTCTTTAACGTCTGTGTATAATTTTGTAAGTAACTAATCAGGAGTTTTGACAATTCATCCGAGGGAGGCAGTCTTGCCCAGATCCTGCCTGGACCATCCTACCTCCACCATGGTACACTGGACTCCTGCCTGACTCCATCACACACACCTGATTCTTGGTAAAATACTGATTTAGATTTACAAACACTGAGACTCTTGTGGGACAGTCTCTGTAAATATTACTCATCCTGATATGAAAAAGCCAGCTATGTTGTTATACTATTGAAACATGCATAGGCCAGGAGAGCCTCTCATACAGTTTAGTTATCAGGTTTTCTAGGCATACAAGCTATGCTCAAACTCTCATCCCATCTATTGAATTTTGTAATTGCACAGTTCTGGCAAGTATTTGTTGATCAATTCTTGGCAGGGTGCACATAAACTCCACTTGTTCTCACTGATCTCCTTGTTGCTTTCATTGGAAATGATAAAAGGTTTTTGTGGCAAAGATTGCAGTTCAAAGCCAGCCCAGGCAGACAAATCCCTGAGACTATATCTCCCAACTAACCATCAAAGAGCCAGGTGGAAGCTGGCTCAAAAATTAACCAGCCAATTGCTAAATGTGGCCCTGTGACTCAAAGTGGTAGAATGCTAGCTCGAGCAGAATTGCTCAGGGAAAATGCTCAGGCCTTGAGTTCAAAGCCCATATCCCAGCCACAAGCACCTAGATCCCAGAACAAAGTGGAAAAGAATAAGAGGAAAAGATGTTACATCAGCCACTTTGTGCCTCCCTTTCAAAATTAACCAGATCCAGGAGAACAACAGAAACAAGTTGAGAATCTTGTCCATCTAATGTCCATATCTGTCTAACTTCTAAATGCACAGGAATTTACATTCTTGCCTTTGTTACCTGCTATTTATAGGAAATGATCAAGGTCTCTCACCAGGCCCTTAACTACTCCAATCCAGCCCAAGTTTCTGACTGGTTATAGGCTCATGATCCAAATGAAACTTTCCTGGCTTTTATTCTCTGGTTATGTTTTCTGATGTCATATCAACTAGTCCTGCCACCTTGTCAGCCTTTTGCCTGAACTCAGCATTTTCAAGTTTCTCTCTAACAGGATAACAGCCCTCACTCAAACCTGGGACCAAGTCAAGGACATCCTATTACTGCAGGCAACCAGAGGCTTTGCTTTCACAGCTCTGGACCGAGCACAGACCTGGACCTGAAGACGCCAGCTCCAGTGACTCCTGGACACACTCACAACAACTGGAAGTAACCAGAAAAGACCACGATGCCCCTCCACCTTTTATATTCCAGGGTTCAAAATGGTGGAATCTGCTTTGTTCTCATAATTGCATGATTCTCCTTTCTCAGCCCAATTTTTTTATGTATCCAAAGATCCTATATGAAGAACTTGCTTCTCCCCACTTGGCCTTATAATTTCATGTATCTAAAGATGGAATATGAAGGATTGACCCCCACCCTGCTGTCCCAGGCTCATACACAATACAGGCAAAATCCCAGGGATGTGTGAACTCCTTTTAAGTGCAGGCAGGGCAATCCATATAATCCCAGTTTTAAACATCCCATTGTGGGCCCAACTGAAAGGTCCCGCTTTCCTTGACCTAGGGGCTTTTCATTAACCTCTACCTCCTTTCTCAGTCCTCCTATACAAACTCAGATCCTGTTTCAGCTCCCTCGCACAACCTCCAAACCTGCTTTTTGACAATAAACAGTCCTCGCCTATTGATGATGAAGTCCGTCCCATTACTTTTCCATTCTCCTAAATTTTCCTAACAAGGACAGGCTGTATTCTATGACCCAGAAGAAAGAAAATAACTAAGCAGTCATTTACAGACTTCTGAATATTTCTGATTCTGCACACATCAATTATCTATCCATACCTATGTTTGAGTGAGAGGATTTCAAAAGAATTTAGTGTTGGTTCCCATGAATTACATTAAGATATTTAGAAACAACTGAGAAACCTAAAGGTCTATACGAACTTTTGGTGGGACTGAAGGGATAGTGGAATCTGGTTCTCTATAATTTGAGCAATTTGCAAAAAGAATTGGCAAATTACAACTTACATTTGCAGCAGACTTGACACATTAATTTGTGTGTATTGAAAGGAGCACAAGCCTCAACAATATGTCAATGCTATCCTCTTATTAAGGTTTATGCTCTGGTCATTTAATACTAAAACTTCAAAAAAATTAATCTTTAGCAAGTCTTGCAAAGGGGTTTCACTTCATCTTGTCAGTGTTGAATAAAGTGTATGAGCATTTCAATGAACAATACATCTGGATCATTGTCAATCATTCCACTTTTCTAATTTTTATACATTTTATAGTAAAAATCGTGTACAGAGGGGTTACAGTTACATGAGTAATGTCTTCTGCATCATATTCACACATTTTAAGTGAATATGAAGGGTAATTTACCAAGTATTGGAAGTTTAGGCTCGGTCTTCATTTTTTGATGATAAACTTTTCGATAAATTTAGAGTTACTTTTTATTAATAATTACAAACGTTTTATTTCAGTATTTGAAACGCTGCCCCAATTATTTTAAAACTTTCACATTAAGCTAGACTGAACTTTTTTCTCTCATTTACCCCACTAGCGCAGGTTAAGTCTCCTTTGGCTTTATTCTTTCAGAGGCCAAGGGAAGAGGGTAAACAGAAAGATGATTATTACTCAGATATCTCCTTTCTCTTCTGTTTTTGCTATTCTTGTTGAGAGGAATACTAGATCAGGGAACAATAGTGATGCTTGACTTCATCATACAAGGGAACATTCCTGGCATGTCAATTATTGTTTCTCAGAATCACTTAAACTGATTACTCTTTCCTTCTCTGTAACAGTAACTTCACAGTGGCACCCTTGGTGCAGAAGGAAGCACACTAACAGGTTTTTAGCTGTAAATTGATATTTTATATCTCAACTTAATACTACCAAAAATATAAAGCTTTGGCTATATAAATGCAAAGTCACTGATTGTACAATAATACCTTATAGACAATTCTACTCAGCTCTCCCCTCCTCTCCTATCCTCCCTTCTCCTCCTCTCTTTTACTCTCCCTTCCCTTCTTCATTCCTTTTGTCTATGTCCTCCATATTCATCTCTAACTTCTTACTTTCTGTCTTCCAGTAGCAAGTGATTTGGTTTATCAGACAACACATAAATCATTGAACAGATTTTTTTCTCCTTTTTGTGTTTATTTATTTTTAAAAGAAGTGAGTTTTAGTAGAGCACCAGTGGCTTCCACCTAGCTACTAGGTAGGTTCAAATTTGACAATTGAATTCCAAGCTATTCCAAATGAATAAACCTAAAAGATTCTTTTCTCCACTTGTAGTAAAAGGAAGAAGTGAAGGTGTGACTCAGGTGGTATAGTCCAAACATTGAGAATTAATGCCAAGATAGAGCTCAAGGCCAGTAGTTCAAAACCAAGTACCAACATAATATTAAATATACATCCTTCTATTTTGAATGGAGATATTTCTCCAAAAAGTCATACCCAGGACAATTTTCAAAGTCAAAGATTTTTTCAAAGGCTCTTTCAGATCTTAACCTGATTTCTCTGCTTGATTTACTTTATAGGAAATAGGAACCATTTGTTAGGAAATGGAAAGACTTAGTAAATGTTATATTAAGTGAAGTAAGCCAGGCCCAAAGAAATATAGGTCCCATGTTTTCCCTTATTTGCAATGTCTAGTATATGACTGAGTCAAGCAGAAAAGGTCAGATAAGTTAAACTAAAATTTTTTCATCATGTCCCTAACAAGAATCTCCAAGATTGGCCTTGATAATTCTGTCAGTTATGTTTGTGGTCCAATATTATCTACAGTTGCTTAGGTTGCAAACTTCTCAAAGCACATACAGTATCTGGAAAAAGTGCTGTCTTACTAGGCACCTAAGGTATTTTTGAGGATCACAGTTCATTGCCAGCCTCAGTAGGAAAGTCCAGGTGATTCTTATCTCCAATAAACCATCAGAAAACTGTAAGTGGCACTATGTCTCAAGTGATCGAGTGCTGGCCTTAAGCCCCATGACTGACCAAATAAAAAAGAAAGAAAAGTATATATATATATATGATGAGATGAATTACATTTAAATATGTATAAATATATATGATACACATTTAAATATAACTAAATATTTGATGTATTTATAGTATATTCGTATATTTACATATATAATATGTTCATATTTTATCTGTATGTTTATAAATATATTTGTAATTTATATCCAAAGAGTACATCTGAAGATTTTGGGGAAATTTTAGTTTTTACAGATTACCACTGACCCATCATACTTTCAATCATTTTTTCCACTTATTACAATGTCTGCAGTACTAAGACTGAATGATTATGAAACAGAGCAGTTGTTTTATTCCTTAAGATTTTGGATTAGAAACATCTACTTATTTGGTGTGAAACCTGCCAAAATGTGATCTTGAAATCACACTCCACAAACTGGATATATACATCAATTTAGCAACTTATAGGTCTCAAACTTTTATTTGAATTCTGTATCTCATATACATTCAGCTTCCCTACAAACATGCATGCATATTCATGTTCACATACATCCCATACTCATGACATACTAAATGTAACACTGTAATAAAAAATAATTACTGAAAAAGAACACCTTCACAAATGTAATTAAATATCATTTTTTAAATATAATGCATTATTGAAATACTTATGAAAGTGCAGCTGGGAGGATGTTTCAAATAGAGTGCCAACCTAAAGATCACGTTTCTCAATCCAAACATCATTATTTCCATCCTCCCTTCCTCCATTAAAAAAATGAATACAGAATTCACCTACAAGTTCCTTAATCATTGATTGAATAAAGAAATTATAATATATATATATTTATGCATATATACAAAATGATATATTATTTAGCCACTCATTGTAATGAAATACCTTCATCTTCAGGAAAATAGATAGAAATGGAAACCTTTATATTAAAGCAATAAGCCATACTGTGTAAACAAATACTACAATTCTCACATGTAGACCCTAGATCCAGAAAATAAAATGAATAACCCACGTATAAAAGATGGAACTGATTGAGTTTGGAAAAAAGTGAATGAGGAGATGAAGAGAAATAGTGTGGAGTAAATATGTTCAAATAGTTCATAAGTTAGTATGATGTATGATCACATAATAAAATTTCAGAATAAAAATAGGATAATGAATTAATAAAAGGAATAAAATTTAATAAGCAACATTATGTGGACATATGAGTATAACACAATAAAATTACTTTGTGAAATTAATATTTGGTAATAAAAAGAAAAATTCATTCCAGTTGTTATAGATTCATATGTTAATTTCCTTTTTTGTCAGGTATTTTCCTGACAAACTATAAGGAAAAATGGACTTTGATCATTTAGAAAGACAATTTTGTCCAATTAGCATTTTTCTAGTTAATTACTGTCAATGTGAAATTGTTCAATCAAATTAAGTATTATATTAGAATATTTCTAATGCATTCTTCAAAATTTTCTCTAATGGTATATACTTTTTGCTATTTATTGAATATGTTTTGTTTACTTAATTGCAATATACCATTTTCTGAATGGAGTTTGGTTTATGCAACTAGGATATATTATACCTGACCAGAAAATCACTTATTCAAACAGTATTTTTTATCAATAATACTTATTGTGAAATAAAGGGCTAAATCCAAATTATGTATATTTGAAGAGACTTCTTGGTTAGTCCTCACATTCCCCATTCCCTTCTTGAGAATAATACACATTGTAAGGAAATGCTTAGAATGTTTTGGAGAAATAGCTTGACTTTAAACGAGTGAGTTACTCTATGCTGCATTTTGTTTACTTTATATCCAGAATAGCTAAATTCTTACCTTATTATTTTCCTGAGGCTTTATACTCAGGTTTAATCTCTGATGGGAGACAGATAAATATATAAACATTTTTAACAGTGCTTAAATTTAGGTACAACTATACTCATGCAGATAGGCCTCATCAGTCATGAGACCATGATATTAAAATGTTAACCTATACTTACTGGCGTCATGTTATGTGATTTTGTGTATTATAAACAGTGGTTATTAGCATTTGTTTTGTAAACAACATCATTTCATGGATTAGGAACTGAAGTGAGACATAATACTCAGAACAAAATTTAAAGAGGCATCCAAAATTAGTTGCCAAGATATACATCATGTAACACAATGTATGAAAAATGCAAGCTAAAGGAAATAATTTATGAAAAAATCAACAATTAAAATAAATACAGAATCAGTATGACTGATTTTTCTTTTACCCTAGTTGTAATACGGCTTGCATGATGACTTTTCTGATTTTATGCTTAGTTAGGTCTTGATATTTAGTTGGAGAAGCTATGTTCTTTCATGTATTCATTTGTCAGATCAAAGAGGAAATGAGTTCCATGCCAGAATCAACATGCATTACAATGCTATAGTTGTATACTTTGCCAAAGTTTCAAATCAGCTCGAGTAGCTTGGGTCTTTTTTGGATCTAACTAAATAGGCATGCAATTTTGTCAGTACTAGAAACATTTTGACCACCAATTATTAAAATAACATTTTCCAGAAACTACTATTCTCTTTTCATGAGATTTTTAATTTCATTTATGTAATGTGCTGATGTTTTCCTTTAGATAACCCACATTCAGTAATCTACAGTGTAATTTGGAGTAGTTTAAAATTATGTACACTCATGTACACTGCTCAGATTCTATTATTTGCATATTTTGTTCTTGTTAAATCAGTGGTATTTACTTCTCAATGTTGATACTATTGGACTTACTCATTGCATTTTTGAATTTTTTTAGTATGTCATGAATTTTGTGAATTAATACTATAACATTTTTCCTTTTAAATATGTGCAGATCTTTCTTAATATACAGTTACATCTGTTTTGATCCAAAGAATTTGTTATATTAGGTTCATCCAGATGAATTTAATTACAAATTAGCACAACCTTATTTCTGATAGACAGTTATAATTATAGCTCTACTCAAATTAACATGTATTTGAGGTTTTGTACTTAAAAAAAAAACTGGGCCCAACATGTTTTTGTTCTTGAGGGAGTTCCACTTTCTTGGTTGTTTTTCCAGCTGTGGTGACTTTAACATATGTGTGTATTTTATTCCAAGAGTTTTGTGTATATATTTTGTTTCATATAACAGGAAGTACAAAAAGAATCAGTGATTTAGCACTTTCCCAAATAGAATTCTAAGAGAGACACTGACAAGTGGCAGTGGGCAGGTCTTAGTGAAAGCAAAATAACAGAGACATTGATTGATGTGAGTTGAAATCTGCTTCATTTTCCTCACTATTTCCAAAGTTATTACTTCAAAGTCTTTATTGAAAGGAAAATAATTTTGTCTGTAGGAACTCAGAATTTTTGTTTTAATTGGGACACAATTGGGACACACTACACCTTCATATTTTATTTTAACTCTAAAATCTTTTTTCCCTTAGTGTAAAACCACAGATGTGAATTTATAATGCTAAAATAACACCTAGTAATTTATATGAAATGGTGCAAACTATTTTCACTTTACACTATATGCAATATAGAATGTAATAATCATATTGTGTAAGATAGTATGTAATAATTGACTGTGCAAAGTCAATAATAGTGGATTTTTGTGATATACTGAGTAATAGCAAAAATTATATTTGAATCGTTTAAAAAATCCCAGTTACATCTAAAAATAACACATAGTTTTATAAACTAATGCTGAAAAAATAAAAGTGTTTATTGGAAAAACCAGAAATTTCAAAGCTTGCTTTTTAAAAATTGACTTGGATCTGGGTTTGTTGGCTCATTCCTGTAATCCTCGCTATTCTGGGTTGTGAGATCTGAGGATAGTTGTTCAAAGCCAGCCTGGGCAGAAAAGTCTGTGAGACTCTTATCTCCAACAAACCACCTAAAACGAGAAAGTGCACTGTGGCTCACGTGGTACAGAGGCAGCTGTGAGCTGAAGAGGTGAGGCAGAGTTCCCAGACCCAGAGTTCAAGGCCCACAACCGACAAAAAATTGACATGGAGTTTTACTTTATTAATTCATGATTATTATGAGTGGATGTTCAGTGAAAATGTCATTGGTTTTTATATTTTGTGTTGACATTAAATGAACCAAGTATTGTCTTAAATTAATCAAAAAAACTCTGATTCTATAACAGCATAAATTTTGTGGGTAATGGTTAAGAGCAAGTTGCATTTTTGACAAAAGTATATTTATATCACCCCCCAAAAAAAAGAGGAACCAAAGAAAATATATTCCATAAACTTACTCTGTAAATCTTGATGGACTAATAATCTGTGAGTTTGTTTTAACTTTTAATATAAAATTAAAGTAATACTGGATAATATGAACCCAATTTAATTTCCTCATCCTTGTCATTTAAGATACTTTCAAAAGAAATTCAACAGGTGACAGTGTTTTATATTACTTTTCCAAAGAAATGATCATTTCATCATTATAGTGTATAGCACAATATACCCAGAAAGCATTTGTTATGGAAAAAATCCCATTCTTTGGTTTGCTTCAATAAGTTTTCTTTCAGAAAAGTTTTATGAAATAACATGCTTTAATTCATAGTGCTTTCCAAAATATATCTCACAAATGCGAACAATGCAGCACAACCTGAAACATCTGTGGATTTTTCCACTTAGGGTGCATAGTAATCACTTCCAATACTCCTTAGAACTAGCTGTTCACAGGCATTAATTGCTCTGTCACTTCTATGCTTTAGAACAGCAGCATTTGACAATGGCATACATATTAATTTGTTTACCACATCTGGTTTGTTTTCAGCTAGGATTGTCTTCATGGAAGATGGTAATAGATAAGTTTTGCAATTATGTAGTTTAATAGGGCTCTAAGTTGTAGATATAGAACATACATTTAAGTGACTAAATATTTAAATTAAATCCAATAAATATATTCCTTCAATTTTCTGGCTAAAGTGTTCAACAATCTAGGTATTTTTAAAAGAAATATTTTATGTTGTTTCCTTGGTGACAACGTAATTTGAAGACTTAAGATTTTCCTATACCATGGCCATCTTAAATGAGGTGGATGTACTTGGGTTGGCATGAAAAACTTTTGGTATTGCATTAATGTTTGAATCTTGGATAGGATTTGATTGAGAATTGTGGCAGACTTTCACGGTATGGGAAGAAAAACGAAAGGACATACTAATACTTTTATCTGCTACATTGTTATATTAGTTTATTCAAACACAAAAATATACACATACAAACACACAGATATACACATTTGTAGTATAAAGACCCTGTCAGTTTGCAAAAAAAAATATTTTAATAGGAATTCCATAAAATATTTAGTCTGCTGGGCACTGATTAGAATTTATACAAATATCCAGTTGATTCCACCCCTGGACAAGTCATTATCATTGGTGAATATGTTGCCATTTGAATTTAGAATGCCCCAGACAGACCTATGTGTTAAAGAAAAATGACTTTCTATTTCCTACCAGACTGTTGATAATACCTGAGTAGTTCTTATGGAGATTAAGTTCATCCGTATGAAACCTATGAAACCATAGATACTCATCTACATTCTTCTTTTATCTTTTAATCATTCTACGTCAAAAACATTTCTCTGACATCCTCCCCACCTTGACATTGTCTTGTCATAGGCCCCCAAAGCGATAAAACCAACTGAACATACACTGAAACCTTCAAACTTGTTAATCTGAGTAAGCCTTTCTGTTTAATAAATGGACAGTATCACTTACTATGGTAGGTTAAAAAGCTAACACAGAAATCTAGTCTTCCTAACAATGTAGAGTATATTAAATTGTGCTTCATTCTAAAATATCTAACTCCATTTTTAATTTATGTTTTAGTTTCTGTTGATCCCAGGGCTTAAACTCAGGGCCTGGGTTGTGTTCAAGGCCAGTGCTCGACATACAATCTAAACTGGAACTCTGTTTGTCCTGGTGGTTAACTGGAGATAAGAATCTAATGAACTTTCCAACTCAAGCTGGCTTTGAACTGGGATCTGCAGATCTCAGCATTTTAACTAGCTAAGATTACATCCTTGAACCACCAGTTCCTAGCCACGTTGCGTATTTTGTGTAATTCCAACTTTCAAGATTGTATGGATGCTCCTACTATAATATATTTTTTTAAAAAAACCCTGTTTTCACTGTATTTGATGTTGGTATAATTTGTGGAGGGGAAGGAAAAAAAAACAAATTATTTAAAAAGGGATACATGTGAACTCATTGCAACAATGAGATGTACAAGATGTTATGTAGAAAAATGAAGCTTACAACTTTGTTTCTGAATGGGGGGGAGGGTCCAGAGGGGGAGATGGGAGGGATGGTAAGGGGAAACAAAGGAGGAGTTAACAATGCTTGATAAGAAATGTACTCATTAACTTGCCAATGTAATTGTAACCAATCTGTACGGTATTTTTACACACACACACTCAAAAAACTTGAAACATACTTAGAATATTTGTAAAGTTTATAATGAAAGAAGAATTTTCATCCTTTACAAAATCTATGCAAAATCACTGCTAATCTATTGATATTTTACTGTAACGTTCCTGCAACCAGTTTGATATAGTTTAATACTTATCATGCGAAGTTTCTCTATATTCTAATGGAGATTTAATTTTTCATGTATGTATGTATATATATGTATATGAATATGTATCTATCTATACATATTCCAATGTGGATCATCAGACTTGAAACTTTGCTTTGTTTGGCTGTTCAGTAGTTAACCTGGTCGGCTCATTCTGTGACAATATCTGTGCACATTCTTATCATTCCTTTATTTACCACACCATCTTCTAAAATCAGCTTCATTTCCTGAAGAAGATTACCAATCAGTCCAACCAATATACACCAAGAGGGTTTTAACAAAACAAGCTTTAAGGAAGGAAGATATCATAAAGTGACAACTACAGAATTTCTACAGAGAGTTGACATCTTTCACATGTCTGCCTTCCTCCTCATACTTAAGTATTGACTAACACTATAAGCATACTGCATTTATACCTTAAGGAACAGAGTTTTCTTTCCAACCTGAAGTCTTGTTTTCCATGATTTTTGACATAAACTTTTGGGAGATTTTTTATTGTGATGGGATTCCATCCAAAACAAAGCCGTGTATATCAAGAAAGCCAATATTTTCAACTCAGTGTACTAAACAAAAGAGGGAGAAAATTAAGGTTAGCTTTATATGTTAAGCACAACTATAGGCAATATCAATATATTTTGAAATTGTAGTAATCTTATATACTTGGGTATCAAAAATTAGAGATTTCCAGTTCCAGGCAAGCCCAGACACAAAAAGAAGTTTCAGAGATTCTAACCATTTGCTGGGTGCAATGTTTTATGCTTGTGTTAGGAGGACCGCAGCCCAAGAAGGCCCAGACATAATGATACTACCTCAAAATAAGCAATCCAATTATAATCTGCCGATATGGTAGTAGTAGAGATGCTGTTTCACAAGTATAGGGTTTTGTGTTCAATCCTCCAGTACCGCTAGGGATTTAAGTGTGTGCCAAGATAAGAGTTTGGCATGTCTAAGGTCAAGACTTCATACTCGTTTTACAAGCTCTATTAAAACCTTTACCTCTCTTGCTATTTTTTAAAATATAACCGTAATTCCATGCCTCAAACAAATAATTTTCTATTAGAGATTTTCTTCTACCCATTAAGTAATATGCTATGTGTTGGATACTGTCCCACTGAAATCATACTAAAGATAAAAAACTCATAGTCTTAGAAAGTGACTGCATATGAAAACAGAATCTCAAAGGTAGCATTTAAGTTGAAGTCTCCTCCAAGAGACGCAGAAGGCCTTGAATATGCCAAGGAAAGAGGACTCAGAAAAAGCCAACAATGATCTTGGAGTTCTAGTTCCACCAACTCAGAGGCAATGTATTTACAGTATTAATGCTACCCAATCTGTGGTCGTTTATTACTTCAATTACTAGTAAACATGTGGAATCTATAAGACATGAAAAGTCATTGATTCTTGGGGTCCATGACTCCTCTCTATAATCCTAGTTATTAAGAAGGATGAGACTTGGGGGATAATGGTTTTCCACCTGGTAGGAAAGTTCATGAGGTTCTATCTCCAATTAACTTCAAAAATTTCTAGGCTGGAGGCATGGTTCAAATGGTAGACTGACTATCGTTAGCAAACGAACTGAGATCATTAGGTATGTTTAAGCCCCAAACTGGGAGAAAGAAAAAGTCCTTAGAAGAATACTATGAGAAGAAGCATTTTGAATGGGAAAGCAGAAACAAAAGAAATGAACTTATTGATATAGACAAAGCTTCCCAATGTGAAATATGGGACAAAGTGTAATATTTAGTTTTTCCTTCCTATACAGTAGAAATAAATGGTATTTTTACTTGACGAAACTAAAATGTAAAACTATGCAATAAATAGTCACATTACTTTTGTGTTTCCATAATTTAACTTGTTTTCCTAGAAATTTCTATAATAGTGTTACTTTGGAAAATCAATAAATGTTGCATTTACATATAGGATTACATATCCTTCCAAGTGTCTAAAATTGATGTACACTGAAATGATTGCCAATAATATCTTTCTCAAGATTCCAAATGGTTATACTTTCAGCTGACCTTCCACAAAACTCCTAAGCCAAACATAACTTTTTAGTTTTTTCATGCAATCATAGGAACATAAACATATGTTTCAAAATGTTAATTACATTTATCTGCTGTCAATAATGTAGTATAACTAATAGAATTAAGTATATACCATGAGGGAAATAAGATATTTCCTTCTAAATACAGACTGGCAGGCACACACACACATAATTACTACTCTGACTCAGGTTAGGTTCCTGACATTGGGTATCAGACAATGATCTAATAATCAAACTTTCCTGCCCAGTCAAAAAATACATTTATAATTCCTCACATACAAAAACACCAGATCATTCAAAATAATGGGAATATTTAACAGAACCAACCAGCTATTGAACCATCTATTCCTTGATTTCATTCAATCATGATGATGCAATTTTCATACAATAATTAAAAATCTTCTTGAGTCTCTGTGATTAGCAGACAAAAATGCTATCCTATAGTAGAAAATGTAGATAAAATTACTTGTCCTTTGGTAATCTTTAATATATCTTATCAAAGACTTCTGTTTCCTTCTTAAAGAATCTGTTTCTGGCATTTTGCTCTGATTTCTAATATTAAATTACAAAGAACATGTCATATTTCTTAATTCATTTTTCTTAAACTATGGAGTTGTATCTGATCAGCTTGTTGATTCTAAATCAAATTTTCTTAATAACTTGAATTATTGTTTATGTTACTCCTAAGCCATTTGAAATATCCAATAGAACTGGAAATTCCCCTTGGCAATCATTTGTGAATGGCATTAATGGTTGTGGAGGGATGAAGGACTTGAATTATCTAGAGTGCCTTAAAAATGGCACTGTTATTCAAAGGGCTGATCTTTCAGTCAACTTTTAAAGTGTGGTCTTCTTATTTCATCTAAGAAGATAAAAGTACGCTTTTCATCATATTCTTGCCTGCAAAACAGGAGAATTATTTCCTTTGTACAGTTGATGTCCAGTTGCGACTATAGTGAAACCTACGAACTACTGCACAGCTGTGTTAGCTGCTCTAGATTTTGAAATTTTCTTCCAGTAGCCCGAGTGAATTGAGCCCAGTTTGATGGAATAGCCACATAATCCACAATTGCAAAGCACCACAATATACAAAGACCATGTCCAAAATGAGGTTCAACGTTTTTCTTTGTTGTATGATTTTTTTCTTATTGGTTGTCTTTTAAGGAGCTAGGAGCTGTTTATTTCACATTATTGTTGATGTGACTTAAATTTACCAGATTTTTCAAATAAAATAAAACATATGAAAGAGAAATATTTAGTCACAAAATACGGCTAAACATTTATGTGATTTTTTTATTCTAGTCCAGTTCTCAGTTATATTCAAATAATGTTGAGATGAGCCAAGCATATGTGTAAATGGACACGTATCAAGCACACAGAACTCTGGAATCTTTGGGCTTTGATTTCTATATCAAGTTCACCTAACAAAGAAAATTATCACTTGGTTCATGTGTTAAGTAATCTACTCAAAACACGTTTTATTAATTTTATCAATAGATCTCATCATCTATGGAATTGATGCATTGCATAAGTTTTTTATTCCTTATTTCCACTAAATTAATATTATATTTATTTTACTTTTTTACACATGAAATAATGATATTCTTTAGGATAAAACATGCCTGTTTTTCAATTTGGTTGCCAAAGTGGAACTATCAGACATTCTGTAAATTTAACTTTAAGCCTGAGCCTTCAAATTGCCCTAGGACTTGAATTGTGTTACTTACAAATTTCATATTAAAATAAAAAGTATTATTAAATAGAAAGCAAAATTATGTTATCACACCATGATCCCTGTATTGGCTTTATGATAAAAACAATTATATTTATACAACAAGATTTACATAACCAAACAAGCCATGAGATATGGAAACAGAAAACTCCTTTTTTGTTTTGTGTTTGTTGTTGTTTATAGTTTGTGCTGATTCTGTCTTCTTTACCTTATGCCTGGTAAATTCATTGTTGTCTTCAATAAGGAGAGGGGTGGGCACAGAGTTTTAGGGAAAAGTAAAAAATTGCAGCAGTGGATTTCATTGAAAACTCATGAAAGTGAACTATTTAACACATGGGTGGGGATAGGAGAGTGGGAATGGAACAAGTGAGGGAACTGAAGACATTTCACAAAGGAAATATACTCATTACCTGACTCATGTAATTGGATTCCATCTATAAATCAACTTAATAAGAACAACAGAGTAAATTTATTTTTTTTTAATATTATTTTATTTTATTTGAGAACATACTGTACAGAGGGGCTACAATTACATGGGCAGGATAATGCATACATTTCTTACCAAGCATTGCAGCCTCCTCCTTTGTTTACCCTTCAACTCCCTTCCCAGCTTAAAAAGGCAAACAAAATATTGTTTCTTAGAATCATAGAAGTTAGTTGAGTCTCTCTCTGAAAACAGCTACATTGACATTCATTGGGAAAATTTGTGAGCTACTAGTAGATAAAAGTTAACTATGATTATCTGTATGGGCTTTTCAGACTCTGATTCATTTATTTCTTTAATCTAATTTGTATTATTTCTGTCTACCAGTTTTTGGTTTGACTTGTTCCTATTTTTCAAGGACATAGTGATGCATCATTAGTGCTGATTCAAGATTTTTCTAATTTGTTGTTGTACATACTCAAAGATATAAATTTTCCTCTGAGTATTGCCTGTGCTGTTGTGTCCCAGATGTGGTAGTATTTTGTGTGTTCACGTCCACTGAATTTCATATATGTTGGAACTTCCCTCCATATCTCTTCAGTGACTCAATGATTATTTAGCATTGTGTTATTCAGTCTGTGAGTTTCAGAATTTTCTGTGATGCCTTTTGACGTAGAGATCTAATTTGGTCCCATCGAGATCGTACAGGATACAGGAGTAATTTCATTTTTATTTTTGAATTTTGACAGATTTTCCTTGTGATCTAAGATGTCATCTACTTTGGAGAACATTCCATGGGCTGCTGAGAGGAATATATATTGTCACATTGTCTGGTGAAATATTCTGTAGATACCTGTTGGGCATAGATTGTCAATGCAGTTATTTAGCTTTGAAGTTGTTTTGCTACGTTTTTACCTGGATGTCCTGTCTAGAGGTAAGAATGATATGTCCAAGTATCCAACAATGTATTTGTATGTATGCCTATTTTTAGGGTAAGTAATATTTGTCTGATTAATTTGGGAGCTCTAGGATGCAGGGCATTGATATTTATATTTGTTATATCCCTCTGATGGAGAGATTAGCAATATTTAATGTCCTTTGCTTCTTTTTACTTTCACACCACTTTTAATTTAAAACCTATTTTATCTAATATTATTTTAGCTACTCTGGCCGGATTATGTGGTCCATTTTTATTTTTTAAAGATGATGTACAGAAGGGTTACAATTACATAAGTCAGATAATGAGCACAATTCTTTTTGAACAGTGCCACCTGTTCCTTCATGTTCTCCCAGCTTTTTCCCTTTAACCTATCTCTCCCATAAGTTGTATAGTTCATTTACAGTGTAGTATCTATTGAGTAATATTGCTGCATTTGTTAACGCAACATTTCTGTGTTCCCCTTTGCCCTTTCCACACTTACACATAAGACCAAATGTGCAAAAATTAATAAAAAAAGTATCAAAACACAGAAGAAAAAAGCAAAATAATAAAAAGCTCTCATTATCATTTCTTGGAGATCATTTTATATGATAATATTCATATAGGCATTGAGCCTTTGTGATCCTCTCCAAAGGGCATCCTTCTTTGATCTCACTGTATAAATATTTAGAATCCCATAAAATTTATCATGTCAAAGTGTAATGTTTTCTCTTTTACTATCCAAGTGTGTTTACTTGTAGAATTAGAGGTACATTCTAATACAACAAATTAGGGAAATCAAGCAACATATATTTCTTTGAGTTTGTCTTTCTACACTTAATATAAGTTGGTTCCAAGCCTTTCCATTTCCTTATGAGTGGTCTAACATCATTATTTCTGGATCAATGGAATTGCATCATATTGAAGAGTTTCTTCATAGCAAAGGAAAAAGTTAGCAGGATATATAGAAGCAGAACAGAATGGAAGAAGATTTTTCTACCTAAGGATCAGAAAAGCGTTTTCATAACTAACCCATATTTAGAGATCAAAAAGTTAAATCTAACAAAATAAACCCTCAAATAAACAAGAACCCAATTAATATATGGGATAAAGAATTAACCTCCTAGAAGAAGAAGTAAGAATGAGAAATAGACAAATCTCTCTCCATTAAAGAAATGCAAATCCAAACAACAGTGAGATGCATCTCACCCCTGTTGCAATATCATGAAAAAACAATCAATTACAGATATTGATAGGGATGTGACCCAAAGGAAACTGTATTACACTGTTGGTGGGAATGTAATCTTGTTCAACCACTTTGGAAAACACCATGGAAATTGCTCACAGAACTGAATGATGAACTACCTATGATCCAGCAATTCCACTTATGGGCATTTATCCAATAGAGCAGAAACAAGGACATGCTGAAGCTACTAGCCCAATCATGTTCATTGTTGTATTGTTTTCTGTAACCAACATACAGAATCAGTCCAGATGCCTCTCATTGTAAAAAGAGATCAAGAATTTTATATGTATATACAAATTATATATATATATATACAATTTTATTGATCCTAATTTACAAGTATATATGTATGTATATACATACATGCATATATATACAAATATATATATATATACATAATAGAATTCTGTTCATCCGTCAGAAAGAATAATATTGCACCATTCTTAAGGAAAATGAAACACTTAGAAATAATATCAAGTGAAATAAAACAGACCCAGAGAAACTTATCTAGCATGATTTTCCTCATTTGTGGTAGATACAAGGTGCCTATAAATGTAAAAGTAAACACAGTAGATGATATGGAAGGAGATATAAAGGAATTGTCTGAAGTGTCAGAGTCCATGGAGAGTGAAAATACTATAATTCTCTTAAAAGACTAAGTCAAAACCAAACAAAATAAATATCAGTAAATGTGTAATGAAAGAGAGGTCAGTAGGGGGCAATGTGAGAGAGGTAGGAATTTGAAGGGGAAAGTACAGGCAAGAATCCACTGTATACTTCCCAAAATTGAAACATACAAAGCAAAGGGTAGCGTGAAATTGGGGTGAAGATGTAGAAGTGGTAACACAATTCCAGGTTCATTGTACAATAAACTGATTTGTTAAATGCCAAGTAATTCCATAACATAATATTGAGATACATAAGGATTTGGAGGGCTGGATGAAAATGTTGAAAGGCGTGACATTGATCAAGATACTCTGTATCCACACACTGTTTCAGTGAGTGGCAACCCCTTCAAACAAATAAAAATAATAAAAAATATTCAAAAAAGTAATTATGATAGTTGAATTTAGAGAGTTGAACCTCAATTCAATTCCCATTTAAAAATATTTTCAACCTGGAGACTTGGAGAATAAAATTCAAATAATAAAATTTTATGAACCTTTTTTATCAGAATTCGTGAAATTTAAATATAAACTGCTTTGCTTGTTGTCAGCCTTTGGGCTGTTATAATAGAATATTTCAAAGTAAGTGGTTTAAAAATATCAGGAGTATATTATCCAATATCTGGGAGCTTAAACATTGATTATAAAAATGGTAATTCAAAGCAATTATTTTTCTTTTTTTGGGGGGGAGGTCCAGTCCTGGGGCCTGAACTCTGGGCCTGGGTGCTGTCCCTCAGCTCTTCAGCTCAAGGCTAGCGATCTACTACTTAAGCCTCAGCGCCACATCTGGCTTTTTCTTTTTGTTTATGTGGTTCTGAGGAATTGAACTCAGGGCCTCATGCATGCAAGGCAAGCACTCTACCACTGAGCCACCTTCTCAGCCCAATTCTTCGTCTTATGGGGATCCACTTTCTGGTTCATTATAACCTATTTGCTGGACATTCACATGGCAGAGTAATTATATTCGGCTTCTTTTATTAGGATCATTATTGTTGGGTCATCTTTGAAAGGTTCATTCTAAAGTCACCAAGCAGGGGACTAGAATTGCAACACATGTATCTGGAAGTAGTTACATCGTCCAATACACTGTGCAACATTTTCTTTAACTCAGTGTGGTGTATCATTTGGATATTATTTCATAGAAGATAATTACTTAAGGACAATCTTATATCATGTGAATTATTTGAATGATTCTTCTTACAATGGGAATAATTATAGTGATGGCAAAGTGAAGTATGATTGTTTAGTGGCTCTTGAATCACATCATAGGTAAGCATGTAAACGTAGTACAGCCTTACTAGGGCCCTTCTGATGTATTTGAACAATCTCTGAAGAGCTAATTGCTTTCAGACTTATTCGTTTGAGCCAACAAATACAGATCTCCTTTGATTTTAATTACAGTCCACTATTAGGACTCCCACAGACAAAAAAATCAGAGGGTGCTAATTTATCTGATGAAATACATAATAAAATTATTACAATTAATATATATGAGAACAGTAATATTAATAGCACTATAATTACTAGTATTCACATTATATAATATATTGAAATCCTTTGGTTACCTAAATTTTTAGAATATTTATAACTAAATGTAAATTGTTTGCATGTAATTATTTGATGATGTATAGAAAATGAGTAAAAGATTTGCGTACATATTTAATGCATATGCAAACAGATTCACCTGGTTTTATCTGATTCTTCATGTGTTGGTTTCATTCATGCATGGTGAACTTGCAGAATAATGAAAATTTCAAATTTGCACTTACTAAAAGGTTAATTATATGAAGTTTATGTCGGGCTAAATAGCAGATTTTATAAATTAAATTGCTTTTGTCCCTCCCTTCCTCCCTCCCTTCCTTCATTCCTTGGTTCCTTCATTCCTTCCTTCCATCTTTTCTTCTTTCCTTATTTCCACCTTCTCTCCATCCTTAACTCTCTCTCTCTCCTTCCTTCCTTCCTTCCTTCCTTCCTTCCTTCCTTCCTTCCTTCCTTCCTTCCTTCCTTTCTTACTTTCTTTCTTTCTTTCTTTCTTTCTTTCTTTCTTTCTTTCTTTCTTTCTTTCTTTCTTGCTTGCTTGCTTGCTTGCTTGCTTGCTTGCTTGCTTGCTTGCTTGCTTGCTTCCTTCCTTCCTTCCTTCCATTCTTTCTTTCTTCCTTCCTTTCTTTTTTCTTTCTTTCTTTCTTTCTTTTTCTTTTTTCTTTCTTTCTTTCTTTCTTTCTTTCTTTCTTTCTTTCTTTCTTTCTTTCTTTCTTTCTTTCTTTCTTTCTTTCTTTCTTTCTTTCTTTCTGTCTGTCTGTCTGTCTTTCTTTCTTTTCTTTCATTCTTTTTCTTCCACCATTCTTCCTTTTACTCACAATGCTTCTTATGGCTATAGAAAAAATACCAACTGTCCTACTACAAGGTGTTATGAATAATTATAAATACACTAGATTAATATTAATTTTAATAACCTATGTTATATCTTAGGACAAATTGTACTAAAATCAACTTCACAGAAATTGTGAGAAATGTAACAAATATTACTTTTGATATTATTTCTTCAAACTAAAATAAAAATTTACACATAATATTGTTTGTATGTGTTGTTCTTGTGATTGTTTAGTGATTTTTCCCCTAAAGGATATTGCCACATTTGAGCCACAACTCCACTTCTGGCTTTGTGTGTGTGTGTGTGTGTGTGTTGTGATATGTGTGTGATTAATTGAGATGCGACTCACAAACTTTCTTGACAAGGCTGGTTTTGTTTTTCTTTTTTAAATTTTTTATTGTGAAAATACTCTACAGAAAGGTTACAATTACATGGACAAGGTAATGAGTACATTTATTATCAAGCATTGTTTCCTTTTCCTTTGTTTCTGCTTCCCAACCCTGCCCATCTCTCACCCCACCATTTCTGCCCCAACTCCCCAGCCAAAGTTGTAAAGGTCGTTTTACTACATAACGACTTGTACGTCTCATTGTTGCAATGGGTCGACCTGAATCCTTATTTAAACCATATGTTTTTTCTATTCCTTTCCACAAATTATACCAATATCAAACACAATGAAAGCAGGGGTTAAACTGTGGGGGAGGGACATTTCTGAGACAAGCAGAAAAGTACAGATAAGTAGATGTTAGGTGAAATGAACCCCAAGATAAGTATTCAAATTTTTATCTTACTTGCAATTGTTTCTAACATATTTATAAGATGATTTCTTTGTTGCCAAGGCAGGCTTTGAACCCCAGCTTCCGGAGTAGTGAGGATTACAAGCTTGAGATACCATATTCAGCACAGATATAATATATCTACGAATAAAACAAATTTCTTATTATTTGAATTCTAGAGGCTCAACTTAACAAATTAACATTTACATATTTATTTAGCAATTAAACCTGAAATTGCTACATGAAAAATAGTTTTCATTTTTATGAAAAAATATACACTCGAAGGTTTAAATGACAGAATTTTTGCACAAATTGAAATATCCTATTATTCAAAAGCGACAAAGGGATCATTAATCAAATTTCTCATGTAAGCTAAAAGCAATTGGCTTTGTCAGAGTGAATGAAGCAATTTTTCATTAAATCATTATCTACCGCTGTCACATGATTTTCTCTTCTTTTAAACCTAAAGTTTTTTTGACATAAAGTATAGATTCATACATTTTTTGAGTATATAAAAGTCTTAGTTACTGGTCATGTATTTCTGAGGTTTTATTACCAAGACATTTCACAGAAACACTGAATTCCATGTATTTTATGTCAACAGTGATTTTTAGAAATTGAATCAATCTCCATATGAGATAAAGCAAGATATTTCATGACTTATGCCATTATTCCTATAGACTTGAATATAACTTATTTTTGAATGGTAGGAAATTCATATTATACCTACTCTATAGAATAAGAAATAAGTGCTTGTGATAGTATTTATTTTTCCTTCACCTAGAAAGAAAGAACCTCACTTTAGATGACAGAAACTTGAATGGAAATATCATAAAATTAGGAATAATTCAAGTCATTATTAGTTAGATGAAATAGTCACTTTTGAACATCACAAAATGAAATCTCTTGAAGCTTCCTTATCTGTTAAATAAAATGTATTTTCACTCAAAATAGCTCTCCAGTAATAGTATAACCACCTCCATGTCAAATAGCTGCTCTGATTAATTCAAGTAAATATTTAGGGACAGAAGTTATCGCAATGTATAGAAATATTTACCCACCACTCTAGAAATTAAATCCTAAATCATAAAGGATTGAGATTAATAATTATCTTTCATTATGTTGCCATAAAGAGGTGAACCCTTTCATGTCGGCATTGTTGTAGAGATTTGGTTACTGAGAACTTGTGATCAAAGAGGATATTAAGATCAAAGTCCTTTCTTCCTCTTCCTTCTTTTTCTTTACGTTTCCTTCTCCTTGTCCTTTTCCTTCTCCCTCTCCGTTTTCCCCTCCTCCTCTTTCTCCGTCTCCCACCCCTATTCCTCCTCTTCTTTAATTCCTGGCTTCCATGAATACACATACTCTATCACATGTTCCTGACATGGGGTAATGTGTCACCACCAACCCGAAGCAATGAGGATAAGAAACATAAACTGAGGAGTTCCGGGAAGATGGCAGAGAAGAAGCTGGAAGCAAAACAAGCTGTAGCATTGAAAGCAGTTTTAGTGTTCCAATGAACAGTTCTAAGCCAGAGAATCATACCAAGTGTGTCATCACAGGACAGAGAGTTAGGCCAGAGAGGAAAAATCAAGGCAAGGAGACAGATCTGTGCACTTGCCAGTAGCCACGGCTGCAGTGGCAGTGGCGGCGGCGGCCGTAGCCTTCATACCTTCTATCTATTGCCTTCACGAGTCACATATTGCCCGTAAAAACAAACACTTTTTCAATGTGAAAGGCTGGAACAAAATCTACCAAGCAAACAGTCCCCATAAACACGCAGGAGTTGCAATCCTAATACCCGATAAAATACACTTCAAATTAAAATTAGTAAGAAGAGATAGAGCAGGTTGCTACATACTAATTAAGGGATCTCTCCTTCAGGAGGATATTACAATTCTAAATATCTATTCACCAAAAAATTGAGCACCCAAATTTATCCAAGAAACACTACTTTTCCTCAAATCCCAGATAAATCCAAAGACATTAGTTGTTGGGGACTTTAACACAAAACTATCCACACTAGATAGATCAACCATATTTTAGGCTACAAAGCAAACATGTCCAAATTCAGATACATTAGACTTATACCTTGCATTCTCTCAACCACAAGGGAATAAAATTAGAATTTAACACCAAAAGCCACTAAAGAAAGTCTTGTAACACATGGAGGATGAACAACACACTGCTGAATCACGAGTGGGTCAGGGAAGAGATTACAAAGGAAATTCAAATCTTCAGGATATTCCACAAAAATGAACATACAATTACCAGGTACTCTGGGACACAGCCAAGGCAGTATTAAGGGACAATTTTATAGCTCTGAGTTCCTACATCAACAAATTGGAGTGATCTGAAGCCAAAAATTTAATGAGGCATCTGAGTCTCCTTGCAAAATAACAGCAAGACAAACCCTTATCCAGTAGATGGAAAGAAATAATTATATTTAAATCAGAATTAAATTAATTACAATAAAAAAGCATAGAAAGAATCAATTAACCAAAGAATTGGCTTTGCGAAAAAATTAACAAAATTGACAGACCCTTAGCAAATCTTATCAGAAAAAGAAGAGAACACACCCAAATAAATAAATTCTGAGATGAGAATGGAAACGGAATACTTCTCAAAACTTTATGCTAATAAGTTTGAGAACTTGGCAGAAATGGACCTTTTCTTAGCAAATATTGACAGACAGAATTAAATCAAATGAGTTAAATCATCTTAACAGGCCCATATCAAGCATTGAAATAGAATAAGAGACCTCTCATCGAAGAAAAGCCCAGGACCAGATGGTTTTACAGCGGAATTTTCCAAGGCATTCAAAGCAGAGCTCACACCAATACTCCTCCAACTCTTCAATGAAATTGAAAGAGAAAGTTCACTACTGAACCCATTCTATGAAGCCATCATAACACACATCCCATAACCCGGTAGGGACTCAAATTAAGAGAACTATAGACCAATTTCTTTGATGAACATTGATGCAAAAATTTCTCAACAAAATTTTGGCCAATCAACTTCCACAATTCATCCAAAAAATCATACACCACGATCAAACAGGATTCATTTCAGGGATGCAAAACTGGTTCAATGTACTCAAATCAATTAATAGAATTCATCACATCATCAGAATCAATGATAAGAACCAAATGGTTATCTCAATAGATGCAGAAAAAGCATTTGACAAGATCCAAAATCCCTTTATGATGAAGGTTCTGGAACAATTAGGAATCCATTGAACAATCCTCAATAGAATAAAGGCTGTATATGACAAACCTACAGCCAGCATTATAATTAATGGTGAAAAACTAAAATCACTTCCTCTTGACTCAGGAACGAGACAAGGTTGCCCACTGTCCCACTGCTCTTCAATCTATTATTAGAATGCCTAGCTACAGCAAGATGCAAACATAAAGGGGATCAAAAGAGGGAAAGAAGAAGTAAAACTCTCCTTCTTTGCAGATGACATGATCATGTATTTAAAGAATCCCACAGACACCACTCCCAAATTACTCAAGCTGATTCAAAACTTTGGCAAAGTAGCAAGATATAAAATTAGCCCTCACAAATCAATGACTTTCAAGCAGAAAAGATCACATAAGGTGATGTTAAGGAAATGAACCCTAAGACATATATTCAAATGTTTTTTTCCATCATGAGATTGTTTCTAATGCATTTATAAGATTATTTCTTTGTTGCTTTGTATGTCCCTCCCCCACAGTATAACCCCTGTTTTCGCTGTATTTGATGTCGGTAAAATTTGTAGAGGGGAAGGGGAAAAACAAGACGTTTAAATAAGTATACAGGTGGACCCGTTGCAACAATGAGAACTACAAGTTGTTATGTAGCAAACCAATTTTACAATTTTGGTGGGGGGGGGTGGGGAGGATTAGCTGGAGGGTCGGGGGGCAAATGGGAAGGGATGGGAAGGGGAAACAAAGGAGGAGGCAACAATGCTTGATAAAAAATGTACTCATTATCTGGCCCATGTAATTGTAACCCCTCTGTACAGTATTTTCACAATAAAAAATAAATAAAAATTAAAAAAATCAATGACTTTTCTGTATGCCAACAATGAGAAAAGTGTGGTTGAAATTAAGAAAGCAACTCCATTCGTAATAGCCCTATGAAAGATAAAATACCTAGGAATAAACTTAACCAAAGAAATGAAGGACCTCTATTATGAAAACTTTAAAAACCTGAAAAAGGATATCAAACGGAACTTAGAAAGTGGCAAAAAATCTCATGCTCCTGGATTGGAAAGATCAAAATCGTGAAAATGGCAATACTTCCCAAGGCTATCTACAAGTGCAATTCGATACCTAGCAATATTCCATCTCCATTCTTCAAGGAAATAGAAGTTGCAATCCAAAAACTCATATCGAAAAATAAAAGACCCCAAATAGCTAAAACGATCCTCAACAGTAAGAACATTACTGGAGGAATATCGATACCAAATTTCAAACTCTACTACAAAGCCATATTAAGCAAAATAGCTTGGTACTGGCACAAGAACAGACCTCAGGACCAATGGAATAGAATAGAACACCCAGAAATGAACCTACAGACCTATAGACATCTAATGGAGCTAAAATTAGAATGGAAGAAAGACAGCCTCTTCAGTATATGGTGCTGGCAAAATTGTATAACTGCTTGCAGAAAATTAAAGCTTGACCTTTATATATCACCCTGCACCAGAATCAACTCCAAATGAATGAAAGACCTCGGAGTCAAAGCAGACACCCTGAAAACATTACAGGATGGAACAGGAGAAACCGTAGTTCTCCTTGGCACAGACCGAAATTTTCTTAATAGAGACCCAGAAACACAACCATTTAAAGAAGGTTGGACAAATGACATTGCATGAAATCGCAGAGCTTCTTTATGGCAAAAGAAATAGCTAGCAAGATTAATAGAAAGCCTAAGATTGGGAGAAGATCTTCACTAGCCTCACAACAGACAAGAGTCTCATATCAAAATATACCTGGAACTCAAAAAATTAAATCCCCCAACAACAAATCTTCAAAGAAACAACAGCCCAATAAATAAGTGGGTAAAGTCCTAAATAGAAACTTGTCCGAAGAGTCAATAACAATGGCCAATAGACACATGAAGAAATGCTCAACCCCTGCTTTCACTATATTTGATGTCAGTATAACTTGTGGAGGAGATGGGGAAAAACCAGTTGTTTAAGGATACAGGTGGACCTGTTGCAACAATGAGAAGTACAATTTGTCATGTCCAAAACGAGCTTTACAACGTCGGTGGGGGGGGGGGAAGGGGGGGGAAGGAGGAGGATTGGGATTGGGGGGAAGGGGGAGCCTGGGAAGGGATGTGAAGGGTAAACAAATAAGGAGGATACAATGCTTGGTAAGAAATGTACGCATTATCCTGCCCATGTAATTGTAACTCCTCTGTACAGTATGTTCACAAATAAAATAAAATTAAATTTAAAAAAAGAAATGCTCAACCTCTCTAGCCATAAAAGTAATTTAAAACAAAACAACGTTGAGCTACCACCTCACCTCAGTAGAATGGCTATAATCAAGAACGCTAATAATAACAGATGCTGGAGGGGATGTGTTTAGAAGGGAACATTATTGCATTGTTGGTGGGAGTGTAAACTTGTTCAACCACTTTGGAAAGCATTACATAGAGCTCTCCTCCGATCCAGCATTCCCACTTTTGGACATTTACCCAAATAATCACAAACAAGGCCACACTATAGCTACCAGCACAACTATGTTTATTGCAACATAATTTACCATAGATAACATATGGAACTAACCCTGATGCCCCTCAGTAGATGAATGGGTCAAGAAATGTGGTATATATACACAATGGAATTCTATGCCTCCATCAGATAGAATGGCATTGCCCATTTGTTATGGAAAGACTTGGAAAAATTATATTGTGAATTTATCCAGGGCCAAAGAAACATAGATCCCATGGTTTCCCTTTTTTGCAATAACTAGTATATGTCTGAGTCAAGCAGAAAATGTCAGATAAGTTGATGTTAGGGAAATGAACCCTAAGATATATATTCAGATTTTTTTTCTTTCAGGTGATTGTTTCTAACACATTTATAAGATTATTTCTTTGTTGATTTGTATGTCCCTCCCCCATGGTATAAGGCCTGTTTTCACTGTATTTGAGGTTGGTATAATTTGTGGAGGGAAAGGGAAAAAACAAATAGTTTAATTAGGGATACACGTGGATCCATTGCAACAATGAGATGTACAACTTTGTTGGGGGTACAACTTTACATCTTTGGTGGGGGGAGGTTGGGAAAGGATTTGAAGGGGAAACAAAGGAGGAGGCTACAATGCTTGATAAGAAATGTACTCATTATCTTGCCCATGTAATTGTAACCTCTCTGTACAGTTTTTTCACAATAATAAGAAAAAAAAAGAAACATAAAATGAAATGCATAAAATCAGAAGCCAAGATTAATCTTTCCCCCTTTTAAATTAATTTTATAAAGTCACAGTATGGTTTCATTTATTATAAGTGATAAGGTTTACTCGAAAAAACCTGACTCACATCGCCCTAATGAAATGATTGATTAAATTAACATTATCTTAGGACAAATCTACTTTAAAATACCAGATATATTTCAATAAGAGGCAAAAAATCACCTCTATGGTTTCCTATGAAAAAAACTAGAAAATACAATCTGTTCCTCAAGGAAATTGACCTATAATTGGCAGTATTGTCTGTTTCATAATTGATGTAAAAAGACTATAGCACGAATTTCAACTCAAACTAAATTATATAAAATTTATTTTGTCCCGTGTATAATATCTTTATCTGGTTCCCAAAATGACTTGTATTTTATCATATTTTTAATTGAATTTAAGTAGTTGTATGGGAGTTTCTGTTTGACAAAGCAGTTTACGAACAGTTCTTAGTGAGCTTTTTTTTTCTTTTTTCTCTCCTGAGGTTTGAACTCTGGGTCTGGGCACTGACCCTGAGTGCCTTTGGATGAATGCTAGAGCCCTATCACTTGAGGCATAGTAGCACTTTCAGATTATTCTGACATTTAATTGGAGATAAGAATTTCACAGACTTTCTTGCCTGGGTTGGCTTCAATCCTCAATCCTCAACCTCCTGATTATTCAGGATTATAGGCGTGAGCCGCTAGTGCCTGGCTTAATTAAATGCATTTTTTTGACTAGTCCTGGGGCTTGAACTCAGGGCCTCGGCAATATCCTTGAGCTTCTTTTTCCTCATGCTTGCACTCTAGGACTTGTGTCATAGTGTCAATTCTAGCTTTTTTTGTTTATGTAGTACTGAGGAATCAAACTCACATATGCAAGGCAAGCAGTCTACCACTAAACCACAATCCATGGCCAATACAATGCATCTTGATGATCTTTATCCTTCATCTTCTCAATCTTACCTCATCCCTCAATTTACATAATTTTGTAGAATATTCACTGACTCACAATGTCATGTATAGTCACTCAGAGGATATATCACAGATCATATTTTATTAATAGTCTTATTCATCAACTTACTAAAGTTATACATTGTAGAGTTCTGTGATTTTAAATTCTAAATTATCACTCAGATTCACCCACTACTATACTAAAATTTTTCCTAAGTTTAATGCAAAAGCACTCTGTAATTCTTTGATTCTTAGAATGATAAAGAGTTGGAGTAAAAACATCACCTTCAGTTCTATAATATTTTGTCATTACTACCCTCTCAAAATACTCCAGTATTTATTAATAGTCACTTCCTTTCATCATTTCAACCTACTTTTCCCTTGAGCAGCTATTATTTCATATTCTACCTCCACAGATAGTCTAATTTTAAAAAGCTCATATAATTAGAAAATGTAGTCTATTTTATCCATTTCTCCCATGTAATATTACTATTTGCAAAGTAAGTCCATGTAAATTTTTCTCATGGATAGAGTATATTGTTTTGTAAGCATATGAATAATTGTATAACATCCTCAATGGGCATTTCAATATTTTATTCTAGGTTATTGTAAAAGGTTCTGCTATGTATATTCTTGTATATGTGTCTCATTGAACATATGTTGAAATCTATTTTTATATAAAATTATGATTCAAAATGCTGGATCATAGAGGCAACTCTATGTGTAATATTTTAAAGATTGCCAGTATGTTTAACTGACTATATCATTTTAAGTGCCAAGCACCATTGTACAAGGATTACAATTTCTACATAATTGTTGTGCAGGGCTATCTAATTTTTTGTATTATCACTAATATCTATATGTATGCAATGTCTATCTATGTTAGGATCTTTCCATATGTTCCTTTGTTGGTTTTACATTACTATAGAGATATGTATTTGGATTTTATGATAACTTATTCAGGATGGTAATAGTATTTCCTTGACATTAATATGCTCTTAATACATTTGTGATTCAAGTCTATTTAAATAAATGCATATGTATGCACACTATGTGTACGTATGTATAGATTCATACTTATATTTGTATAAATACAAATACCTGTTTATACAGATGTGAACATATATGTATATAGGCATACACGTATATTATTATTTTCATTTGTCTGTAAGTTACCATTTTACATTATTTGACAAACATGTCCTTTTTTGATTTTACTTTATTTTATTTTATGGTTAATATGTTGTACACAGGGGCAGGGCACCAGTGACTCACACCTATAATCCTACTCTGGAGGCTGGGATCTGATGATCGAGTTTCAAAGCCAGCCTGTGCAGGAAAAGTCTATGAAACTCTTATCTCCAATAAATCACCAGAAAACCGGAAGTGGCTCTATGGCTCAAATAGTAGAGCTCTAGCCTTGAGCTGGAGAGCTGAGAGAGAGCACCCAGGCCCAGAGTTCAAGGCCCACGACCACCACCACCAACAACAAAAATAAAAAAGAATACTGACTAAAAAAGCAATAGTATTAAGCAGTCATGAAGATAGACTCAAGTCTAACATTTTAGTATTATCTTAGATACCAGCAGCCTTCTAGTCCAATGAGCCATGAGCCCTCAGAATGTTGACCAAATTTCGTAGTTTATTTAAACAATTACTATAAGTATGTATTTTCTCATCTATCTTTCTTTCATTTCACCACAGAATGTGTATTTATCCTTTATATCATACTTGAATACCAAAGCCTTTGGAAGATATTTATTAATTGGTGTATATTAACTGTACGAAGAAATCTTATTGAAATATTTTACACTCGCACATATTGATGAAGGGCCTGATTCACCCATTTCTCTTTCTCCATTCGTATTGCCTTTTATGTTTCAACAGTTTTCTGTGAATTTCTTTGTGCTATCTTCACACATCGCCAAAATGTATTAAAGTGTGTTCACCCACTGTCAATGAAAATTATACTATATTGAATATAAAAGCAAAAACCTAAATAAATGGAGACATACATGTTTTGTGGATTGGAGGGTACAATTGAGCAAACACATAAATTGTCTCCTCCCCTTTTTTATCATCATTCATGGGGCTTGAAATCTGGCCCTGGGTGCTGTCCCTCTGCTATTCATTTCAAAGTGAATGCTCTCCTCATTGAGAAATTGTGCCACTTCTAGTTTTCTGGTGGTTAATTGGACATAAGAGTGTTAAAGACAATCATATTCCAGCTGGCTTTGAACGGCAATGCTCAGATCTCAGCCTCCTCTGCAGCTAGAATTAAAAGCAAGAGCCAAGAGTGGCCAGCTTCACAGTTTTATTTATCTTTATGACAATTTCTAAAAACACCTGACTAGCAATCTTTGACTCAGTGACAAAGAAAGATAAACTGTAATATATTTCTCTGTCAAATTTTAAAGGTGTAAGTTTAAAATTGTTATATTTGTAGAGGAAAGATTATACAGCTCAATGGGTCTGTAGGGCACCAGATTAGATCCACATACATATTATCAAGGAATATTTAATAAGGCTTCAACCAAGTATTTGTGGAATGACATTCTCTTTAATAAGTGGTGATAGGTTAGACAGAATTTGGGCAAATTAAAAAGTGAACATTGACTTACACATACCAATTTATTCAAATATTAACTTCTAGCAGGATTAAAACGTATATAAAACATAAAGAGTGATGAAAATGAAAAGCAAAGGAAGATGTCTTGATAATTTTGGAAATAAAGCATTTTTAAATTTGGCATTAAAATTATACAAAATGAAAACGATATAATTGAACTCAATAAAAGTATAGAACAATTTAGCCTGTTTAAGCTCATATACAAGTAGTGAATAGAAGCTGTTAGCAGATGGCTTATGTATCTCATCCTAGCTATTTGAGAGGATGTGATTTTAGTATTGCTGTTTGAAGTCAGCCCACAAAATAAGGTCCCTGAGAATATTATTTTTTTAATCAGCAAAAAGCCACATGTGAGGCATGACTCAAATGGTAAATTGTTAACAAATTGCAACAAATTCCAAGGACCCTGAGTTCAAGCCCCAGAAACATACATACAGGTACAAAAGTAATAATAGTAATACTAATATGACGATGATGATGATGATGATGATGATGATGATGATGATGATGATGATGATGATGATGATGATGAAGGGTACCCATAGTTAAGGATAAAATATTTGCAAATCCTATACCTGAAGAATGTCTTAAATCTAGATTCTACGTAGAATTCTCAAAACCTAATGTTTAAAAGAACATCAATTAGAAAGCAGCAAAATACATCTTGTGAAAAATAAGCACAATAAAAGCATCATCAGTCATCAAATAAATGCATATTAAAACTAAAATGACATCATAAAACATTTATGAGAATTACTTCATGTAATACAATAATGACCATACTAAATGCTATCAAGAAACAGAGAAACTGGATGATGAGTGGGGTAGTGCATAGTCATAGGCACTGTGACTACTCTTTCACATGTTACCCAAGAGTCAGGTTTCAACACAAATGACTACAATGAGATTGTGCAAAAGAGATTGCAACTTTTCCCTCTCATGAATCAAAATTCTGTCAAAAGATTTCTGTCTTCCAGATATTAACGGATTTCTCATGATATTTTCTAATATTTTGTCTTCATTCCTGATGTTCATAGTACATTTTTGCTGTTGTCTTGTGTGTATATCTAATTTTTAGGGCTTGAATCTGTGTTTAATGGTCTCCCTTGTATTTTTTCTCATGCCTGATGACACTCTATCCTTGAGCCACATCCTCAACTGCTGCTTCTTGCTGGAAAATTGGAGATAAGGTTTCACAGTTTTGTCTGCTTGGACTGACGTTGAACTATAATATTCAGGTCTCAGTCTCCTGAGTTCTAGCATTGTACACGTGAATGGCTAACACCAATCTTTGCTTTACTGTTATTTTAAGTATGCGGTAGAGGAAAGTGGAAGTATATATGGGTTAAGTGTGAAATTTTCAAATACAAGTTGAATACCTATCAAAATTCCAAACTCATTCTTCAAGGAAATAGAAGAGGAAGTCCAAAAATTCATATGGAACATTAAAAGACTCTGAATAGCAAAAATGCTCCACAACAGAAAGAACACTGCTGGTGGAATATCAATACCAAATTTCAAACTCTACTATAAAGCCATAGTAATCAAAAGAGCTTGGTACTGCCAGAAGAACAGACCTCAGGACCAATGGAATAGAATTGAAAACCCAGAAATGAACCTACAGACCTATAGCCAACTAATCTTCGATAAGGGAGCTAAAATAATAGAATGGAAGAAAGACAGCCTCTTCAGTAAATGGTGCTGGCAAAATTGGTTAACTACTTAGAAAACTAAAAGTAGATCCTTATATATCACCCTGAACCAGAATCAACTCCAAATGGATCAAAGGCCTCAGAGTCAAAGCAGACACTCTGAACACATTACAGGATGGAATAGGAGAAACCCTAGGCCTCCTTGGCTCAGGCCGAAATTTTCTTAATATAGACCTGGAAACACAGACACGGTTCTCATATCTAAAATATACTTGGAATTCAAAAAATTAAATCCCCCAACAACAATCCTCAAAGAAACAACTGCCCAATAAATAAGTGGGCTAAAGACTTGAAGAGAACCTTCTCTGAAGAAGAAAGAAGGATGGCAAATAGACATATGAAGAAATGCTCAACCTCTGTAGCCATAAAAGAAATGCAAATCAAAACAACATTTAGATACCACATCACCCCAGTTAGAATGGCTAGAATCAAGAACTCTAACAACAACAGATTCTGGAGTGGATGTGGACTGAAGGGAACCTTACTTCATTGTTGGTTGGAGTGTAAACTTGTTTAACCACTTTGGAAAGCAGTATGTAGGTTCCTGAAAAGATTTCAAATAGACCTCCCCTATGACCCAGCAATCCCACTTTTGGGCATTTACCCAAATGTTTACAAACAAGACCACACTAAAGCTACCAGCACAACTATGTTTATTGCAGCATTATTTACCATAGCTAAGATATGGAACCAACCCAGATGCCTCTCGGTAGATGAATGGATAAAAAAAATGTGGTATATATAAACAGTGGAATTCTATGCCTCCATCAGAACGAATGACATTTCCCCATTTGTTAGGAAATGTAAAGGCTTGGAAAAAAATTATATTAAGTGAAGTAAGCCAAGCCCCAAATATCATAGGTTGCATGGTCTCCCTTATTTTGCAATATCTAGTATATGTATGAGTCAAGCAGGAAAGGTCAGATAATGTGATGTTAGAAAATGAACCCTTAGATATGTATTTAAATGTTTTGTTCTTTCATGCATTTGTTTCCAGCTCATTTATAAGATTATTTCTTTGTTGCTTTGTATGTCCCTCCCCCACAGTATAATCCCTGCTTTCACTATATTTGATGTCGGTATAATTTGTGGAGGAGATGGGAAAAAACAAGTCAATTAAGGACACAGGTGGACCCAATGCAACTATGAGAAGTACAAGTTGTCATGTCAAAAACGAACTTTACAACTTTGGTGTGTGTGGGGGGATTGGGGAGATTGGGGGAGGAGGGAGGCTGGGAAGGGATGAGAAGGGTAAACAAAGGAGGGGGCTGTAATGCTTGATAAGAAATGTACTCATTATCTTGCCCATGTAATTGTAACCCTTCTGTACAGTATGTTCACAAAAAATAAAAATAAAAAAATAAATAAATAAATACAAGTTTGAATCAACTTGATATAATGTAACTGTTATCAATTTTAGCAGTTAAATCAATGAATATTACACATTCCCACAGAAATACAATTGAAAACAAAAGGCATAATTATTTTCTTAAAACAAGTAATAGAACCATGAATTTTTTTCACTTTACAATTCATGTTTTATATAACTTTAATTTGAAGACTTCCATGACTAAAAGTAAATATATTAATTTTATACCACAAGAAGCAAAGTGAATACATTAAGAATAGATATTTTCTCACAGCCAGAAGAAGAGATTTTGAGCATTCTCACGAAAAAGAAACGTTACATGCAGAAATCAATGGATAAGATGTAGCTTGGTCATTACACAACATATAAATGAATGGGATTAGCACTCAATACTTCATAAATATGTAAAAATAATTATGTAGCTAAGTGCCAGTGGCTCATGTTTGTAACCTTAGCTGCTAAGGAGGCTGAGAGCTGAGAATCATGGTTCAAAGCCAGCCTAGGCAGGAGAGTCCATGAGACTCTTATCTACAATGAACCACCAGAAAACTGGCAGTGGCTCAAGTGGTAGAGCACTAGTCTTGAGATGAAGAGCTGAGGGATAGTGTCCAGTCCCAGATTTCAAGCCCCATGACTGACAAAAATTAAAAATAAACAGTTACAAATAAACACATATTTTGCCATAAATGTTAAAATATATATTCTAAAATTTTTTAAATCCTCAATAGATATACTAGTTTTTATAAATTTTGAGAACTGTGTTCTGGATTTAGTTGTCATTGAATCAATTTTGTAACACACATTTCTCAGTCAATTCATATTTGTATGTTTATATACTTATATAACTTAAGTATAATTAACTTATACGTGATAGGCAATTCTGTTTTAGGAATCTATCTTGGCTTTCTAACATTAACCCTTCTACCCTAAAATTGATATGCCCTCCAACCTTGTCAGCGGTTTCATCTCATTGGAGCAGAAAAGTATAAGCCAAAACCATTGTTTGGAACAACTGTAACTTTTTACATGTATTTCACTTAGTTTAAGAACCAAAACATTCAATTCATCTTAACCATGCCAGTAACAGCAAAATGTCTTCTGAGCTTTTCAGTTTCTTAAGAGATGAAAATCTTTAATTATACATCTATTTTTTCTGTCAAACATCTTATATCTTAGGAAGATTTTTGGGTATTCCTGTGTTCTTGATTAGAAGACAGGAACAAAGGTAATAATGAATATAGCCAAAGAAAATACTTGAAAACAATTAAAAAAGCAATCACAAACACTCCTGTTTTCACCGATTTCGATGAGAATATACTTTAAAGTATCACGGTGTGTTGCATTTAAAGAGCAATAATTAAACTTTTATTATCAGTGAAAAAGGGAACAGAAAACTTTGTTTGAAGACAGCTTGACTTTGAACAATCCAACATAAGCATAATGGATTTAACTTGTTTTTCTATGTATTTGCCAAAATAATTGAAAGCAACAACCAAAGGCAGGAAAACATCTAAGCCAAAGCAATAAAGTTTTATCTATAAAATAATTTTGAGGGTTTGATTCTTTCAAAGTCAGGCTTGCAAAGAGGAAAGTATATTTGCTTTGGTGTGAACAAGAAAAAATATAAAAATCCTTTATTAATGTTTATCATATCTTGACTAGGGCTTCTCATATTGGAGAAGAGGAAAGGTATAAAAAAGTTCAAGATTGTTTAACTATTACCCAAGATCATTCTTATTCATCTGCTATAGCGATGGAAGTAGGCTTGGTTACTATTAGTATCATGCTTGTTTACATTTAGAAGCATTGTTTGTTTCTGGGTTATCAGCTACAAATCTTGAGTATTAATAAAGGGTCATTTCCAAAGAGAAGAAAGTTTTTGTGTAATCAAACCTAAAATATTAAAGACAGCATAGTGGATACTACTTTCTAGCTATTTCACAATCTTTAGGTATGTCAGCCTTACTGGAATTAGTATTGTTTTCCAGTTCCTTTTATACCACCTGTCCTAAATTATAATACATATTAACTGAATGAAAAAGTAATGCCATCTTAAGAAAGTCCCATTGCAAAAAGACGTTATGTCGAAAAACTAACTTTACAACTTTGGCGGGGGTAGGGGGCGAGGGAGCGATCGGTGGGCAGGGATGGTAAGGAGAAACAAAGGGGAAGGCAACAATGCTTGATAAGAAATGTATTCATTACCTTACTCATGTAATTGTTATCCCTCTGTAATGTATTTTCACAAAAAAACTTATTAATATTAAAAAAATGTCCTTTAGGACTCTGGGAATGTAGCTTCATGGAACAGATATTGCTTAGCATGCATGAACCTGGGTTCAAGTCCTCTGTACTACATAACCAGAAAAGAAACACTGGAAGGGGTGCTTTGTCTAAAGTGGTAAAGTGCTAGCTTTGATCAAATAAAAAAAAGAGCTCAGGAACAGTTCCCTAGCCCTGATTTCAAGCCCCAGGTCTGGCAAAAGAATCATTATCTAGTAAATACAAAATAAAAAACCTACAATTGGAATATATACTTGCTCCTTCCAACTGATACCTAACAATAGTTCTTAAATCACGCATGGACTATACTTATATTAGAATACTGTGTTGAAAAAAAAACACCATGCTTTTTAATAGGTCATGGCAATTAATACCAGGAATGAGCTTAGATATCAAGTAAAGATTAATACAAGTAATTCAAAGATGCCAGGCTTTTGAGTGGTCACTGCTAATCACAATGAGAAGGTTAGGATAAGTGAGATTTGGAAAACTTTTTGGTAAGTCATGGTACGAAAAAGGCAGGGGTTCATTAATTGTTTTGACAGAAGAGAAGGGATAACTCCAGATGGAAGGAATAAATGATAATAATAACTAAGTTATACCACAAACTGTTCTAGAGAACCATTTTTGGTTATTGAACAACTAGTTATTAAATAGGCTTATTCCTCATTGCCGTTGCAATCTAATGACTTATGTCAGTTCTTAATCTCTGTGTGGTAAGTTGTATATCCTTCTATGCTGCTCTTTCATACCTAATCTCCTTTGCTTTCTAAAAATCTCAGTCTTTCTCTATTTCTCAATGAACAATTTCTGATAATAAGTCCACATACGGAAAGAGCAGAGGATGCTAATGTAAGAGTCCAATAGCTCATGAGTCATAATGTAACAACATGGAAAAGGATGACATATTCATTGCTACGTCAAATTTTCTGAAAAGCTGCAATGTCATCATTTGATTCAAATTTCCATTATTTGTGTACAGTGTCATTAAGTGCACATAAATTCAAATATGAGCCGGGTACTGGTGGTTCACCCCTGTAATCTTAGCTACTCAGGAGGTTAAGACCAGAAGATTGTATTTCAAACCTAGCCTGGTCAGAAAATGGTTTATTAGATATTTAGAATCCTATTCAGACTCTATTGTTGAAGCCAGAGAGGGGAAAATCATGTTTTCATGTTTTTCTTCTTCCTTGAGCCACTCTGATTTACTTCATCTATTTCTGAAAGAATAAAATTCTGGCTTTGAAACTTTTTGTATGATGTCCACAATGTCTCATTCTTCCTTTATTAATAGAAGAATTTGGAGAAAGGATGAGAATTCTCAATAGAAAAAGGAGAAGGGGAAAAGAGAAGTGAGAAATCTAGATATTTTTTCTTCCTCATCTTAATCACAAGGTCGGTATAATAATGATTGTGGATATTAATTACAGTGCTCTAGAGTGATTAAACACATTTATAGAAAAAAGTTAACCCCTCAAGTGATCACATAGAGAATGCTTATTTATTAAAAATATGTAATAGCACCAAACAGGAAGTGTTAACTGTTTAGTATTTGTTTAGTATTTCTTAAATTCTGATGTGCTGTAGTCAACAATCATAAAGGTATACAAAAATGGTAAGTAACTGATATCAATATAATATTCTAATATTAGTTTAATTCTTGCTGTGTTTGAGTTTTGCCTCCATTTCACATGCTATATTCTTCCAGTATATAAGTTGAAAGAAAATTCCCTCTGGAATTATGCTATTTTTATAGCTAAGGGGAAAGAAGTTAGCTCTTTGAAACAGACAATGGGATAGAAATCTTCCCCTAGAAATAGCCTTTGACCACTTCTGGTTCACTTTTGTAAGCTCAAGTGGGTCACATGACCCATCTTGACATTGCAGAGTAGAGGTAATTCTCACCTATAGGAAGCTGATGCAGAACAGACTAATATGTCAAGATATGCAACACTTTAGATGAAGAGGAAAAAGAAGACAACTATAATACAATCAGTCATACTTGCCATCACATGTCTCTGCAGGAAGTATACTATTATGTACCTTTGTTTCTAAAACTACTGAGATCTTCAAATCATGTCTTTAATGCTTGTATATTACTGGAATTAGAGAACATTTTAATACTGAGACAACATAAAATCTCAAAGAAATCTGGAGAAATCATTTCAATACTACATCTTGTTCTACTAGGACATGAAACGATTTTATATACAATACTTTATACTAGTAACTTTTTTCCAGAACTGGACTTTGTTAATATATGTGACTATCCACCAGAGTAAATGTCTTCATTTATCCACATCTAGTACAGACAGCATAGTCAAGCAGATGTGGGAATTCATCAGTAGCACTTTTTAAAAATGCGAAAAATTTGGACTGGGAGCCAATATGAATATTTTTCGAACATCACCTTCCACATCCAATTTCTTCCTTCATAGGAAACAATCCAATCAATAAAAAGGCTTAGTTTTTGGCTCTTGAACTTGAAAGTGGAAGCAGAATGTTATGGATGTCAGAGATGACTGTTCATGGTTTTTTACATAATAATGTCACATGCAATAGTCCTGCAGGACTTAGCATTGTACTTCCTTAGTGATGTGATAGGAATGTCAGCCTTACAGGACTTAATATTGTTTTCCATTTCCATTTCTACCACCTAGCCTAAATTATAATATAGTAATGGAATGAAAAAGTAATGCCATCTTAAGAAAGTCATTTAGGGTTCTGGGAATGTGGCTTCATGGTACAGTTATTGCTTAGCATGCATGAAACCCTGGGTTCAATTACTCAGTACCACATAAACAGAAAAAGAAATTGTGCTGTGCCTCAAGTGATACAGTGCTAGCCTTAAGCAAAAAAAATCTCAGGAAGAGTTCCCTGGCCCTGAGTTCAAGCCCTAAGACTGGCAAAAAATTCATTTATGTAGTAAATGTCAAATAAATAACCTACACTTGGAATATATAATTGCTCCTTCCAACTATGACCTAACAATAATTCTTAATTCATGTACTTTACTATCTTAGAAGATTGTTTTGAGGGAAAAAAACGTTTTCTTAGTAGGTCATGGCAATTAAAGTCAGGAATGTGCTTAGATAGCAGGTGAAGATTAATCCTGGAAATTCAAAGATGCCAGGCTTTTGAGTGGTTACTGCTAATCACAATGAGAAGGGTAGTCTAAGTGAGATTTGGAAATCTTTTTGGTCAGTTGTGGCACCAAAAAGGCGCCAGCTAATTAATAGTTGTGATAGAAGTGAAGGAATAAATCCAGAAGGAAGAAATAAATGATAATTACTAAATTATACTAGAAAATCTTCTAGGGAACCATATTTGGTTATTGAAGAACTATTTATCAACTAGGCTTATTCCTTATTGCCTTTAGCATTCTAAATCGCTTAGGCTACTTCTTAATCTCTGTGTGATAAGTTGTACCTCATTCTATGTTGTTCTTTCATATCTGATCTCCTTTGTTTTCTAAAAATCTCAGTCTTTCTCTATTTCTCTTCTAGCAATTATTCATACTAAATCCACTGACAGAGACATCAGAGGATGCTAAAATAAGAGTCCAATAGCTCATGAGTCATTCTTGTAACAACATGGAAAAGGATGACATATTTATTGCTACCTCAAATTTTCTGAAAAGCTGCAATATCATCATTTGATTCAAATTTCCATTATTTGTGTGCAGTGTCATTAAGTGCACATAAATTCAAATATGAGCCGTGTGCTGGTGGTTCACCCCTGTAATCTTAGCTACTCAGTAGGTTAAGACCAGAAGATTGTGTTTCATACCTAGCCTGTTCAGGAAAGTCCATGAGACATTTATCTTCAAGTAGACACCAGAAACCCGGAAGTGGTGCTGTAACTAAACTGGGAGAGCACTCAACTTGAGCTGAAGAGCTGAGGGACAGTGCCCAGGGTCAGAGTTCAAGGCCCAATACCAACAGAAAAAGGACAAATATGACTTTAATTTTCCCCCAAAAGAATGACGAAGTCAATAGTAATCTTCACAAGCCGAAAATATTTTCGAATATGATTCAGTGCACCTACTTTTGCTGAGTTAAGTTATGGCTTCTTTGCTGGAAATATTCTCTTCTTTTAAAAAAATGTCATATATTAGCTTTATAATAAACTTCACCAAAAATTTTCTTGGTTCAAAAGAGAAGTGCATACAGTGTATGTAACTTGGATTTAAAAATATCACAAATCCAACACAGTCAGGAGAGTCTGTCAAACTCTTATCTGCAATTAAACACCAAAAAAAACAGAAGTGGAGTTTTGGCTCAAGCAGTAGAATACTACCTTTGAGGGCAGGTGGGCAGGAAAGACACCTGTTCAGGGACAGGGTCCAGCCTCTGAGTTCAAGCCCCAGAAACAGCACAAACTAAACAAACAAACAAGCAAACAATAAAAAACCTACATATTTCTTTGGGACCATCCTTAAAGCACTGGTTTGAAAAGAGGCTCCTTTTGCTGATCATACTCACTGGATTCTGCTTTTTGGAATCCTTATTGCTATGGCGAACTCAGGACCAGGATAAAGGAATGGATATCTGACTTTTGCAACAAGAGAATCATCTCAGGAGTTAAATATCCATGCATAAGACATTTTAAAACTCCATGTCTTTGTGTCTTTGAAGTAGAACACTGTAAAACAATGTTATTTCTTTTTTTCTATGCTGGCCTTCAAATGGCATATTTGTTTTTCCTTTTGTAATACTCTCAAGTGGAAGTTTACAGAAGTTTTATGAGTAAAGAGCACACTCGAAAAAGTCAGGGACAGAGTTTGCTTCAAGCCTTGGATTATTTTTAGTACAGTAAAAATGAGAGCACAAATTAACTTGAACTTTGTCATTTCTCTATGTTCAATTTCTCTCCTGGATTCAGTTTCTACTTCTAGTAAAAGTTCCTTAAAATGAGTGTTTTCTGGCTTTACTGAAATAGCCCAAAGACATCTTTGGGCATGAGGTAACACGTGTTTCAGAGACAACTTAGTAACGAGAAAATATGGAATTGACATGGCTTATAAAATATTATCCATGTACATATGGCCATATAAGTGAAATGAACCCCCAAATAGGGAAACATCTTGTATTTTTCTTTCTTACTATTGTTTTTAATGTATCTAACATGTATTATGTTATAATTTTGTTTCTCTTCTATTTTCTTCCTCAATGCTAATACCCTTTTCCACTGTATTTGATGTCAATGACCTGCATCTTGCATATACATATTTCTAATGTTGGGAGAGGAAGGGAAATAAAATGCTGAAAGAAGTATTAAAATGTTAAAATGTTAAAATGAGAAGAACAAGACACTATGTTGAAAACGAACTTTACATCTTGGGGATGGGAGGAGAGAATTGGGGTGGTGGGGAGAAAAGGGATGGCAGGGGAAAAACAAAATAGGAGGTAACAATGCTCATTAGATAATGTACTCATTAAATTACTTATGTAACTCTAACCACTTTGTCCACCATTTTCACAATAAAAACATCAGAAAAAACATTATTCTGGAGTATATTAAGTTCAAATTTCCTAAGTGCTCTGGGAAGAAGGTTCTCAGAAACATTTTTAGTCAGTGTTTGTGTTGTGCATTATTACCCCAAGTGTACATAAGTTAAAAGAAGGTGAAATAATAGGAATAGGAGAAAGAGAAAAGTTCTGTGTTTAAGTATAATGGTTCAATACACTATAGAAGACTCTGCAAATAAGACAGCTTTGAAGCAATAAAGCCAAGGCCAGTATGTAGACTTATGGGAGTGATATAGAGAAAGCATTACTCCTAAGTGGAACATGATGAGGCCACTCTCTTTCTTCTACTAGCTCTAAATCATGGTAGCTAATCATTCAAATTTGTAAAAAGGAGATTGGAAGAATAATTCCAGTTCCAATCAAGTCAGTTATAAGAGCATGGACTTAACTGGAAAAAAGGCCATGTTGAGAGAGCAGGAATTATACAAGCAATGAACTGGTGGCTAAGATCACATTTCTTTTCCTTTTTTTCTTTTTCTTTTGGTTGGTAGTGGGGCCTGAACTCAGGGCCTGGGCACTGTCCCTCTACTCTTCAGCTCAAAGCTTGTGTTCTACCTCTTGAGCCACAGAACCACTTCCACTTTCCTGGTGGTTAATTAGAGATAAGTGCCTCAGAAACTTGCCTACTCATGCTGGATTTGAACTGCAATCCTCAGATCTCAGCCTCCTGATTAGCTAGGATAATAGGCATGAGCCACTGGCACCCTGCTTAGGATTACATTTCTAAAAGTGTACACTCAGCGTATGTTATGTGTATGTTCATCTATCTTTATATGAACTCGATTTTAAAATCTGGGCTACAGCTCAGATTTTACACTCAAAAAATGTTTGCAGTTCAAAAGTTGATACTGCTGGAGAAATAAAACATAAGAATGTAAAGGAGTCTGTGAAGTTAGGTTTGTATCCAGCCTGGAAAGAACAGTCTTTGAGACACTATGTATAATTAACCAGCCAAAAGATGCATTGGAAGAATGGCTCAAGTGATGGAGTACTATTTATGAGCAATATTGCTGAATAAGAGTTTGAGGTTTTTGCATACATATATACATACAAACATGCACATACACACATAGGCACTTATATGTTCAAACACACATATGAAACAATTCTCAGATTCTGTAGAAAAGTTAGAAAAAAATAAAAAATATGTCCCGAGTAACACTAGAATCACGTGATAATTTTTAATATTAGAAAGTCCTCAAGAGAAATTTCCCCCAAAAAGCTTGAGAATATTACATAGGGGGGAACAGAGATAGTAAGAAACTCAATCATCATTAATAAATTATACTTCATCAATTCTTGGCACATTCTACTTTAGGCCTTTGTCTTCTTTGCACATTCCTTTTGAGTTCGTAGTTGCTCTATTTCCATTTTATCTGTAAAAACTGCTAAGAAAATTGTTCAACTTCCACTTCTTCTTTGCACACTCCCAGTCTATGTATGAAGGTACTTTGTCCATGTTAAGCAATGGGGTAGTACTCACTTTCTAAGGAGAAAAATTCCACAATTTAACCCTATGCCCACATTAGAGTGTGTAGAATTTAAAGCATTTTGAGACAAACAGTAATATTAGAATTGAAAGAATATCCTTAGGGACATTTCCTTGGAGCTCATTAGTTTTCCCAGAAGAAATATAAATATCCACAAAATTTGGAGCTAATTAGTTAAGTATCTGAATTAAAACTAGATGTTGTGTTATACAAGTCACTACTCTATTATTGTTACATCAGAATTCTTCACTACTTCACAATATGTATGAGTAAATGAAAGAGAGGCATTAAACATAATATATTATCTTTTTAAGCATTTAATCCAAGTGGTGAGGGTAATGTCTGAACTCTATTCAATAAAAGCTTGAAGTTTATTGAAGCACTTCCTACATATAAGAATTTGTGGCAGGTTGATTGAAAGAGTTATTTCAGGATGGAGATATCCCTAAAAAGAACTACACTTAAAAAGAATATGTGGCAGTTATGATGTGTCAATGCCTATTGAGGCATTTTTTATTCTAAAAAGAATCAATTTGAGGAGTCTTCAGTCACATCCATAAAGCTCTATGTTCAACCTAATACCTGATGTTACTTGTCCTACATTTATAATGAGTAGTTGATAAAATATACAAACATAACTAAAATATTTCAATAAAATTCCAACCTGATATATATTCATTGGTCACTCACTGGAACTGTAGGATACGTTAGGCTTATTTGTGTTGTAATTCAATCTATGGTCTCTTGCCTAAACAAATCTTCAAAAATATTCACAGAATACCTCTAAGTAAAGTTCATGACAGTTATATCTGTATAATTCTTCTAAGGTTAGGATAAAAGCATTTTGTCCTAACATTTAAAATCAACAGGATCTGTTGAATTCATGGATCCACAATTTTATGGCTTCACATTCATATCTCAAAATTTTATTAATATGACTTTCACCAAAACACTGTTCTTATTGAACTTGTCTATGTCCCTTTAGTTTTCAAATCCAGATAATATATTTCCTACAATATCTTCCTGAAAATTCTTTCCTTCTGCAAATCTGTGTTTATTACTTTTTTGTTTCCTTATTTATCTGTTTCTTCCTGTCTTGTCCACACTGGTGCGCACATTGCTCACACTTGTGTCAGAACTTTCCTTTTCCCCTTCCCTCCAATAATGCCCCCGATTTTATTATTCTTTTTCACATTAATGGTCATGGATATATTGATGATGTCTAAACAGACCTATCTTTGCATCTGTTTAACATAAATTTTGGAACTATCAGAATTTTTACCTCTAAATCCATCTTTTTCACCTGTAATCCTTATCACAAGAATATCACTAACACAGTTGCCAGCCAGAGATGTGGAAGCACTTCAGATTTCTTCTTATCCTTCTACTCTCGCCATTAGATAAGATAAATGATCAAGATGTTCTCAGTTTCTGTCACTAATATGATTTCTATGTACTCCTTTATATGCCCCTAACACCAGCGTATTTCAAATACTTATCACTGGTCACCTAATCCTAAAACAACCATTTACAAAGTATGCTTTTCCCCCACAGTCTTTTCATATTTGTCCTCTCCATCACTAAATTACTCTCTTTGTAAGCATATGGAGTGAAGAGCTCAGACACAAATTCTAGTATCATTATTTACTCACTATATTGACTGTTAGCCTTACATTTCTCATCTGTAAATGGATGTAATTTACCAGAAATACTGTTGACTTCTAGAGCAGGAAATAGAAAAAGTGAAGATTCCTTACATTTTCCACCTTAGCTTGCAAATAATGAAAGAGTCAAATTCAGTTTGTTGGTATAAAGTTACAAATTGTTTCATGCAGAAATAAAAATAAATTTTACCTCCTTGCTCTATGGCCTGTGGCCTTTTAAGACAACTACACGCATGTAAGTGCTATTATGTAAATAGTGTTATGTGTTCACAGCTGTATTGAAGACCATAATCTTAACATATCATTTGTTTTTGAATAGTATCTATATGAGAATGTTATTTGAACTAATCACCATAAGTTGAAAACTATACTTTAGTCCATCAAAATGTGGAAATAAATTATTTGATGTATTAAAAAACAATACCACCAAGCCAGGCACTGCTGGCTCACAGTGAAGTGCCTAGATTTCAGATGCCCCCCTCTCAGACCACCAGAGACCATGATCAATGCAAACATCAACGAGTCTTTATTGCAAGCTCGAGCTTGGTCTTCCGCGCACTTGGTAACCAGTGAGGCTAAGAGGCCCCAAGCTCAAAATTAGGACAGCTTTTATAGTATCAAACAAAAAAGTGTAGGGGGTTTCCACACAAGCAAGTTCACAAGTTCAGGGGGTTTCCACACAAGTAAGTTCACAAGTTAGGGGGTTTAAGTCCTCCCTGATCACACTTCCCTTTTTATGCTGGAAAACCTGGGCAACTGTTCTGTTCCTTAAGGATGGGCAGGGTTGGTGGCAACCTGCGGTTTTTCTGAGAACTATTTTTCTCTTTGACAGCACAGCTCTCTTTGGAGGTTACTCTGAGGGCATCACAACTCAAGGGGCTTCATATTAAATTGGAGTTACTTTAGCTCTTCACATACGTGTAATCCTAGCTACTCAGGAGGCTGAGATCTGAGGATCACTGTTCAAAGCTAGGCTGGGCAGGAAAGACCTTGACACTCCTATCTCCAATAAAGCAAGAGAAAACCAGAAGTGGAGCTATAGTTCAAGTGGTAGATCTGTCCCTTTAAGCTGAAAAGCTGAAGGACAGTGCCTAGGCCCAGAGTTCAAGCCCCACGACTGACCAAAAAAACCCCAGAAAAACAACAAAAAAATATACTACCAAGAAAAGTAAGTATACAGGAGTATATAGGAATAACATTAGGAATTCTCTTGTCCCTACATGTTTATATGATTGTATTACTTGATATTAAATCTCTCCTCTTGTTATTCTTTTTTTTAAATGTTTATTTTATATTATGAAAATACTTTACAGAGGAGTTACAATTACATGAGCCAGATAGTGAGTACATTTATTATCAAGCATTGTAGCCTCTTCCTTTGTTTACACTTCCCATCCTCCCTCCCCCCCGCAATCTTTCCCCCCCCAAGTTGTAGAGTTGGTTTTCGACATTACCACTTGTACTTGTCATTTTTGCAACAGGTCCAACTGTATCCTTATTTAAATGATTTGCTTTTCCCCATCCCTTCCCCAAATTATACATACATCAAATACAGTAAAAGCAGGGGTTATACTGTGGGGGAGGGACATACAAAGCAACAAAGAAATAATCTTATTATTGCGTTAGAAACAAATGCATGAAAGAAAAAAACATTTAAAATACATATCTTAGGGTTCATTTTCCTAACATCACATTATCTGACCTTTTCTGCTTGACTCATACATATACTAGATATTGCAAATCAGGGAAATCATGAGACCTATGTTACTTTGGGCTTGACATACTTCACTTAATATAATTTTTTCCAATTCTTTCCATTTCCAAACAAAGGGGGCAATGTCATTCTTTCAGATGGAGGCATAGAATTCCATTGTGTATATATACCACATTTTCTTGATCCATTCATCTACTAAGGGGCATTTGGGTTGGTTCCAGATCTTAGCTATGGTAAATAATGCTGCAATAAACACAGTTGTGCTGGTTGTTTTAGTGTGTTCTTGTTTGTAAGCATTTGGCTAAGCTCCAAAAAGTGGGATTGCTGGGTCATTTGGGAGCTCTATGTAAAGTCATTTGTGGTATCTCTACACTGCTTTCCAAAGTGGTTGAACAAGTTTATACTCCCATCAACAATGCAGTAAGGTTCCTTTCTGTCCACTTCCCCTCCTGCATCTGTTGTTATTAGAGTTCTTGATTTTAGCCATTCTAACTGGAGTGAGGTGTTATCCCAATTTTGTTTTGATTTGCATTTCTTTTAGGGCTAGGGAGGTTGCGCATTTCTTCATGTGTCTATTGGCCATCCTTCTTTCTTCTTCAGCGAAGTTTCTTTTTAAGTCATTAGCCCACTTATTTATTGGGAAGTTGTTTCATTGAGAATTTGTAATTGGGTGATGTAATTTTTTGAGTTCCAATTATATTTTAGATATGAGACCCTTGTCCGTTGTATGGCTAGTGAAGATCTTCTCCCAATCCGTGGGCTTTCTATTGATCTTGCTAGCTATGTCCTTTGCCATGCAGATGCTTCGCAACTTCATGCAATCCCATTTGTCCAACCTTTCTTTGATTCGTTGTGTTTGCGGGCCTCTAGTAAGAAAATTTCAGCCTGAGCCAAGGAGACCTAGGGTTTCTCCTATTCCATCCTATAATGTTTTCAGAGTGTCTGCTTTGACTTCGAGGTCTTTGATCCATTTGGAGTTGATTCTGGTGCAGGGTGATATATAAGGATCTAGATTTAGTTTTCTACAAGTAGTTAACCAATTTTGCCAGCACCATTTACTGAAGAGGCTGTGTTTCTTCCATTCTATTGTTTTAGCTCCCTTATCAAAATTAGATGGCTATAGGTCTGTAGGTTCGTTTCTGGGTTTTCAATTCTATTCTATTGGTCCTGAGGTCTGTTCTTCTGCGAGTACCAAACTGTTTTGATTACTATGGCTTGATATTAGAGCTTGAAATTTGGTATTGATATTCCCCCAACAATGTTCTTTCCGTTGAAGAGCATTTTTGCTATTCGGGGTCTCTTATTGTTCCATATGAATTTTTGGATTTCCTCTTCTATTTACTTGAAGATTGAGGTTGGCATTTTGATAAGTATCACATTGAATTTGTAGATAGCCTTGAGAAGTATTGCCATTTTCCTGATGTTAATTTTTCCAATCCAGGAGCATGGGAGTTTTTCCCATTTTCTAAGTCTGTTTTGATTTCCTTTTTCAAGTTTTTTAAAGTTTTAATCATACAGGTCCTTCACTTCTTTGATTACCTTAATTCCTAGGTATTTTATTTTTTGTGGGGCTATTACAAATGGAGTTGCTTTCCTAAAATCAGCCCCACTTTTCGCATTGTTGGCATAAAGAAAAGCGATTGATTTTTGAGGATTAATTGTATACCCGGCTATTTTGCCAAAGATTTGAATCAGCTTGAGTAGTTTGTGAGTGGAGTCTATGGGATTCTTTAAATACAAGATCATGTCGTCCGCAAAGAGGGAGAGTTTTTATTTCTTCTTTCCCTATTTGGATACCATTTATGTCTGCATATTCTCTTATTGCTGTAGCTGGGCGTTCTAATACTAGATTGAAGAGAAGTGGAGAGATTGGTCATACTTGCCTTGTTCCTGAGTTAAGAGGAAATGGCTTTAGTTTTTCACCATTAAGTACAATGCTGGCTGTAGGTTTGTCATATACAGTCTTTATTGTATTGAGGAATGTTCCATGGATTCCTAATTTTCCCAAAACCTTCATCATAAAGGGGCGTTGGATCTTGTCGAATACTTTTTCTGCATCTATTGAGATAACCATGTGGCTCTTATTCTTGCTCCTGTTGATGTGATGAATAATATGAATTGATTTGCATATATTGAACCAGTTTTGCATTCCTGAAATGAATTCTGTTTGATCATGGTGTATGATTTTTTAGATGAATTGTTGAAGTCGATGGGCCAAAATTTTGTTGAGAAGTTTTGCATCAAATTTCATCAAAGAAATGGGTCTATAGTTCTCTTTTTTGATGAGTCCCTGCCTGGTTTTGGGATGAGGGTTATGATGGCTTCATAGCATGTGTTCTGTAGTGAACTTTCTCTTTCAATTTCATTGAACAGTTGGAGGAGTATTGGTGTGAGCTCTGCTTTGAAGGCCTTGTAGAATTCCGCTGTAAAACCATCTGGTCCTACACTATTCTTAGCTGGGAGGTCTCTTATTGCTGTTTCTATTTCAATGCTTGATATGGGCCTGTTAAGATGGTTTAACTCATCTTGGTTTATAAGGTCCGTTTCTGCCAACTTCTCAAACTTATTAGAATAAAGTTTTGAGAAGTATTCCCTTAAAATCTTCTGAATCTTGGTTGTTTCCGTGGTGATGTTTCCATTCTCATCTGTGAGTTTATTGATTTGGCTGTGTTCTCTTCTTTTCATGAAAAGATTTTCTAAGGGTCTGTCAATTTTGGTAATTTTTTGGATGAACGAAGTCTTTGTTTTGTTGATTCTTTCTTTTTTTTGTATTCTAATTCATTTAATTCTGATTTAATTTTAATTATTTCTTTCCATCAACTGGATTGGGGTTTACCGTGCTGCTCTTTTTCAAGGAGGTTCAGATGTCTCATTAAATTGTTGGTTTCAGATCTCTCCAATTTGTTGATGTAGGAACTGAGAGCTATAAACTTGCCTCTGAATACTGCCTTTCCTGTGTCTCAGAGGAACTGGTAATTTGTTTGCTCATTTTTGTTGAATAGCATGAACATTTGAATTTCCTTTCTAATCTCTTCTTTGACCCTCTCGTGATTCAGCAGTGTATTGTTCAGTCTAGATGTGTTACCGGACTTTCTTTGGTGGCTTTTATTCCATTGTGGTCAGAGAGAATGCAAAGCATAACTTCAGTGTTTCTGAACTTGGACAAGTTGTCTTTGTGGCCTAAAATGTGGTGTATTTTAGAAAATGTTCCATGTGCTGCTGAGAAAAACGTGTATTCTGATGCTGTTGGGTAAAATATCGGTAGATGTCTGTTAAATCTAGGTGATCGATGCAGTTGTTTAGATCTGCAGTTTCTCTGTTGAGTTTTTGCCGAGTTGATCTCTCTAGTGGGGAGAGTGGTGTTTTAAAATCTCCAACAATTAATGTCTTTGGATGTATGTGGAATGAGGTAAAGTAGTGTTTCTTGGATAAATTTGTGTGTGCCATTGTTTGGCCAATAGATATTTAGAATTGTAATATCCTCCTGAAGGGGAGATCCCTTAATTAGTATGTAGAGCCCTTCTTTATCTCTTCTCACAAATTTTAATTTGAAGTCTATTTTATCTGATATTTGGATTGTAACTTCCGCCTATTTATTTGACCATTTGCTTGGTAGATTTTGTTCCAGCCTTTAACATTGAAAATGTGTTTGTTTTTATGGGCAAGATGTGATTCCTGAAGGAAGCAGATAGAAGGATCTTGTTTTTTAATTGAACTAGACAGTCTATGTCGCTTAATTGGAGAGTTAAGTCCGTTAATATTAAGAGATAGGACAGAGAGGTATTTGGGAGTTCCTGCCAAGTAATCCACCTTCTTGGGAGCTGCGAAACTGGGTTCTTCCTATATTTCTTAGATTCTGTTTGGGTGTAGTTTCTTGGCCTTTTTTGTGGTCTTGTTGGTTTTCTAGGTTTAGGATATATTTAAGAATCTTTTGTAGGGCTGTTTGATGCAGATGTATTGTTTCAATTTTTCTTTGCTATGGAAGGTTTTTCTTTGGCCTTCAGTTATGTAGGAGAGTTTAGCTGGGTACAGTAGTCTTGGTTGATAGTTGTTTCTTTTTGGACATGGCATACATCATTCCAGGCTCTTCTTGCTTTGTCTCTGCTGAGAAATCTGAGTTCATTCTAATTGGTTTCCCTTTATAGGTGATTAATCTTTTCTCTTTGACAGCATTAAGGATCTTTTTTTTTTGGTCTGAATTGATCCTGTGTGGATTATAATGTGACAGTAGGATGTCCTATTCTGGTCTCGTCTATTTGGAGTTCTAAAAGTTTCTTGTATTTGAATAGGCCTATATTTTTCATGTTTGGGAAGTTCTATGCTAGGATTCTGTTACACAAATTTCCTAGACCATTAACTTCTGTTTCTAGGTGCTCCTCTACACCCATTTTCCTTAGATTAGGCCTTCTGATGGTTTCTTCCATGTATTGGCTAGATCTCTCATATTTCTTGGATTTGTCTAGGATGGTTGTATATTCTTCTCAATAATGTCTAGGCTGTCTTCAATCCCCGAGATTCGATCTTCTGCATGATCTAACCTGGTGTCGAGCCTTCTACTTTGTTTTTTTTTTTTTTTTTATTATTTCTTTTTCTTCTAGTTGGTCAGCTTTGATGTCTTCAAATTCTTTGTTGAAGCTTTGTTTTAGATCTCGTAAGAACTTCTTTACTTCCTTAATTTGGTGTTCAGTGTTTACTCTCAAATCACTTAGTTGATTGGTTATGGTTTCCTTGGATTCTCATTCTTTACATTGGTTTCCATTCAGCATTCTCTTTGTGGTCGCCCTGACTTCCTTCAGCTCTTTGTTAATGGATTCCATGAATGCCTTTAGTAATCTTTGTGTATTCTCATCCTGCCCTCTCAAATCCTGTATTACTCTTTGATTATCTTCCTCCCATTCATGTGAATCCTGTAGTTCTCTTTGAGTCTTCTCAGCCTGCTCACATCATCCCTGCCTTTCTCTTTAAGTATTCTCATGCTGCTTTCGCAAATCCTGTATCAGTTTTTGAGTAGCTTCCTCATGCTTATGATATTCCTGTATAAACTTTTAGATTGCCTCCTCTCTCTCCTTATCATGCTCATACAGAATCCTTTCTGTGTTTTCATCTATCCCAATTGCCAGCAGTGTTTGTAGAGCTATTTGGGAACTCTCCTCTGGATTATTCATTATCTGTTCTGTCCCTTGATTATCATGAGTGGGAGTTGAGATAGCCGGACTTGCCATTTTTCTTGTGTTTTTCCGGCTTACTCTGCCCATTTGCGATGAAATTAACACCAGTTTTGTGCTACAACACTGTCTTAAGGCAAGCATCAACTACTGTCTGTATTTCCACAGACAATAGTCTGCAGATACAATCTAGTTCAACAGATACATCTTTTTAACATCAAACAATTATATATTAATGGGCTCCGAACCGCAAAGAAAAATTTGGTAAACCAGAAATTATTAGTTTTAGGAGGAGATGTGGGTAAGAAATAGGAATAGAGTGATGTGGGAAGGCACAGGGAGTGTTAACTAAGTCCTAATCTCAAAGCAGGAAATAGGTTGCATAGGATGAAAGTAGATAGAGAGAGAGAAAAGAAGAAAGAGAAAGGGAACAAAAAGAAACCAGAAACAATAGAAAGGTTAAAATGAAAAATATAATACTGATCTAAAACAAACTATTCACAGAAAAACATGAATATAATGAGAGAAGGGGAGGGATATAAAGGAGAGGTAACTTAAAAATAAAAATACTTAAAATATTATATAGGTATAAAGAGGTAGTACTGCTATTAAGGAATTTAAGTCTAAGGGGTTTTGAATTGAGTAACAAATTTGTGGATTAAGTGTGTACACAATGGGGGATAAAGTCTAATAATCGACTCTGGGTTTATCTGAGGATGTGCAGAACAGCAATTAAGTCACATAAAGAAGAACGAAAGAGAAGAAAATGTGAAAAGGATAAGAAAGAAAGAAAAAAGATCAGAAGTTCAGTAGAGCTAAACAAAAAAAAAAACCAAAACAAAAACAAACAAAAACAAGAAAAAAAGGAAAGATAGAATAACGCACACACAATCTTATACCCCGAAAATAAAATTCTAAGAGGAAAAAAAATTACTAGAAAACAAGTTTTTTTTTCAAAAGAGGTAAAAATTAAAAATTAAAAATTTTTTGAAAAAAAATTTTTTTAAAAGGTACAACAAAAAAAAATATTCTGTGATTTTTTTGGGAGGGGAAGGAAAAATCCTGTGTCTCCCCTGAGTCTGTAACCAGCCTCTTGTTGGAGTCTGTTCTGCTTGTGTTTCTGTGGCTTGGTTGGTTACTTTAGTCAGTTTCTTTGAACAGGCAGAAAAATGCTCTGCAATCCTCCTCCCAGATTAGTTCAATGCTTTGAGTATCACAAAAGAGGGAGATGGCTTTTTCCTCGAGTTTGGAGATGCTGTGATGAGGCTAGGTTCTGGGTAGAATTGAGGCCTTTCAGCAAACAGTAGCTTTTCCCGGGGGCCGGTTTGTGAGAAACTCACAGAGCCCAGCCTATAGCCACTCTCAGGGTTTCTGTTTACTGGATTTCAATTGATTGTCAAGGCTGCTAAAGGGAGGGGCAGCCTCTTGCTCTGACTACCCAGTGAAGAAACCCACTCCTGGGGCTGGTGCCCGAGATCGGTGACTTTTTCCTGGGTAGAGCTGAGTCTGGCAGGTCAGGTTAGGCTCTTGTGACCTGCTAGATGACTCCAGATTTATCCCAAGGCCTGAGTTGGAATTAGCAGCTCCACCGAGCTTTGTCGGTATCCAAGATGGAGATCTCCAGTACAGGGAGTCGAGGGGTGGCCTTCTCTCTTCTGCTCCCTGAGAAGGAGTGAGGAAGTCAGGCTTCTACTCACACCGAGTCTTGGTTCCTGGGTCATCTCTGGTCTGGGAACTACAGGATGAAGATGTCCACTACTTGTCGGTTCTGGCTGGTGTTGAGTACAATCCGCTTGCCTGCCACCTCTGGCTCCTTTGTCCCGGACTCTCTGTGATTCAGGTATGGCAGCTGCAGTCGCCACCAACACCACTGCTGCTGCCACGGCGGCTGCTGGCAAGAGCTCAGATCTGTCTCCTTGGCTGGATTTTCCCTCTCTGGCCTAACTCTCTGTCCTGTGATGGCACACTTGGTGTGATTCTCTGGCTTAGTACTGTTCACTGGAACTCTAAAATTGCTTTCTATGTGACAGCTTGTTTAGCCTCCAGCTTATCCTCTGCCATCTTCCCGGAACTCTCTTGTTATTCTTATTGTATGTAATCCAATGCCATTTATTACCATGAATTCAATGTGACAATCTAGCTTTAAAGATGTCTAAAGTATCTTCCTTTTCAATCAGAACATTGTTGTCATTATCATGATACACTGTGGTCATCATCATCATCTTCATCAAAATTATTAGCATCAGAAGTGCTAATTAATGAAAGTCTTTTTTGTGTCTATGATTTTGTTATTATTTGTCTTTTTATTAATAAGTTTAATGTCACCACAGGGAATGCACCCATATTAAAATTTTGAACAAATAGAGAAACAAAAACTAAACCATATCAGATAGCTTGACTCTGTGCTTATAACAAATTATGGAATAGATTTTTGAAACATTGCAAATTCCTAACCAATATGAATTAACTTCTTCTCTCCCCATCACTATACACAAATATTTAAGAGTTTCAACAGAAATTTTTCAAGTGATATACTTTAAGTGTTACTAAAATATCAAATGCATATTTAAAATTTCCTTGAAAGTAATAAACTCTACTTTCTATTGAAATATTTGTTATTTTATTCTAAGGAACTTTTAGAAAAATAGACTATATATCTTTGAAATGAAAAAGGTCAAAATAGTAGCATAAAAGTTTTAGAGGTTGTCTGTCTTCTCTGTCTCTCTCTCTCTTTCTCTCTCTCTCTCCATATATATATGTTATGTGTAGAAAGATACATTTATAGAGATTATTTGTAAGAAATATATACATATATCTAAATTTATGTGTAGAATGATATACATTACAGTGAAAAAAACATAATCAATTTTTTTAATTCATCAAACCAAGTGTCGGTAACTCACGCTTATAATTCAAGCTATTCTTGTGCTGAAATCTTAGAATTATAATCGAAACTAGTCCAGACAGAAAATTATTTGTTAGATTCTTATCTCCAATTAACCAATAAAAACAGAAATTAGCTCTGTGCCTCAAGTTGTAGAGTGCTTTCCTTGAGCATAAAAAGGCTTAGGGACAAGGCCCAGGCCTTGCAAACAACAACCACAACAAGAAAATGTATCACATTAATTTCACAAAAGCATCTTTTAACTGCTGTGAACATTTCTTAGAAACTTGAATACATGCCCTTGGAAAATGTTAAGTTAAAATGTATACAATATTTATGTCTATGTTAAAGACATGACTATTTAGATTAAGATATTTAGGTAATGATTAGGAATTAAGAATAATGATGAGTAGGGAAAATATTGGGACTGGTCTTTTATTCTATTTTACGATAGTAATAAAATGGTATTTTTAATGATTATATAAAATTACTCTTGCTTGTTACTTGAATTATAATAAGTGATAAATGTTTTTAAATGATTTAGAATGCAAAGGAGTATCAATTTTTGTAATTTCAAAACAATTAAGAAAATGATTGCAAGACTGGCTCACTCTAAGAGTATATTTGTTTTTTTGTTCTAGTTTTTATATTTGAAAAAATTCCAAACATTCAATAGACGTTGGCATTCAGGAACCGCTTCATTGATACTAATATTGGAGCCCCTTATGTGGAATTGTTTTATTTCATTTGTTATTTTCACAAATAAATCAAGATGATTGTGTATTTTGTTTCTTTTCACTGCTTTTGGCTCTTGTCTTGAGAATAATTTGATTTCCTAGCAAAGTAGAGAAAAGCAATTTGATTGAGCAAGTAATGTATGGCTTTCATAAATTGCAGATGCATAGATTTGTGTCTTCTGTCATTTGATAAAAGTTTCTTCCAGAAAAGGTTATCAATTACTTATAAGTGATGCATAATTCCTAGGTATTCCAGTTATAACATAGATTTATCTCTGTATAAACTCAAAATAACAGACAAAAAACCTCAAAATAAACAGAAATCACATCTTTGTTTTAAACGCTGTAGTTTACAGAGTTTTTAGCCAACACCAAAAATATCTTTTTAAATATTGTGGATTTTGTGTGAAGAATTTTTAACAATAGTTTTTTTGCTGACATGTAATTAACTTACAATATATTATCTCCTTTTATTGTATACAGTTTAGTGCTTGGAAGTGAATTGTACCTTCATAGGTTTCAAAGCCTAATTTTCACAAACTTGCATTTTTTCAAATAGAAATGCTATAAATTTTAGAACAGACATTAAAATAGATATAAAATTCTGTTACTGGAATTTGTCCAGCATGCATCCTCTATAGTGTGTCTTTTCAAAATTTGTTTTTGGGGATTATTTCCCGGGTCTCATACATACTATTCAAGTGGACTGTCAATGAACTACAAATCTCTGTCCAAACATGTTTCTTATTTCTCTTTAATACATTCATAGAAGTATAATGATTGGATCCTATACAATTCTCTTTGACCTTTTGAAGTCTTGAAAACTTGCTTACTAAAATGATTGCAGTATTATACAAATAAAATCACTATGAGGAGTATATCAGTTTCTCCACAAATGCATTACTATATTTTGTGTCATCTTTTTATATTAGGGTCATACTAGTGAGTTTTCTTTTTCTTAGATACTACAGAGGAGCTTATTTCATATGCTCCTCCTCTTGACTATTAATTTACATATGTTCTTTAAAGAAATATCCTATTCAGGCAAAACTTTATAGAGAATTAGAAGATATAAAAATGCTTAAGGTTCAGAATCATTGTAGCATTAACATTATAGCATTAACAAATATGTTCCGTCCATCTGTTGGATGATTTCACTTGGATTATAGTGTCCTTTGAATTATGAAAGGTTATCACTTGATATAATCCAGTTTATTCTTGCTTTTCTTTAGCCACTAATGCTTTCCAGGACAAATTTTTAGAAACCTTTACGGATCCAATGTCATGAATTTTTACATTTATGTTTTATAGGCTTTTACATCTCACATTTATAGGTTGATAATCATTTTTTATTTTAAATTTTTGTATAAGGATTGAGGTAGGCCGGGTGCTTGTGGCTTATTCCTGTAATCCTAGCTACTCAGGAGTCAGAGATCTGAGGGTTGTGGTTTAAAGCCAGCCTGGGCAGGAACGTCCATGAAACTCTTATCTCCTGTAAACCACTAGAAAACCAGTAGTGGTACGGTGGCTCAAGTGGTAGGGCTCTGGCATTGAGCTGAAGAGCACACGTACAACGCCTAAGCCCAGAGTTCAAGCCCCATGAGTAACAAAAAACAAAACAAAACAAAACAAAACAAAACAAAAAGATTGAGGTAGTAGTCTAAGATCATTCTTTAAATCTCGAGAGAAAATCGTGCCAATACACCCATTTAAGATTCTATTTTTATTTCATAAAGTCATGGGATAGTTTTCAAAATCTATTCACCATAAAACTAAAAATTTATTTTTGACAAATCTGTTACATTCTTCTATGTGTCTGCTCTTATTGTAGAACTATGTTTCCTTCACTACTAAACATGGTAATAAGATTCAAAGCTAGTATGAAGGCTCAAGCTACACCATTTACAAGGTTGTTCTGACTGACTTGTATTCCTTGAATTTACATACGATTTTATTGAGCAGGTGAACCAATATTCTGCAGAGATATCTAGATATTTGATAGTCACTCATATTTTGCACCTTGTGAAAATACAAGACCTCAGATATTATATATAGAATATATATAGGGATATGCCTTTAGAGAATACTTGAAACAACTAAAATTAATTTAGGAATGAGTTAAGATTTAGATAATGCTGTAGCATAATAAAGCTGAATGATAACAACTTGAGCTGTAAAACAGAGGAGAATGAGAGTGGAAAAAATGATGGACCTTATAGGAACTATATGTCGTTGCTCTTGTGTTTCAAAAAACAGAAAGACTTCAGAGAAGAGAAGGAGAAAAATAAAGTGTCCTGAGTCAAGTTTCTTTTTAGCCCATCTAACAGTTTGGAATAAAAGTCAGTGAAAATGGAAAAAAATAAAATAGAAAACAAAGCATTTTATATACCTGTTACCATGTAAAGAAATTGTAATAGGAATATGATAATTAATTTCCAAAGATATAAGAGAAAGAACAGGTAATCACAAAAGGGCAAAAGAAAGAATAGAGAAAAGAAGCAAAGTAAAACCTTTATCAAATAACAAACACAAGACTTTGGAAGTGGAAAGGCAGTGGAAATATTCAAAATAGCAATAAAACTTGCTAGTGTGGATAGACCATGGATCACATTTTATTATATATAATTTTGAAAAAGCATACTAGGAATGAAAGTTTAAAAGTCATGATTTAAAATATTATTTGGATTATAACTAGACATTATATCTCAGTGGTCAAACATTGGTCTAGCATATGTGAAGCAATGGTGTGATCTTGCACGCATTACAAAGGACACACAAAGCACACACACACAGAAACCACATAAACATGCGCATACACACACCACATACACACATTTGGAATGTTGATATTATCATATTAAACGGAGGAAAGTATCACAAATAGTAAAGGTATGTTAATATATGAAATCATTATATTGCTCGTACTATTTAAATGTTTAGTAGAAACAAAATAGTCACAATATACTTGGATTTTAATAGATTAAGAAAATTGAAATTAATAGAAGACATGAGAATCTTTGCAAATAAGTTTTAAATAATAAACATTTTGAAACATGTGTCCTTTTACTTTGACAAAAGATTGATGTTACTGGTGTTTTTTAACTAAAGATTTAGAATATGATAGCGAGGTGCTTTATATAACGCTATGGATGGCTTATCTCTAATCATTTCACTCTGAATAGTTTTATAATAAGGTCTTGTAGTTTCTGTCTCTCCTGAATTACAAACCCTATTTACACCTCCCACCATAGCTACAAAATGGATGCCACAAATCACCATGCTGAGCTCAAAAATTTCTTTTTAACACAAGTACAAATATTTCCAAAAAGAGACCAGGTAATGAAGCGTTTCTTAATAAAGTATGTGCTTCTTGAAAATACAGTAAGTATTTGCTACCTGTACAAATATGTTCATAGCTATAAGAAAATAAATTTATTTAAAACCACTAACCATATAAAAATTAAGAAAATAATTTTTAAATAGTCACATGTTAAATATTTTAAGAGCAAAATATATGTATCTGAATAATTTGCATGCGTAAAAATCATGTAAAATTAAATTAACTAATCCTACAACTCTTCAAAAAGAATTACCCTAAAGAAACAAAACATTTAAGCTCAAATTTGAAATTTAAAAAATAAAATGAAGTGTACTCTTTTTTTTGGGGGGGGGGGGTCCGGTCGTGGGGCCTGAAATCTGGGCCTGGGCGCTGTCCCTCAGCTCTTCAGCTCAAGGCTAGCACTCTACCACTTGGGCCACAGCCACTTCTGGCTTTTTGCTTATGTGGTGCTGAGGAATTGAACCCAGGGCCCCAGGCATGCAAGGCAAGTGCTCTACCACTGAGCCACCTTCCCAGCCCGAAGTGTACTCTTTAGTTGACTTAATTAAGTGTAAAAGACCTGTATATCAATTTTATAATAAAAAATGCATGAACAAAGAAAACACAAGTACCCATTGATCAATAGCAACAGCAAAAGCATCAGTAGTTTTTGTTTTGCGTGTACAAAAAAAATCGATGGAAGAGATAACAATGTTTCTTCCCTAAGAAATGTACTCATTACCATATTTATGTAACTGTAACCCCTGTGTACATTTTTATTACAATAAAATTAAATTTAAATTAAAAATAATCCAAATAATATACCAATTAAGAAGTCTTAGAAGCCATTGGTTAAAAACTTTGTAAAAAAAAAACTGCCCTAGGTACCCAAGGAATATACTTTGATGATACTATTTAAATATTTCAACTTCAGCAGAGAAGCAAAAAGTTTAAAAACTGTTACAAAGTTAAGCAATAAATGAGAATATATTACTATTAATAATAATCATAAGATGAATTTGTAGTGGTAGTCAAATATGTAAGAAATGAAGCAATTTGCCATTCGTTTGCACTTAATAAGTGAGAAAGAATTTTCTAGGTCTTTTTAAATTATCATAAGTTTAATGAAGAAACTATACTATTACATCATATGATAATCAGATAAAGCTGATATTATAGCAAAGAACAGATTTTACTAAGTTTTGGGGTGTTAATGAATATACTTATTTTGGTTGTGGGAAATTGTGGGGATTTCAACTTGGGTATATTGTTCTTGCTAGGCTGGAGTCTTATCATTGGTGAATTTTAGGAGAGGGGTTCCCTTTCCAAAAGAACATGCACCTGATCTGTCCTTTTAACCTTCCCTTCATCAAGGCATCAGAGTTGCACACCAACATGTCTAGCTTGCTACCTTGACTGGTCTGGATTCCCAGCCTTTCCAAACTTAGTCTCTAGATTGTGCAGGATGGTGGAAATGATACAATGCACCCAGCTATAGACTGAGAAGGAAGTTCACTAAACTTTCTGCTTGGGTTCTGTTCTAAAGCCTCCTAAGTAGTTAGGAGTACACATGGGAGCCCCTGATGCCAAGCAGTAAGAGTATTTTTTTAAGCAACTAGACATATATATATGGCTTAGGCTTGTGAATACCTCAAGAAAAGAATAAAAGAGCAGTGAAGCATAGAGGACAGGCAGAATTTTAAATAGCTACTCAGAGGCTGAATAAGTTTAGCTAGCTACTAGAGAGTCTGAGATCTGAAGACCACTGTTCCAAGCCAGTCCAATCATGAAAATACAAGCAATTATCTAAAAGAAATCCATAAGTGTAGCAGTGGCTGAAGTGGTAGACCACTATCCTTTGGCACAGAAGTTTAGGAATAGTTCCCAGACACTATTAAGCCTCAAGAATGATGAATGCATGCATGAGCACATGCACATGTGCGTGTGCGTATTCACACGTGCATGAACACAGACACAAATGAGTATTTCCATGTGAAATTCTTTAATTTTTTTCCTTGCTGTAATTTATTCCCCTGTATTATTTCACAAATTAACAAAATAAGCTAAGGACCTATTTGCATAAAATTCATGTTTCTCTAAAATCTACTCTCTTTTTGGAAGCCTGCTTTTATTTGACCCAAAAGTAAATTATTCAGGAAGTCAATCCATCACTCTCAAGTCTGTATTATTAGATCATTGTTTAGTTTCTTCCTAGCAATATGATTTTGTGAAATCCTGCATCAAGCCATATACTTCTTTCACTAGAAGGGAAGCCACTGTCAAACAATTAATTATAGGTTTTTCTCCTCCTGGCATGCATCTGTAGTTTTATTATCTTCATATATTTCATAATCTGTCAGTGTATGCCAAAGGCTGCCGTCAAAATAAAAACACACTTCTCAGAGCTTAGCATTTGTATATCATTTATAGATATGAAAGTGTTTAAGTGTTACTGAAATTGCATTGAAATAAATAATGTTCACCCTGACTATCTTGAGAAAGAATTAGTTTCCAAGCATTTTAGATAAGAACTTGAGGGAAAGAAACAAAAGGAAAAGTGAGCAATTCAACACATAGATTCAAATGAAACAAAACAACCAAAGAAAACACAAATAAACTCAAGAACCTGTAGGAAATGCAAAGATTTAAAAATAATCAGCTATGACAAGCTTATGAAAATCCTGACTACATGGGAGTGCACTGTTGTGAGGACAGAGGCTAAAGCCCAGACTGGACAGAAAGATCTGTACACAATGCCATGCACCTGTTTTTCTGAATTCCAGGATTAATAGCATGAAGTGAACTGAGGCCAAGATCATACACAAGTAGGAAGCCAGTTTTTATCTCAAAAATAATCAAGATAATTTAGGGCTGGGCACATGAAAAAGTGGTAAGAACACCCATTTAGGGAGCACAAGACACTGAATTCAAACTCTAATATTAGGGGTATTAAAGAAAAAAAGCTATGATTTTAAATACATGGAATAATTGTAGCACATGAGTATTTGAGTGGAGAAAAATCCATGAGAGAGATAGAATGAACCCACGTTCCAATGCTTTCTACTTAAGTAATAATATTTATTGGTACTTCAGACAAAGCAGAGTTACCTTGAAAATGAGCATGGATGTGCATTTGGGTGATGGAAATACTCTACTTACACAGGTGTAAGTTAAATAGATTTTCTTTGGTAGATTGTAGGTCTTGAACTAAGAGCCTCGGTGATGTTCTGAGCTTTTTCTCTCAAGGCTACAACTCTACTACTTTGAGCCACAGTTCCAATTTTTATTTTCTGTTGGTTCTTTGGAGATAAGAGGCTCATGGACTTTCCTGCCTAGTTTGGATTTAAACCATGATCATCAGATCTCAGCCTCCCGAGTAACCAGGATTCCAGGCATGAGCCATCGATGTTTTTAATAATTTAGTAAATTGTACAGTTACAGAAGTTATAAATTATCATTGTAACCTGTGTAATAAATATGTGTATGTATGTATCAATGCATTTGAATAGAACTATTTTAATATATTTTTGTATCTACAGTAGATTTATGAAATCATCCTTCATTATAAAATAAAATGGAAACAAAAGTTAATAAAGTGCAAAACAAAGGGAATTGTTTCTTTTTGTTGACTGGAATATGAATTGTGAGAATCAGTTTGGGAAAATCATCTCTACTTTACCAAAATGGATAATTGCTATTAATTTCAATCCATCTATTTGCCCATATTGTGCATCCTCAAACATGAATGTCACAATCAAACCACACTTTTTGCCTTTGTATTTAACTCACCTGTTATAATTTAGGAGATAATCAAATAAAGATTAAAATAACAGTAAGTGAGGCTATGAGTTAGAGCTTAACAAGATTTTTAAATATGATAATAGCTAATTAAATTGCATATACCTTACTTTTGCTCTGTTGTGATGTCCCTCATTCCCACATTAGGAAAGTACATAGAAAGTTCTCACTAAATTATATGTACAATTATTAAAAATGTATTGAAAGAATATGGGCACAGTGTGGTTTTAGCTTATTGAGAACTGTATGGGGTAGTGTGTTTTTGAGGACTTGCAATACGTTGTGATGGAGATGAAGGGAAGGATGTGCTTATTCTGGAAAACAGGTTAGAGGATTGCTCTCAGAAAGATAGTGATGAATTCTTCCAAAATGTAACAGTAAAAACACTTTCACAACCATATTCACTACTGCACTATTCACCATAGCCACGTTATGGGAACAGCCCAGATGCCCTTTGGCGGAAGGATGGTTGGAGAAAGTGTGTCATATATACAAAATTGGATTGCACCTATCAATTATGAAGATTGTTACATAATTTGCAAAGAAATAGATAGATCTAAAAATATGTTAAGTAAACTAGGTCAGAACCAGACACACAAAGGACCGCTGTTCTGTCTCATATTTGGAAGCTAGAACTTTATACAAGTTTACACAAGAATATTAACCAAAGCATGCTATTTGCAAAGGAGTATTTAAAAGGTGTAATTTTTTATAAAATTGAAATTTTAATCCAACAAAATGAATACCACGAAATTATCACATGGAAGATATGAGGGGAAATCAAAGGGAAGCAATAAACAGAGTTATGGAGGAAGAGAGTGAAGACAGTATATTCAATGCAGATAGTATTAAACTAGTAAAAATGAAGGTTGGGTGAAGTTTGGAAGGGTAGGGACAAGTTATATAAAGATCCATTATACTTAAAAAATGATTTATTGAATGGAAATTTCTTGTACAATTAGCTAAGATAATAAAAATATACTTAAAAACAATGGAGATATCTTAAACTGCGTTCTTTTAAACCATGAGTCAATATAATAGTTTTCGCCTCAGTAATTTTCTTTGCAGGACTGGGAAGGTGGCTCAGTGGTGGAGCGCTTGGCTTGCATGTATGAGGCGCTGGGTTCGATTCCACAGCCCCACATAAGCAGAAAAAAAGCCAGAAGTGCCGCTGTGGCTCAAGTGGTAGAGCGCTAGCCTTGAGCTGAAGAGCTGAGGGACAGCGCCCAGGCCCACAGTTCAGGCCCACGACCGGACACAAAAAGAAAAAAAAAGAAATTTTCTTTGCAGGTATTTTCGTCATAGTGACAGAAAAGTGATCAATGCAATGAATATTAATAAATCACATTGCACATCATAAAGGGACACAATATAGAATCACGATAAAAATGTTAGAATTCATCAAATGATAAAATAACAGGTAGAATGTGCCAAATGCTAATTGATTGTTTTTCCACGTACTTTAACTAGGGTATCTAATTTAATCCTCAAAATAATTCCATAAAGTGGAACTATTTACATTATTAATTCTCAGAAGATGATACTGAAGTCTTCAGAGTTGGAATTACTAGTACCACATTGCACACATGGTAAGTGTTATCCTGAGATCCATCTCCCACTGCAACAATTAACCTCATTCTATTTTATGACTAAAATACCAGCACTTAGTCTACAAATTCTAGGAGAAATTATCAGAATTATTGTGTACACTCATAATATTTCACTTTACCTTTGTTAGAAAAGAGGTAACGGTAATATGAAAACTCAAAATTCATAATCAGTGCATACCTCCCTGATGAAAGGAACTGCTAAAGTATAACATTCTTGATCTCTAGCTGAAAATAGTAGAAATCATATTGTATCCCTTCACTCAACACTACACTGTCTAGGAACCCTATCACTGTTTAACAAAGTCTTACTGAAAGAATGACCTCCCCAATTCCTGATGGAAACAGACTGCAGGTCTTATGGACCAATCATTTCTACATTGTAGCTCACCTAAGTTGTTTACCATTAGAAGTATTTTGATTGTTTTTTATACCCAATATTTTGAGAGAAAAGTAATACTTTAAAATGTCATTAAAGTAAGACTGATATAAAAATCACCTTTGACCTCAGTAAAATATTTTACCTTTCATATACCCAAAAATGCCGTCTCACCTATCATTAATGTTAGGAACGAGAGTTTAAAAATCATAGACACCAAAACTTAAGCAAGAATTAAAGATTCTCCAACGTGTGAATACAATTTGTTTAAAAAGACATAAAGGGCTGGGAAGGGGCTCAGTGGTAGAGCGCTTGTGTTGCATGCATGAGGCCCTGGGTTTGATTCCTCAGCACCACATAAGAAAAAAGAAAAAAAACCTGCAAATGGTGCTGTGGCTTAAGTTGTAGAGCTCTACCCTTGAGCTGAAGAGCTGAGGAACAGCGCCTAGGCCCAGAGTTCAGGCCCCGCTACCGGACCCACCCCCCAAAAAAAAGACATCAATACTACTACATTTTTTCAAAATTTCTTATGATACTGAAGATTCACTCATAAACTATTAACACTTGAAAATAACTCATTTTCTTGGGAGTAGGACACAAAAGACAAGATTATTCCAAATCATTTTCAAAGACCGTTATTTATACTACAAATTCACTCTTATAACTACAAAGATTCTAAAAATAACTAAAGCACAGTGACACAAAGGACATAATTTAACGGCATCAGCTACATTCAAAGGACTATGTTAATAGAAAACAAAGTTATACTAATAATTAGCTTACCCAATTCACATATTCTTTTATTCTATTTCTTTTAGTTTCATAAAAACTGGCTTTCCATAAAATGATGCATAAAAGCCTATATACCCACTTACTTTTTCAGATTTTAACAATGTTTATTGTAGAAATGTCTTTAGCTCTATAGTCAATTAACTGAAATAATACTAAAATATTCAAAGGTTTTTCAGAAATTGCAAGACTAGCCCTGAGATGTTATTTATATACAAAAATAATCAAAAAGCCTTATTTGTTAAATTTGTTATCATTACTCCCACAAAAGAACTATTAATGAAGAAATCTTTGTATGTACAAAACAACTTCAAATGCATCCACAATCTGGAGATGACACATGCTTTTTTTTTTTTTTTTTCTGTCAGTCGTGGGGCTTGAACTCTAGGCCTGGGCGCTGTCCTTGGGCTCTTCAGCTCAAGGCAAGCGCCCTACCACTTGAGCTACAGCGTCATTTGACACATGCTTTTTGTTTCTTTATTTTTGAAATGTATATCTAACAAGCATATCCACAATATTGATTTTCATTCAATATGATGGAATATTAAAATCTAAAAAATATGGGGTTTAGTATATTAGTGTGAATAGATATGATCTTACAAAAAACGTTATTTTCAACAGAAATCCATAAGGAGTTTATCCACCTTGTGTTTCACAGGAATAACCAGAAAGTAATACCTGTTTGGTCAAGTCAATCTAAATCACTCCATGAGTATATCTTAAAAGTATAACCAATTTAAGAGGTCAAACACATATTTTGTACTGACCGTCATCTTACAGCAATAACTTACTACCTAATTATATATGTATATTCTTACCTAACATATACTAAGAGCTGAAAGTGATCTCTTTTATCTAACTTAATGGTGTAAATGCTTTGATAATGATATTGTTATCATTTGACAAATAAAATGTACAGAAGTGTGGTTCCACTGAAATGACAGAATGGAACCTGATAAAAAAAAACATAACAACACAGCTCTTTTCAGCCTCACCCTGTACACATTGGCAAGCAACATTGCAACAGCACAAAGCACACATATACACATACACACAGTTGTGCACATCCACACACACATATACCCACATGCCAAATTCAGGGTTTATTTTACAAAAAAGTTCAAATAAAATGTTAGTGATTAGGACAAATGATAATTTGCCTTATTATAAAATAATACATAAACCAGTCACCATGGATGTTACATTTTACCTTCCACTCCACATGTGACCACTTAATTCATTTTTAGTTAATTAATTAATTCATTCATTCATTAGTTTGTTGATAATACTAGAGCTTGAACTCAGGACCTGGCTCTGTCCCAGAATTGTTATTTTTTTTTTTTGTTTTAGTTTTCTCAATGCTAGAATTTTACTGCTTGTACCACAGCTCCATTTCTAGCTTTTGCTGGTTACTTTTAAATCAAAATCTAATAGACTTTTTTTTCTTGGTCTGATTTCAAACCACAATCATCAGATTTCATCTTTCTGATTAGCTAAGATTAAAGACATGAGCCACCAGTGTGGATCCTACTATTTCCTATATTAATCTATGCACATACTTATATAGTAATTTAAAACTGAGAGAATAGAAGCAAGATGTACAGTGATGATATTGTCCTGTCAGAAATTCAAGTTAGTAATGTAAATTTCTTCTTAAGAATATACACAAAAAATACTTAAGAAGAAATCTGATGATGTGTGTGTATATGTGTGTGTGTGTGCTGTTGCAATATGTTCCACATATAAGCACTGTGCAAGGTGTCCAGCCATTCACAGTTATTGCATGAATATCTGCCTTGACTACCAACACATGGACAATGTCTAAGAATCCACTCTAGGTGTCCCTATGAAGAGGTATATACTCATCCTCATCCCTAGCATTCATATGAGTGTCATTTTGGAAAGTAGTCTCCGCACTTTAGTAAGCTGCAAGGCAAGCACTATACCATGAGCCACCTTTCCAGTCCAAGGATTAAGATTCTTGTCTGTAATTTGATCAAAGGTATGTCTCTTTATGTAGGCTACTAAAAATGTGTTTACTAATTTAAAGTCAATACATAAATTCTATTTCCATCTCTTTAAAAAATTGTTCTGTAAATTGATCAGAAGCATGGATTTTGTGGCTAGATAGGTCATTGCACATCTGTATCTTTCTTCTTCTCTCTCTTTCATGTTTCTCATAAATAATATGATTGCTCCATAATTATCCTAATTTGTATTGCTTTTATATTTTCAGTGATATCATTTCACTTTCTGTCCTGCCATTTCCCAAATCAGCACCACATAAACAGAAAAATATGGAAGTGGTGCTGTGTCTCAAGAGGTAGAGCACTTGCCTTGATTTGAAGAGCTCAAGGACAGTGCCCAGGCCCAGAGTTCAGGCCCCACAACTAATTTTTAAAAAAATGTAAATCCTTTATAATTCTACTACCAGATCTGACTGAAATCAGTGGAATCACACTTTTCCTGTACAATGAAGGAATAGGTCCAGGCTAGGAAAGCAACTAGAGAAGGCAGGCTGATTGTATCTGTGACAAATCTTTTTGGAAAATGGTATCGAGTATTACTTACTGGTGATCCGCTTGTGCTGGAAGCATGATTCTGAACTATTGCTTGCTGATTCTGAACTATTGTTTCGATCATTATATTCTCCAAGAAGAAAAGTGAAATTTAATTGATAGCAAAGGACTACTAATACATTTTGACTTCTCATTAAGCATCTTCAATAATCAAAATCACCTAAAGATAATAAACAGGACTACGTTTTTAGATGAAAACAAGTGTCTTTTTAAAAAACAAGGAATTTAAGTATTTATGCAAAGGACTTGTATTGTACTACTGAATTATACATTTATTTCTCATTTGAATACCAATAAATTATGGATCTATTAGAAAGCTCTTAAAGCTCATATGTTGAATAGTGAGTTCTCTTACAGAATATCATGGTATTTCCCAAATCATTTACATAGAAGGTATTGTTTCCTATTTTCTCATTCCTAAGAATAAGCTGTACATGAAGATACCACTGGTCCTCATTTTCAGTCTGTACTTTGAATATGGAGGAAAATCTTTCTCTGCTCTCTATCAATCCCTACTCTCCAAGTAGAATAATTTAGAATAGTAAAAATGGAAAAAGAGAAAATAAATCATGGTGAAAAAATATATACCGAAAATTCACCGGATTTTTCTGACCAGTTCAACCGACGTGAACTATACGGGAAACTCATTGACACCTCATTCCAGCTGGTACTCAAAGTCTCTGGTTAGGCAATTCTGATGAAGACAAGGAACAAGATGAAAAATTGAGAAATGGTATCAATTACAAGACAAAAATGGAGAAGTATCCAAGTAAATTTCTTCTTTGGGATGCCGAAATTAATCGGCTTACTACAGTGTGGAGACTACTTTCCAAAAAGGCCACTCATATGAATACTAGGGATGAGGATGAGTATAACCCTATTCATCGAGAAGCCTACAGTGGACAGTTAGATATTGTCCATGAGTTGGTAGCTCAAGGCAGGTAGCCATGCAATAACTGTGAATAGCTAGACACCCCTGCACAGTGCTTATACGTGGAATAATACCAGAGTGGATTCTTTCTTACTTCATCATCATGCAGATACAAATGCCCAAACTAAAGTCCTCTTGACCACATTGCATCTTGCTGCTGGGAATAGAAATAGCAAAGATATGCTGTACCTACTTCTGTTGAACCATTATATCAAACCAGGTCTGAAGAACAGCTTGGAAGAAACTGCCTTTGATATTGCCAAAAGGATAAGTATGTATCACTACCACTTTGAAGTTGTGAAAGTCTTTACAAATTGTTCTCCTAAATCGAAATGGTTTGGTTAAGTTCCTTAAATTTCAAAAATGCCAGTTCATACTTTGTGTCCCTAGAAAAGTCATAATGGTTTGGTTAAATTTCTTTTTTTAAATTTTATTTTATTTATTTATTTTTTGTGAACATACTGTACAGAGGGGTTACAAATATATGGGGAGGATAATGTGCACATTTCTTATCAAGCATTGCAACCTCCTCCTTTGTTTACCCTTCACATCACTTCCCAGCCTCCCCCCTCCCCCCAACCCCCACCTAATCCTCGCCCCCTCTTCCCACCCCCCCGCCCCAATGTTGTAAAGCTCGTTTTCGACATGACAACTTATACTTCTCATTGTTGCAACAGGTCCACCTGTACACTTAAACGACTTGTTTTTCCCCATCTCCTCCACAAGTTATACTGACATCAAAAATAGTGAAAGCAGGGGTTGAACTGTGGGGGAGGGACATACAAAGCAACAAAGAGGTAATCTTATAAATGCGTTAGAAACACATGCATGAAAGAAAAAAAAAACATTAAAATACATATCTAAGCGTTCATTTTCCTGACATCACATTATCTGACCTTTTCTGCTTGACACATCCATATACTAGGTATTACAAATAAGGGAAACCATGGGACCTATGTTTCTTTGGGCCTGATTTACTTCACTTAATATAATTTTTTCCAAGTTTTTCCATTTCCTAACAAATGGGGCAATGTCATTCTTTCTGATGGAGGCATAGAATTCCATTGTGTATATATACCACATTTTCTTGATCCATTCATCTACTGAGGGGCATCTGGGTTGGTTCCATATCTTAGCTATGATAAATAATGCTGCAATAAACATAGTTGTGCTGGTAGCTTTAGTGTGGTCTGGTTTGTAAACATTTGAGTAAATGCCCAAAAGTGGGATTATTGGGTCATAGGGGAGCTCTATGTGAATTCTTTTGAGGAAACAAAGTGGATGAACAAGTTTACATTCCCACCAACAATGAAGGAAGGTTCCCTTCTGTCCACATCCCCTCCAGCATCTGTTGTTATTAGAGTTCTTCATTTTTGCCATTTTAACTGGAGTGAGGTGGTATCCCAATTTTGTTTTGATTTGCATTTCTTTTATGGCTAGGGATGTTGAGCAATTGTTCATGTGTCTATTGGCCATCCTTATTTCTTCCTCAGAGAAGTTTCTTTTCAAGTATTTAGCCCACTTATTTATTGGGCAGTTGTTTCTTTGAGGATTTGTTGCTGGCAGATTTAATTTTTTTGAGTTCCAAGTATATTTTAGATTGAGACCCTTGTCCATTGTATGGCTAGTGAAGATCTTCTCCTAATCTATGGGCTTTCTATTGATTATGCTCGCTATGACCTTTGCCATGCAGAAGCTCTACAACTTCATGCAATCCAATTTGTCTAACCTTTCTTTGATTGGTTATGTTTCCAGGTCTCTATTCAGAAAATTTCGTCCTGAGCCAAGGAGAGCTAGGGTTTCACCTATACCATCCTGTAATGTTTTCAGAGTGTCTGCTTTGACTCTGAGGTCTTTGATCCATTTGGAGTTGATTCTGGTGCAGGGTGATATATAATGATCTAGCTTTACTTTTCTACAAGTAGTTAACCGATTTTGCCAGCACTATTTAGTAAAGAGGCTGTCTTTCTTCCATTCTCTTTTTTTAGCTCCCTTATCGAAGCTTAGATGGCTATAGGTCTGTAGGTTCATTTCTGAGTTTTCAATTCTATTCCATTGGTCTTGAAGTCTATTCTGATGCCAATACCAAGCTCTTTTGATTACTATGGCTTTATAGTAGAGTTTGAAATTTGGTACTGATATTCCTCCAGCAGTGTTCTTTCCGTTGAGGAGCGTTTTTGCTATTCGGGGTCTTTTATGGTTCCATATGAATTTTGGATTGGCTCTTCTACGTACTTGAAAAATGAGGTTGGAATTTTGGTAGGTATCTTATTGAATTTGTAGATAGCCTTGGGAAGTGTTGCCATTTTCACGATGTTAATCTTTCCAATCCAGGAGCATGGTAGGTTTAACCATTTTCTAAGTTCTCTGTTAATTTCCTTTTTCAAGAATTTAAAGTTTTCATTATAGAGGTCTTTCACTTCTATGGGTAAGTTAATTCCTAGGTATTTTATTTTTTGTGGGGCTATTACAAATGGAATTGCTTTCCTAATTTCAGCCACACATTTCTAATTGCTGGCATACAGAAAAGCCATTGATTTTGGAGGGTTAATTTTATTCCCTACTACTTTCCCAAAGTTTTGAATCAGCTTGAGTAATTTGGGCGTGGAGTCTGTTGAATTCTTTAAATACAAGATCATGTCGTCCGCAAACAGGGAGAGTTTTATTTCTTCTTTCCCTATTTGGATCCTCTTAATGTCTGCATCTTGTCTTATTGCTGTAGCTAGGCATTCTAATACTAGTTTGAGGAGAAGTGGAGAGAGTGGACATCCTTGTCTTGTTCCTGAGTTAAGAGAAAATGGCTTTAGTTTTTCACCATTAAGTATAATGTTGGCTGTAGGTTTGTCATATACAGCCTTTATTGTATTGAGGAATGTTCCATGGATTCCTAATTTTCCCAAAACCTTCATCATAAAGGGGTGTTGGATCTTGTCGAATGCTTTTTCTGCATCTATTGAGATAACCATGTGGTTCTTATTCTTGCTTTTGTTGATGTGATGAAAAATATTAATTGATTTGCGTATATTGATCCAGCTTTGCATCCCTGAAATGAATCCTGTTTGATCGTGGTGTTTGATTTTTTCAATGAATTGTTTAAGTTGATTGTCCAAAATTGTGTTGAGAAGTTTTGCTTCAATGTTCATCAAAGAAATGGGTTCATAGTTTTCTTTCTTTGATGAGTCCCTGTCTGGTTTTGGGAAGAGGGTTATGATGGCTTCATAAAATATGTTCGGTAGTGAAGGCAGCGATAGAAGGGTCTTGTTTTTTAATCCAACTAGACAGTCTATGTGGCTTAATTGGAGAATTAAGTCCATTAAAGTTAAGAGAAAGGAATCAGATGTATTTGGGAATTCCTGCCATGTTATCCACCTTTTTAGGGGGTGCGAAAACTGGCTTCTTCCTATGGTTCTAGGAATCTCAGTTTCGGTGCAGTTTCTTGGCCTTTATTGGGTTCTTGTTGGTTTAATACGTGTAGGACATTTTTAAGAATCTTTTGTAGGGCTGGATTGGTGGAGAAATATTGTTTGAATTTTTCTTTGCTATGGAAGGTTTTTCTTTGGCCTTCAGTTATGAAGGAGAGTTTAGCTGGGTACAGTATTCTTGGTTGATAGTTGTTTATTTTTAGGGCATGGCATACATCATTCCAGGCTCTTCTTACTTTGATTGTCTCTGCTGAGAAATCTGAGGTGATTCTAATTGGTTTCCCTTTATAGGTGATTATCCTTTTCTCCTTGACAGCTTTAAGCATCTTTTCCTGGGTCTGAGTTGATCCTGTGTGGATTATAATGTGACAGTGGAATGTCCTATACTCGTCTGGTCTATTTGGGGATCTAAAAGCTACTTGTATCTGAATAGGCCTATCTTTGTCCATGTTTGGGAAGTTCTCTGCTAGGATCCTGTTAAACAAATTTCCTAGGCCATTAATTTTTGTTTCTAGGTTGTCCTCTACACCCAATATCCTTAGATTAGGCTTTCTCATGGTGTCTTCCAAGTGTTGGATAGATCTATCATATTTCTTGGACTTGTCTTGGATGGATATATGCTCTTACTCTATAATATCTAGGCGGTCTTCAATCCCTGAGATTCAATCTTCTGCATGCTCTAACCTGCTGTTAAGATTTTCTACTTTGTTTTTTATCTCTTTTCCTTCTAGTTGGTCAGCATTGATGGCTTCAAATTCTTTGTTGAAGCTTTGTTTTAGATCTTGTATGAACTTCTTTACTTCCTTAATTTGGTGTTCAGTGTTTATTCTAAAATCACTTAGTAGATTGGTTATGGTTTCCTTGGACTCCCATTCCTTCTGTTGGGTTCCATTCAGGATTCCATTTGTGGTCCCCCTGACTTCCTTCAGCTCTTTGTTAATGGATTTCACTAATGCCTTTAGTGATATTTCTGTATTCTCTTCCTGCTTTCTCAATTCCTGTATTACTCTTTGGTTAGCTTCCTCCGGTTCGTGGAATTCCTATAGTTCTCTTTGAGTGTTCTCAGCCTGCTCATGCCATTCCTGCCTTTCTCTTTGAGTATTATCAAGCAGCTCTCGCAAATCCTGTATCAATTTTTGAGTAGCTTCCTCACGCTTATGATATTCCTGTGTAAACTTTTGGATTGTCTCCTCTCTCTCCTTATCATGCTCATACAGAGTCCTTTTTAGGTTTTCAATCTTTTCCTGCATTGACCTTTTGTTTGCCTCCTCTCTTTCCATATCACGCTCATGAAGAGTCCTTTGTATGTTTTCAATCTTTTCATTTATCCCAATTACCAGCAGTGTTTGTAGAGCTATTTGGGAACTCTCCTCTGGATTATTCATTATCTGTTCTGTCCCCTGATTATCAAGATTGGGAATTGAGATACCCGGACTTGCCATTTTTCTTATGTTTTTCTGGCTTTCTCTGCCCATATGAGATGAAAATAGCACCAGTTTTGTGCTAGAACACTCTTTTAAGGCCAGCATCAACCAATGTCTGAATTTGCACAGTCTATAGTCTACAGATACAATCTAGTTCAACAGATACATCGATTCAACATCAAACAATATATGTTAATGGGCTACGAACCGTAAAGAAGAATTTGAAAAACCAGAAATTATTAGGATTAGGGAGAGATGTGGGTAAAAAATCTGAATAGATTGATGTGGGGAGGCACAAGGACAATTAACTAAGTCCTAATCTCAAAGCATGAAATAGATTGGGTAGGATGAAAGTAGAGAGAGAGAGAAAAAGAAGAAAGGGAAAGTGAAAAGAAAATAGACCAGAAAGAATAGAAAAGTAAAAATTAAAAATATTATGCAGAACCGAAATCAATCTATTTAGAGAAAAATGTGAATATAGTGGGAGAAGGGGAGTGATATAAAGGAGATGTGAAAAACTTAAAAATAAAAATGGTTAAAATATTGTATAGGTTTAAAGAGGTAGTACTTCTATTAAGGAATTTAAGTCTCAGAGGTTTTGAATTGAGTAATAAAGTTGTAGATTAAGTGTGTACACAAAGGGGGATAGGGTCTAATAGTCAACTACTGGTTTATCTGAGGATGTTCAAGACAAGAGTTAAGTCACATGAAGAAGAACGAAAGAAAGGAAAAGGTGAAAAGGATAAGAAAGGAAGAAAAGAAGATCAGAAGTTTAGTAGAGCTAAACAAAAAACAAAAAGATAATTAAAAAAAAAAAGAGAAAGAAAACAAAAAAAAGAAAGAAAAACGCACACTCACATATCACTAAAATAAAAATTATGAGGAAAAAAAGTTACTGGAAAACAATTTTTTTTCAGAAAAGGCAAAACTTAAAGATTAAAAAAGTTTTAGAAAAGACAAAAAACAATTTATATAAGGTACGAAGAAGAAGAAGAAGAAGAAGAAGAAGAAGAAGAAGAAGAAGAAGAAGAAGAAGAAGAAGAAGAAGAAGAAGAAGAAGAAGAAGAAGAAGAAGAAGAAGAAGAAGAAGAAGAAGAAGAAGAAGAAGAAGAAGAGAAGAAAAGTTCTTTGATTTTTTTGGGAGAGGTGGGGAAAATCCTGTATCTCCCTTGTGTCTGTAACCAACCTCTTGTTGGATTCTCTGGTCTGCTTGTGGTCCTGTGGCTTGGTTGGTTTCTTAAGTCAGTTTGTTCGAGCAGGCAGAAAAATGCTTTGCTTTACCAATGATTTTGTGATCCTCCTCACAGGCTAGTTCAATAGGAGGCAGATCTTCTTTGAGAATCACAAAAGAGGAGGATGTAATGATGAGGCTAGTTTCTGGGTAGACTTGAGGCCTTTCAACAAACAGTAGCTTTTCCCGGGGATTTGTTTGTGAAAAACTCACGGAGCCCAGCCTGGAGTCATTCTCAGGGTTTCTGTTTACTGAATTTAAATTAATTGTCGAGGCTGCTAGAGGGAGGGGCAGCCTCTGGCTCTGATTACCCAGTGAAGAATACCACTCCTAGGGCTGGCACCCAAGCTGGGTGACTTTTCCCTGGGTGGAGCTGAGTCTGGCAAGTCACGCCGCCGTTAAGTTCTTGTGACCTGCTAAATGACTCGTTTTATTCCAAGGCCTGAGTTGGAGCTAGCAGCTCCACTGAGCTTTTTCGGTTTCCAAGATAGAGATCTCCAGTACGGTGGGGCGGCCAGAGGCGGGGTGGCCTTCCCTCCTCTGCTCCCTGAGAAGGAGTGAGGATGTTGGGCTTCTACTCATGCTGAGTCTTGATTCCTGGGTCGTCTCTGGTCTGCAAACTGCAGGATGAAGATGTCTGTTCCTTGTCAGTTCTTGCTGGTGTTGAGTGGAATCCACTCGCACGCTACATCTGGTTCCTTCGTCCCTGACTCTCTGTGGCTCAGGTATGGTGCCTGCGACCACCACCGCCGCCACCACTGCCACCGCCACAGCGGCTGCTGGCAAGAGCTCAGATCTTTCTACTTTCCTGGATTTTCCCTCTCTGGCCTGACTCTCTGTCCTGTGATGGCACACATGGTGTGATTCTCTGGCTTAGGACTGTTTACTGGAACACCAAACCTGCTTTCTATGCAAGAGCTTCTTTAGACTCCAGCTTCTCCTCCGCCATCTTTCCGGAACTCTGGTTAAGTTTCTTAAATTTCAAAACTGCTCGTTCATCCTTCATGTCCCTACAAAATATTTTCACAATGCAAAGCAACAGCAATATCTTACTTTAAAAAGTCATGGATTCCATGTTATTCTTCCAAGTGAATTGCCTGACATTGATGTCAAAATGTATTCAAGAGTTGTTTGTATTCATCTATAATGTTTTCTGCAGAGTTTGTGATTTTTTTAAATCAGAAATAATTTTAACTTATCTGTGGAAATGAATAGTACAGAAACTAAAGTTATTCCTGATGCTTGTCTGAAAAAAGTATATTTATGTTTGTATAATGCCCATAATCTATTTCCTTCTCTCCTAGATATAATATTTTGAATTCTACGTTGTTTTATAATATATAGGTTAATTAATAAATGTGTCCATTCAAATTGCATTCCATATCGAAAAAATTTAAGATTTTTTTCCTAGGTCCTTATAGTATTTTATTTCTTTGGGATAAGATGACAATGTTATCTAATTTCAAGTTTTGTAAAGATTATGCTATGTAAAGGTCTTTCTAAGGTGAAGATTTAAACACTGATTTCAAACTAACCTTTAATTCTATGAATTATATATGTTGTTACCATTGTATTCTTGTAATCAACTTTTTAATAACTGTTTTTCATTTCTTGCATCTGAAAAATGAAAAATATGGAATACTTCACAAATTTTTATATGATCCTCGTGCAAGAGCCATGTTAATCTCTGTGTTGTTGTCATTTGGTTAGACCAGCTGCTGAAGCACGTAGTATCCTCTAAATTTAAGTAGTTAATGATGCAATCTTTATACAAGCATATATCCTTGGTTGCCTATTTGTAACAATGAACCCTTATTGTTCCTAAAAATGTTATTGATCATGTTTCTCTAAATTTCTGTGTATAGTGGAAAAAAACTTACATTGTTTGGTGGATTGCTTATATTTGAAATTTTTCTGTCAATGACTATTTTGTCTTTTTCATTTTAAATTTTGAAGCCTTTATAGCTAAGTCCAAAGGTGATGGCTTTTCAAGTATTTACTTATCAACTGAGTTAGCTTTGTGGAGCTAATGGATTCAAAGTAAGCCTTCTTAAAAGCTACTTCTAAACTTCTGCAGCTTAAAATTTCCCAAATGAGGTCTCAATGGTACAATTGTCTACCTGACCCTTTACCCTTCTTCCATGTAGGAAAAGACCAACCAGAATATCTTACCGTAGCAGCATAGATTGTCTTACTGGAACAAAACTAATCTTAGTTACAAGGGATCATAGAGAGATGAACAGTTGAGAACGAATTGTTCAGAAAAGAAGGTATTTTATAAAAAAAGGCATGAGGATGAATATACCCCTCTTCATGGGGAAGCCTACAGTGGACACTTAGATTTTGTCCATGAGTTGGTAGCTAAAAGCAGATATTCAAAGTATTTTTTAAATACCTTTGTTTATTATACCAAACATTTCAAAAGTAACTAAAGCCAAGAAAGTGAAAATATTGTTCATATGCATGATTACCTAATGTCTTAGCCTGTCTACAATCCAACTAGGCAGTAACTTACACTACTGACTTTCTACCAACAAATATTTCCATAGCTCCTGGACAAGTCCTTATGTTTCTCCTCGATATTAGGCCTTAAATTGGTAATGTTTTAATCACTGTGTTTCCTCTTGCCTCTAGGCTGTAAATCTCAAAATGGTAAATCTTTAGATCTAACTCTACCAAAAACTGAGGTAGAGATAATGGAACAATACTTTAAAACGGAGTTGACTTTGATACCCTAACCACAACAGAACAATGGAAAATAATTTCTTATATTATATACACTTATATTTTTTATTTATGTGTGCTGATCTTAAATTTCACACAGTGAAACTTACTAGAATTAGATGATAATTTGACAACTAAATTGATATTTATTCCCATAAATAGATTTGAATATAAATAATTAGGTTTAGAATATTAGAATATAAAAAGTATCAATGCAATGTCTTAGGTATAAACTTGTGATACCTTCTAAGTGTTCTTGGTCTTCTGAATTCACATGGTAAAAACACAGTATTGTTTTCCTCTAATCTATAAAGGATTTTAATCTGCTGCTCTGTTTATTGTTTTAAGTCGCTGGTCCCAAACTTTTTTTCTCCATATTTCTGAAACATTCTTACTGATTATACCAAAATTTTGCTGATATGATGTCTAAAAGCTATTATTCTTCTGCAGGACCCACGGGTCCTAGGATACCAGATCCCAGTTATCTGCATCATCAGATAACGAGAGCAAAACTTCTCACTTAGGCCCATGCAACATGCCAATAGAAAGTAATTGAAGACCCGTCTCAATTTCTCATTTCCTGTAATATTTCAGGTCCTTAATTCCTTGGAGGATTTAGCAGTAAGCTATTGTGAAATGCAAGTCTACTTAAAATGAAGATGAGATCATAAAATATGAGAGAATGTACTGTAATACAAATTTCAAATTACAGATGACAAGCCCATTTGAGTGAACAAAATCACAAATATCACAAGATTATTTTTAATACCCCTCTCCTAATGATTAATGAAAGATTTTAGCCAAGCATAAGTAGGTCAAAAAATACTTCCTGGAATGGTCGATCCATATTTGTTCTACCAAAGCTAGGAAATCTTGACTTAGAGGTGAAATATAATTTAGAAAAACTTTAATTGAGAAGATCCTTAGTGCTGCAAAATCCTGTTACTTCAGTAAAACTTGGTTCTCTAGTACAAAAATATTGTCATTCTCAAACCAATGATAACCTACATTTAATCTTCTGAAAGTATATTCCTTTTCAAATAAACCTTTAAAAATCGCATTCGCCAGAATAACTCTTGACAAGTAGATGATAGTGACATTACAAGTTTTTCAATGTAAGGGTAAGTTACAGTACAATTGATTTATTTAGCCAGCACTAATCCCAAACAAGTTCAACCCTTCATTAAAGTGTAGAAATATTACCCCCCCCACACCATTGGCGTTGTTCAGTAGGTGCCTTCCAGAAATGTGTTAAACAGAACAGCATCCCATAATTTCAAACCCAAATACTAGCTAATAAAGTAAACTTCATCACATAAGAAGGTACATTTTAAAAAGTCACTAATAGTTGCCTTATCATGTGTTGTTTTATGTTTTCCCTGTCTAACATAGTAAGAAATATGACTTTAAGTATTGAATATGGGTACTCATCAGAGATGTGACAAATATAAAATCTGTCTTCTATTTCTATCATATTCCTCTATAGTAGTAAATCTTAGTTTTCTTCTTTTTCCAAAACTTATAGGTAGTAGAAAATATTAACCCATGTAGAATAAAATAATCACACCATTTTACAAAGCCATTTATAAAAACTGGTAGGAATAAATTCTAAGCCATTTTTAAATTTTCTTGTTGACTAAATATTAATTTTCCAAATGGATGAGAATAAAATCATGTGTAGGTGCTTCACATGTCCAGTCTTGCAAATGAATTATGGAAATATAAGCTGACATCAGTTCATGTATATGTGTGATTGAAACTGCATGGGATGTATATAAACCTTTCAAAATATTAACAGACAGTTTAACAGAATGACTATCAAGAAATTGAAACCCGAGAGGAATAATGGTAAAGACATAGAATGAATGAAAAATGGAACAAGGGACAAGTATATCTAGAAAACTCAATATACGCATGAAGTGGTAAATCTGAAATGAATCTTGGAGAAGGGATTGGTTGAGAATGCTAGAAGGAGTGACTCTGATCCTGGAGCATTTGACAATTAGATGGACATATTTAATTGTAACAAATTTGCACAACCTTTGAAATTCAGTTAAAAAACAAAACAAACAAAAAACAAAAATCACAACCAAACAGCAATCTCTAGACAGTATGAATATGACCTATCAAAATTTTAGACAGTTAATGAAGGGCAGTCTTGGGAAAAGCAAACAAAGCTGTTCAAAGAGGGCAGTTTGGGGTAGGGGAGAATTTAGAACAGATTAAGTACATTGTCAAAGGTTATAAATGACCTACATCTACTGCAAATATTTTCATCTGCAAGTGCTCTTTGTCTGAACTGGACACTCCAGTCATGAGGCACACTTGATAGCTTGTGAAGATAGAATGGAAGAAACAAGATCAAGAACGCATTACTCCACTGGAGAGAAAACATTTCTCTATGTTTTCTCTCCTCTGTCTTCATTACTCTTTTTTCATACTTTTAATAAACTCAAGTGATTTTGAATTACATCTTTCCTTCTTTGTTCTGGCAAAATAATTGTTCAAAATATTTCACTAAATTTTATTTCCCATTATTTACTATCATAGTGTTTACTTGTCCGAGTGAGTCCATTAAACTTCCCCTTTGCATTTGGTTGCCAGGAAAACTCAACATTTATGTTGATGAGGATAAACTGTAATGCAAAACTTTGTCTCCAAAAAACCAGTCCAAGAACCTGTAATCACAAATATTTAGCTATAATTTTTTTTCCTTTTTCTTTTACCTTGCAAATCTTCTCGTGTCTAAAGTTTCCTCAAAAATAAATACTCTACCTTGAGCGCATTGGCACCCACCCCTAGGTGTCTGGACAGGGAACAGACCTAAGAAAGGAGACATCCAGTTTCAAAGGTGAATCATCTGGGGTTGAGGAACACCCGAGAACTCTTCATTTGTTTGTTTAGCTTCACTTGATAATGTAACCCAGTTCTTGAATGTCAGTAGATTAGAATAAATTTAGGGCATTAAATATTAAAAATAAAACAAAAATAAATAAATACTCCACCACTTTTTGCTTCAATCACTTCTAACCTCAAAGATATATTTGCTAACAAGATGCTTAGAAGAAACCGAAGAATACTCCACTTTTATCTTCTTTCTTAAGACTCTCCTTAGATACCATATCAAGAACAGTGAAGTTATTCTTTGCAGAATTATTTCAATAGATTATTTTTCTCATGGTCTTGCATTTGCTCAACAAGATGTATGGAGCATAGAGTTAAATCACTCATTCCTTGGATTACAGTGTCTGTTAAAAGGCAATACTTCTATGTCCTACTTCTCTGTTCTCCTCTTAGCTCTTGATTGATTTCCAATTAATCACAGCTTCTTGGCTTCAGGTCTAGTAAAGCTGAAGGACTATAAGGCCTCCCGCACTGCTATATCTTCATGGTTTCTCTTTCAAAACTCTTTTATTTGGATATGGAATTTATTTTCATGTCTTCAATTTGTTCTGCAATACACTGAGCCAAATAGACTCTAAAATCACTTTAGGTTGCAAAAACATTAAGACAATCTATATCAATAAGTTTTGGCCTCCCACCACTGCAGAAGACAATATGCTTAGCTAGGGCTTCTAAGAACACGTTTGCTTACCTTTTCAATTTTCCCAATTCTTTTCTGATCCCAAAAGTTTTTGGCTTATGTAATAAGAGAAGTCTTCACTATCTCATGTTAATAAGGATAATATTCTTGAGCTACTTAGAAATGTGAAATCATTGGTTTGAAGTATCCAATCAGATTTTTTTCTGTGTTTCACTGCTTCATGAGGAAAGACATTGTGGAAAGTATTACAAACAGAAAAGTGTAAACCCAATACCTTCTTTCATTGTGGAGGACACTCTCTCCCTAAATAATTTGAACCAAATTATCTTTTTCAGAAAATTACTGTTTGGTAATTGAAGTCAATTCACAAATTTTCATTTCTTATTTTTTTAAAAAACTTTGAGTTTAAATACCACTACAACCTTGTTTTTACCCAGTAAGAGTATTTTTCCTGGTTAAGGACAATTCTCAAGGGAACTTACATGATTTACAGCAAGGTTTGTGAGGTTTGTTGGTTTGGTGTGAAAAACAGCCATCTTCACCCACATTGCTCCCTCTCAGCTAAGTCTCTATGGATTTCTTTACATGAAAGCCTATTTTTCCAAGTAATTTTAAACTTTCTTAATAGGCTAAGTTGTGAAAAATTTGACCAATTAAAATTTACCTGTCATAAATTTTTAAACTTTTTTGAAATTCCTTTATCAGAATCGCAAATTCACCAATCCTAATTCCAACTTTACCATAAAAACAGTTAATATGTTTTTTCCTGATATGCTCTCCATGAAACTATTATTTTCCAGTGGCTGTGTTATGCATGTATATGGTCATATGACCGGATGCTGAGCAAAATGAACTCCAAGCTATGGAAACAGACATATTTATTTACAGTTGTTGTTTCTAATGTACAATGTGATTTCTATTTCCTCTATGGTTTATCCCCTGCTGTATTTGATTTTGGTACCCTGTGTATTGTGCATACATTTACCTTAATTAGGGAAGGGAACATGAACAACAAAATGGCAAGACAAAGGACAAAGGGCAAACCAATGCAATAGCAATACTCACAAGAAAATAAATTGGAAATGTACATTACAACTTGTGAGGCGTATTGGGGTGAATGAAAACTGTGAGAAAAATGAGAGAGGGGGTAACAAGTTTGAAAAGTTGTGTATTTACTAGCTTACAATTGTGCTTACCATTGCACATAACTTTGACATTATAATTAAATTTAAAAAATAAGCTGCATGAAATAAAATTTCACTGTATTGGTATAGTAAATATTATTCTTTATGTAGTAACTTTTTAAAAATCAGTACTATTTGACATCTAATTTGAATTAATTACCCATTTTTAATCAAAGGGCCATCAACTTGAATGTTATCCAACTAGGCAATATTTTCACAATATACTTGCCAATATTTTGAAAAAAGAATAAATTTAGTACTTTCTCGTACTAAAACAGAAAACACTTTAATTCTACGGAAACCCAGAACTTTTGAAAGTAAATAAGTTGTTAAGAGAACAGAATATATGTGTTCTTCAACATTCATATGAATAATAACTACTCATTTTGAAATAATGAACATTCCATACCTGAGAGATTCAAAATAGTATTTGTGTGCATGTTATGAAATTCTGCATTAGATGCATTTTCCAATGGGGTGTTACAGATAGAGAAATGAACAGAAAAATATCCACATTCTGGTATAGTATAAAACTATGAAACGTCAGTTAAAATTTGCCACGCCGACCCCAGTAGAGTCTGCTTAGCATGGGAAACCATCTATCAGACCATGATAGGGGCTTCGAGACCTATCTCTGAGTTTTGGGACTTCACCGAAGTCTACCTCAGAGAATGGGGCTTTACAGAAACCTATCTCCAAGTTTTGGGACTTCACCGAAGTCTACCTCGGAGAATAGGGCTTCTAAGAGGCCTACTCCTGGGAAAAGGCTGGCAAAACCCCTGGAAAAGATGTGTTTCTGCCTATCTTTTCCTCATAAGAGTGCCTATTAATCTTTTACTGCTTCTACTGCTCTTTGTACTTACTCATTGTCAACGTTCCCTTATTCAAAGCTCTTTCTTAAGAGTGTTGACGACTCCAATATCTGATGAGTGTCTTAAAAATATGACTAACTCACCAGAGTTAAGTGCTACCCTGAAACCCCTCTTATGGAGGCTAGTAGACAAGTTATAAGTAAATATAAAAGTATTGGGGGTTTCACAAAGTCACTTCAGCAGAAGGAATTGTTTGTAAGAGATTTACAAAAAGTTGTAGGCGCGGCTAGAACAGAAAGAATGTATGGCAATTGCTGAGATAACTACTTAGGAGAAAGAACTTCCTCATTTACTAAGAGACTTGCTAAATCTAAGTCTCCTTGGTGCTTACTATTAAAGAAGGAACAGGAAAGATCTTAATGGGACAGTTAAGGCCTCTATAGAATAAAGTAGTGGTTAATTGGTGACAATCATCGAAACCAATTGTATTTCTTAAAAATAGAGGTAAAGCCGGAAACAAGTGCCTATCAGGCGACCAGCTGGTGACCGCCCAAGAATGAAGCCCTGCAGCAAGATTATGTAACCTTTTGCCCTTTCTTATGGAGACTTTTTGCTATAAAAGTTTGTTATCCTCTGCATTAAATCGCACTCAGCACTCAGCACTCTGCATCCACTCCTAATGTGTGTGAGTTGTCTGTTTGCCATCTCCCCGTCCTATTCCAGGTTCCTCCACTAGGTATCCTCCGTCGTCCCGACAGAACCCGGTCCGCGGCAAAAATTAATTCTTCAAGAGTAAGCAATTGTTTAACAGATTAAGCTATTATTTCTATGACCATCAATCCCAAGGTTTATGCAATAAAGTCATCCTAGACCAACAGTTTCCAACTTGTAGGGTGCACTTCAAAATTCCCTTAATTCACATCACGAATAGCTTATCTCCATAGTGAAAAAATACTACACCTTTGCTAATGTGATGCCCTCCGTGTTCTGGAAAAAGCACCACAATAAACTGGGTTGCATCATTTTTCCTCCACTGGTATTCTTGCAAATATTATTTATATTTATACTTTTTAACTATCATAGATAAACAGGATGCTAATATCAGAAGATTACATTTCAAAGCCCACCCAGGCAGGAAGGTTCCCTAGATTCTTATCTCCAATAAACTTCTCAGCAAAACCAGACACAAGTGGTACTGATGTTGAAGTGTTAGGGCATGAGCCTTGAGCATAAACAGCCTCAGAGACAGTGTCCAGGCCCAGAGGTCAACACCTAGGACAAACCAATAAAACAAAAACAAAAACAATCCCAAAACCTAGCATTTTTCTCATTGTATACAGAGACATGTCATTAAGGAAATTGCTTCCTGTGTTACATACAGGTCGAAGAAAGAAGAAGTCACACAATTATTCTCTTCATACAATGTTATACCAAAGCCTCAAATAATTGCTCTTTTTCTAAATTTATAAATTAATATCATCATTTGTTGGCAAGTCTGTCTACATTATTCACATTATCATTTTATACATAAACTGTTTTTTAATATCTATTAACGGAGTTCTAATTATAACTCCCTTGAAAGTATATTCTAGGCAAATAGAATGCAAGAAACATTTGTAAATTTGTCAATTAAACCCTCTACTTAAAAAGAATTTTGTAGTATCCTATAGAATATGAAATTACAAACAAAACCAAAATATATATTTTAAATCTAAACTCTAATTTAACAAGGTCTATAAAGTCCTACATTAGACCAAGTTTGCTATATGTCCAGGCTTAAGCTTTTGCAATCCTTCATCCTTTCCTTGGAATCTAACAGAATGAAGAGTACTTAATTTTTCAAATTTTGGATGGGAATCATGAGCCATTTTGCATCTAAGAATGTTTCTAATGAAGAGAGCATTTAAAAGCACAACTCAGGATTATATATGAGTTGCATTTCAATAGGAAATTACTTCTCAAAACATAATGACAAAATTAGCCCAAACTTCCAACTGCGTATTCCTTTCTTGTTTGGTTACTTTTATTAAGACAAAATTATACTACCTGGTCCAGGGAAGGTATCACTATGTAATTCCAGTTTCTAATCTCCTGTCAGTCTGAGTGCTAGAATTCTAGGCTTGTATCACATTGACCTGCCAGAGTTTCTTGGTTTATTTAATCTAGATACAGACTAGCAATTCTGAACTTCTCCAGTGATATCATCCACTAGACTGCTCAGACTGTTCATGGACTATATTAAAAGATGTTCTAACATTTCACAGAGGATATGATCATTTTCAGATACACCTGTGGGGTCTCTGATTCATTCCTTCATGGATCCGATCCCTTTCATAATGATTACTTGTCTCTCTTACTATCTCTGGTCCATATCTATGTAATATTCTTAAACTTTTTTGAAGAAACTTCACTTGAGGACTTTCTAACATTAAAAATTATCACTTGATTCTAGTCTTACTGAGGACATATTATCTATTGTGTCCTAACTTTTCTATATCTTCTGAGAATTGCTTCATTTGTGTATTTGTGTGTGCACATATAAGTGCCTCTGTGTTTATGTGTAAGTTTGTATGTATATATGCAAAAGCCTCAAGCTCTTATTCAGCCATCTTGCTCATGACTGGTATTCCATCACTTGAACCATTCTTCTAATACAGCTTTTGGCTGGTTAATTATAAATAGTGTCTCAAAGACTGTTCTGCCCAGGCTGGATGCTAACCTGAGCTGAATAGCAGAGGGACAGCGCCAAGGACCAGAGTTCAAGTGCCAAGACCACCATCAAAAAAATATATATAAATAAAGGAAAGAAAAAAAATGTGATCTTATCCACCAGTTCATGGCTAGTATAATCCCTGCTCTCTCAAGATGGACTTTTTTTCCAGTTAAGTCCATGCTCTTATATCTGAATTGCATTGTAAACAGAATTATTCTTCCATTCTACTTTCTACAAATTTGCATGATTAACAAGCATGATTTAGAAAGAGAGTGGCCTCATACTTCGTGTTCCACGTAGGATTAATGCATTCCCTATATCACTCTCATAAATCTACATACTGGACTTGGCTTTATTGTTTCAATGTTGTCTTATTTGTAGAGTCTTCTATAGTGTAATGAACCCTTAAACTTAAACACAGAACTTCTCTTTCTCCTATTATTGCTATTGTTTCCCTTACTGTTAACTCGTGTAAACTTGGGAAATAATGTGCAGCACATACACTCCTTAAAAAATGATCTGAGAACCTTCTTCCCATTTAAAATTCGCCTTATTTACAGAGGACTTAAAAAGTTTGAACTCAATATACTCATGAATAGTGTATTTATAAGCAATATAAATGGTATTTTCTCTTTACTATGTTTCTCTGAAACATGTGTTACCTCAGGTCCAAAGGTGTCCTTGGGTTATTTTGGTGAAGCTAGAAAACATTCATTATACCTCAAGCATCACCATCGATTGTTCCTGGAAGTAACTGTTACTGGATGTGGAAACTGATCCTAGGAGAAGAATGGAACACAGAGGATTGACAAAGTTCAAGTTAACTTGTGTTTTCCTTTTTACTGTATAAGAAAAGGACAAAGATGGTAACAAGGCAGTAGGGAAATACCAAAGCTCTCCCCAACCAAAAAGAGAGTTTGAGTTCCAATGCTTAATCTCCCCAAGAGACCAACAATAACAAAAAGATGAACACTCAGAGAAAAACAGGAGGTGGAAAATAACAAAAATGAAAGAGAGGAAAAGAAGAATTTCAGAACAGAGAAGAGCGAATAGCCCTCCCCAAACATTCACTGGCCACACGGCAGTGTGCCAAGCCATGGCCAGCCGGCGCTGCGGGGGCTTCCCGTATCCAAGAGACACAGGGGACTGCCTGCATATCACCTGCTCAGAAGCCGCCTGAGGTACCAGTTTACAGACCCGCTGATCGCCACAAATAGAGAAACCTACCAGCTGTGAGTCTCCACTATGATCCCACACCCACCCCTCACTTTCCACCCAAGCAGAGAGGCTCCATCCCGCCAAAGCCACCCGGCACCAGCAGCACATCAAAGGGAGCTGTCTGCAGATAGCACAGAAGTGACCTGAGGTACCAGTGTCAGCCCCGCCAATTGTGACGACATGGTGGGGGCCACTGGGGTCCCAGAGACACAGAGGGCTGCCTGCAGATCACTCATGCAGAAGATGACTGAGGTACCGGTGTCAGACCTGCCGATTGTGACAACCTGGCGGGGGCTGCCAGGGTCCCAGAGACACAAGGAGCTGCATGCACATAACTCGTGCAGAAGCCGCCTGAGCATGGACACTGTGGACCCGACAGCTTTGACAGAAGCAGACACAGAAGAGAATCACACAGAGCCACCACTGCCCAGCCTAGCCCGCAACCACCCCAACTTAACTCGGATTGCAACAGCACCTGACAACCTACACCACACAGAAATAACTAGCTCCAGGGTGAATACCCCACAGGGGACAGTGTATCCCTCAAGGGAGACCAGAGCTTGAGGGAATCTTGAGACCCTGACCCAGGCTCCCCACCCCAACACCCGGACCACAGGACCCACTGAAACTGGGAACTGCTCGAGAACTCCACCGGCCCTTGGAGCACACTCTGCTGGGCAGGCTAGAGCAAGAGCACCCCTGGAAGGGAGCTTAAACACCCAAGCCAGGAACAGTGCCGCTGGGTCCAGACAACCAACAGTAGAAGAAATGTAAACTGTGTACCCCAGGCTGCATAACCTAGGTGGTATACACAGCAGCACAGGCCTAACCAGCATGCCCCAGGTGGGGGGCCAGAACCAGGCCTGGCAATCCGGTGCCTGAACAACACAACCAATTCCTCCCAACTGAGCATAAGCCTCAGCAGAGAGATGAAAAACAGGGAACTGCACCCCGTGGGAAGCACACCTCTGACAACAAAAGACCTGGAGGCTCAGTACAAGAGAATCCAAAAACCCACCAAAACCCGACCCATAAATTCTAGGCTGGGATTGGGCAACACAGGCCACCTGCACCTGTTAGTAGGCAGGAGCTCAGGCTGGTAAGGTGGCTCAGCAGTAGAGTGACAGTCTTGGATGCATGAGACCCTGGATCTGATTCCTCAGCATTACATGAGCAGAAAGGGTCAGAAGTGGTACTGTGGTTCAAATGGTAGGGTGCCAGCCTTGAGCTGAAGAGCTGAAGGACAGCACCCAAACCTAGAGTTCAAGCCCACAACTGCCCCCCCCAAAACCAACCAAACAAACAAACAAAAACATCAGGAGCCCATAGCCGACTCAAGCATCTGGGAGAGTGCATCCAGAGCATCTGATCTTGCCAAGAGCACCCATAGGAGCAAACATGAGCAGTCTAGGGTGCACAACCCTTCTAAAGGCGGGAATTACCAGCAATCTACAGCAGAGAGCTGAGAATCCTATATTGATCAGACCAGCAGCTGGAGGTACGCCCCCAACAGAACCCAGATCAGGCACAGACTCTCTCTACCAATACAGAATCAGCAACCAAGCAAAGACAGACACACCAAAACAAAATTGCAGATTAGTCTCCAATAATACCTGAACCCCCATGAGAAAATCACAGAGAAAAATTACAAGGTTTATCACTACCCAGGATAGCAAGCTATCCTCAATAGCCAGCAGCCACGCAGGGGAGAGCCCCAGTGGGAGCAAAGCAGGAATGGAAGACAAAAGCTACATCCAAGGGATGCTGGAGGCAATGACTCAAGAAATAAAGTGAGAAATAGACCAGAAATTGAAAGAGCACAAGGATGAGCTATCAAAAGAGATACAAGATATCAAACAGGAGATGCTTGCAAAAATAGAGTCTGCACAAACCTCAGTAAGAAGTGAGATAAATGCCAAATTAGAGGTAGTACATACCTCATTAAGAGGTGATATCAATAGTTTGAGAACCAACATCGAATCTATAAAGGAATCCGTTTCCTCCATACAAACCACAATAGAATCCATGGTCAACAGAGTGAACGAAATGGACTGTAGAGTGTCAGATACAGAAGACAGAATACACCAACTGGACCAAAAAGTGACAGATATGGAAAAATCACTCAAATTAAGCAAAAGGGAAATTCAAGAGAAAGAAGATAATGCAAAGAAATTTTACCTTCATATAATTGGAGTGGATGAAGGTGAGGAATTTCAGAGCAAGGGAAGGCAAAAGCTAATCAACAAGATAATCGGTGAAAAATTTCTCCACCTCAAAAAAGAACATCTTACCTACATAACAGAAGCATATAGAACACCCAACAAGCAAGATCCCAGGAGAAACATTTCTAGACACATTATAGTAAAAATGATAGATCTGAATAATAAGGAAACAATCTTGCATGCAGCAAAAATCAAGAAGTAGCTATACAACAATGGGAAGAAATTAGAATCATTGCAGATCTCTCCACACAAACACTGAATGCAAGAAAGGCCTGGGAAAGTACCATACAAACCCTGAGAGCCAATAACTGGCAACCCATACTGATATACCTGGCAAAGCTATCATTCACATTAAATGGAGAACTGAAAAATTTTAATAGCAAAGAAAAACTAAATGAATATATAAACGTTAAGCCAGCATTACAAAGAATACTAAGAGGTGGGACATAACCTGAAGAAAGAAACCAGGAACTGGGACCTGCACCCAGACAGACATTAATCAACTTCTAACTGAGCAAGCACAGGAGGAAAGGAAAGAAGAAAAACTCAGGAAAACAGGGAATGACAGGGACAACAATGCATCTCTTTATACTTTCTCTTAATATTAATGGGCTTAATTCACCAATCAAAAGAAAAAGAACTGCAGACTGGATCAGAATTGCCTTCAGGAGACCCACTTCTCAGCCAAACATACAAACAAATTCAGAGAAAAGGGTTGGAAAAGGATCTACCAATCAAATGCCCCCAGTGAGAAAGCAGGTGTAGCTATCCTGATATATGACAAAATAGAATTTTCATTAAAATCAGTACAAAAAGACAAGGACGGACACTCCATATTAATACCAGGAACAATCCAAGAGGATGTATTACCATCATCAACTCATATGCCCCAAATATTGGTGCACCCAGATATGTTAAACAAATAATCTCAAACTTACAGAATAAAATAGATCCCAATATGAAAATACTAGGAGAATTTAACACACCACTCTCACCAAAGGACAGGTCTATCAACCAGAGGATTGGCAAAGAAGCTACCGAATTAATTGAGGACATACTTCAAGGGGAATTAACTGACATCTACCGAGTATTTCACCCTAAAACAACACAGTACACATTCTTCTCAGCAGCTCATGGAACTTTCTCCAAAATAGAACATATCATAGTTCATGCAAGGAACTTAAGAAAATACAAAGGGATTGACAAAATCCCCTGTACCCTATCAGACCACATTGGAATCAAGCTAGTTCTCAATAACAAAGCATACTGCAGAAATTTCTCTAATAAATGGATATTGAACAGCACACTCCTTATCAATGCCTGGGTAACGGAAGAGATCAGAGAAGAAATAAAATATTTCCTACAACTCAATGAAAATGAAAACACTTCGCAAAGAAACTTGTGGGACAAAACAAAAGCAGTCCTGAGGGGCAAATTTATTGCCCTCAGTGCCCACATCAAGAGAATGGAGACAGACCAAGTAAATAATCTCATGTTGCATTTAAAACAGCTAGAAAAACAAGAAAAAATGGAAACTAAAGTTAATAGACGGAGCCAGATAACCAAATTAAGAGCAGAGGTTAACCAATTACAAAATCAGAAAATTATAGCCAAAATTAACCAAACAAAAGCTGGTTCTTTGAAAAAATAAAGAAAATTGATGGACCATTGGCAAGATTAATTTAAAAAAGAAGAGAGGAAACACATATTAACGGGATTAGAGATGCCACAGGAAAAAATCACAATATGTAAACAAGATATCCAAACAATCCTAATGGACTACTTACTTTCAAAATTTATAATCTTTAATGGAAGAAAACCTGGCAGAAATGGAAGCATTTTTAGAGAAATACAAGTTGCCCAAACTGAGCAAAGAAGAAATAAACCAATTAAATAAGCCAATATCCTACAACAAGATACAGAAAGCTATCAAAAGTCTTCCAACAACAACAAAAAAAAGCCTCCGGGTCTCTATTCAGAAAAGTTCGACCTGAGCCAAGGAGACCTAAGGTTTCTCCTATTCCATCCTGTAATGTTTTCAGAGTGTCTGCTTTGAGTTCAAGGTCTTTGATCCATTTGGATTTGATTCTGGTGCAGGGTGATATATAAGGATCTAGCTTTAGTTTTCTACATGTAGTTAACCAATTTTGCCAGCACCATTTACTGAAGAGGCTGTCTTTCTTCCATTCTATTGTTTTAGCTTCCTTATCGAAGATTAGATGGCTATAGGTCTGTAGGTTCATTTCTGGGTTTTCAATTCTATTCCATTGGTCCTGAGGTCTGTTCTTATGCCAATACCAAGCTCTTTTGATTACTATGACTTTATAGAAGAGTTTGAAATTTGGTATTGATATTCCTCCAGCAGTGTTCTTTCCGTTGAGGAGCGTTTTTGCTATTCGGGGTCTTTTATTGTTCCATATGAATTTTTGGATTGCCTCTTCTATTTCCTTGAAGAATAACGTTTGAATTTTGATAGATATTGCATTGAATTTGTAAATAGCCTTGGGAAGTATTGCCATTTTCACGATGTTAATCTTGCCAATCCAGGAGCATGGGAGGTTTTGCCATTTTTTAAGTTCTGTGTTGATTTCCTTTTTCAAGATTTTAAAGTTTTCATCATAGAGGTCCTTCACTTCTTTGGTTAAGTTAATTCCTAGGTATTTTATTTTTTGTGGGGCTATTACAAATGGAGTTGCTTTCCTAATTTCAGCCACACTTTTCTCATTGTTGGCATATAGAAAAGCTATTGATTTTGGGGGGTTAATTTTATAACCTGCTACTTTGCCAAAGTTTTAAATCAGCTTGAGTAATTTGGGAGTGGAGTCTATGGGATTCTTTAAATACAAGATCATGTCATCTGCAAAGAGGGAGAGTTTTATTTCTTCTTTCCCTATTTGGATCCCCTTAATGTCTGCATCTTGTCTTATTGCTGTAGCTAGGCATTCTAATACTAGATTGAAGAGAAGTGGAGAGAGTGGGCATCCTTGACTTGTTCCTGAGTTAAGAGTAAATGGCTTTAGTTTTTCACCATTGAGTATAATGCTGGCTGTAGGTTTGTCATATACAGCCTTTATTGTATTGAGGAATGTTCCATGGATTCCTAATTTTTCCAGAACCTTCATCATGAAGGGGTGTTGGATCTTGTCAAATGCTTTTTGGGATTGCATACGGTTGCAGAGCTTCTGCAGGGCAAATGACATAGCTAGCAAGATCAATAGAAAGCCCACCGATTGGGAGAAGATCTTTACTAGCCATACAACAGACAAGGGTCTCATATCTAAAATGTACTTGGAACTCAAAAAATTAAACCACCCAACAACAAATCCTCAAAGAAACAACTGCCCAATAAATAAGTGGGCGAAAGCTTAAAGAGAAGCTTCTCTGAAGAAGAAAGAAGGATGGCCAATAGACACATGAGGAAATGTTCAACATCCCTAGCCATAAAAGAAATGCACATGAAAACAACATTGAGATATCACCTCACTCCAGTTAGAACAGCAAAAATCAAGAACTCTAACAACAACAGATGCTGGAGGGGATGTGGACAGAAAGGAACCTTACTTCATTGTTGGTGGGAATGTAAACTTGTTCCACCACTTTGGAAAGCAGTATGGAGGTTCCTCAAAAGACTTCACATAGATCTCCCCTATGATCCAGCAATCCCACTTTTGGGCATTTACCCAAATGTTTACAAACAAGACCACACTAAAGCTACCAGCACAACTATGTTTATTGCAGCATTATTTACCATAGCTAAGATATGGAACCAACCCAGATGCCCCTCATTAGATGAATGGATCAAGAAAACGTGGTATATATACACAATGGAATTCTATGCCTCCATCAGAAAGAATGACATTTCCCCATTCGTTAGGAAATGGAAAGGTTTGGAAAAAATTATATTAAGTGAAGTAAGCCAGGCCCAAAGAAGCATAGGTCCCATGGTTTCCCTTATTTGCAATATCTAGTATAGGTATGAGTCAAGCGGAAAAGGTCAGATAATGTGATGTTAGGAAAATGAACCCTTAAATATGTATTTTAATGTTTCCGTTTCTTTCATGCATGTGTTTCTAATGCATTTATAAGATTATTTCCTTGTTGCTTTGTATGTCCCTCCCCCACAGTGTAACCCCCGCTTTCACTATATTTGATGTCAGTATAACATGTGGAGGAGATGGGGACAAACAAGTCGTTTAAGGATTCAGGTGGACCTGTTGCAACAATGAGAAGTACAAAATGTCATGTCAAAACCATCTTTACAATGTCGGTGTGGGGGGGGAGGGGATATAATTGGGTGGGGGGAGGGGGAGGCTGGGAAGGGAGGTGAAGGGTAAACAAAGGAGGAGGCTGCAATGCTTGGTAAGAAATGTATGCATTATCCTGCCCATGTAATTGTAGCCCCTCTGTACAGTATGTTCTCAAATAAAATAAAATAATATTAAAAAATAAAAATAAAAAGCCCAGGACCAGATGGACTCAGCAGAATTCTATAAGACCTTTAAAGAAAAACTAATAGCCATATTCCTCAAGCTCTTCAGAGAAACAGAGAAGGAGGGAGCTGTCCCAAACTCATCCCCAAACCAGGCAAAGACCCAACCAAAAAGGAGAATTACAGGCCAATTTCCTTGATGAACACTGACACAAAGATTCTTAACAAGATTCTAGATAACAGAATCCAGAAACACATAAAAAATCATACACTATGACCAGGTAGGCTTCATCCCAGAGATGGAGGGATGGTTAAAAATACGTGTCAATAAATGTAATCCAACACATCAACAGAGCCACATGATTATCGCCACAGATGCAGAAAAGGCCTTTGACAAAATTCAACATTCATTCATGCTAAAAGCTCTGGAGAAAATAGTAATAGAAGAAACATTTCTTAAAACAATAAAAGCCATTTATGACAGACCAATAACCAATATTATACTGAATGGGGAAAAGCTACAATCAATTCTTCTAAAATCAGGAACAATGCAAGAATGCCCACTGTCTCTACTCCTCTTCAATATAGTCCTGGAACTCTTAGCCAGGGCAATAAGGCAAGAAAAAGACATTAAAGGTATCCGCATAGGGAAAGAAGAAGTTAAACTATCGCTTTTTGCAGAAGACATGATACTATACCTTCAGGATCACAAAAATTCCATCCCCAAACTCTTTAAATCATAAATCACTTCGGCAAAGTAGCAGGATAAAAAATAAACCCACAATAATCAGTTGCCTTCCTGTACACTGACAATGTAAAGAAGAGAGGGAAATAAAGGGAGCAATCACATTCACAATGACCGCCGAAAAAATAAAATATTTAGGAATTAACGTAACCAAAGATATAAAAGAACTATTTAATGAAAACTATAAAAATAAAAGAACAAAATTGCAGAAGACTCTAGGAAATGGAAAGACCTCCCATGCTCTTTGATAGGCCGACAATATAGTGAAAATGGCAATACTGCCCAAATTAATATACAAATTCAATGCAATTCCTATTAAAATCCCAATGATGTACATCTCTGAAATACAGAAAACAGTCCAAAAATTCATATGGAACCACAAAATACCTAGAGTAGCCAAAACAATTCTAGGGAATAAAGACAACATGGGAGGGATGTCCATGCCTTCCTTCAAACTCTACTATAGAGCCATAATAACAAAGACAGCATGGTACTGGCACAAAAACAAACCTGAAGACCAATAGAATGGAATAGAAGATCCAGAAATAAATTCACATGCCTACAGTCAGCTGACATTTGACAAAGGAACCAAAGACATACAATGGAAGAAACACAGCCTCTTCAACCATTGGTGCTGGGAGAACTGGGTGGACACATGCAGAAAGCTAAAAGTGGACCCCAGCCGATTACCATGCACCAACATCAACTCAAAATGTATTAAAGACCTTAACATTAATCTTGAATCTCTAAAACCACTGCAGGACAGAGTAGAATAGACACTTGAACTAATAGGCACAGGAAGGACTTTCCTGAACAGAGTCCCAGGGACACAACAAATTGGAGAGAGACTCGACAAATGGGACTACCTTAAAATAAAAAGCTTCTGCGCAGCTAAATTTATCACAACCAAGCTAGAAAGACAACCAACTAATTGGGAAAAAATATTTACCAGCAATATATCAGACAAGGGGTTAACATCCAGTATATACAGGGAACTCAAGAAACTAATCCCTCCCAAGCCTAACAAACCAATTACTAAATGGGCAAGGGAACTAAAGAGAGACTTTTCAGATCAAGAAATAAAAATTGCAAAGAAACACATGACGAAATGTTCATCATCCCTGGTGGTGAAGGAAATGCAAATAAAGACAACCCTGAGATACCACCTTACCCCAGTCAGAATGTCTCACATCCACAAATCAGTGAACAACAAATGCTGTAGGGGATGTGGAGGAAGAGGAACCCTACTACACTGCTGGTGGGAATGTACAGTTATACCACCACTTTGGAAAGCAGGCTGGAGGGTACTTAGAAAACTGAAATTGTACCTCCCTTATGACCTAGTCATACCACTTCTAGGCATCTACCCTGAACAACAGGAACCAATATACAAGGACACATGCACCTCCATGTTCATTGCAGCACTCTTCTCAATAGCTAGGATATGGAAACCATCCAGATGCCCCACCACAGATGAATGGATCCAAAAATTGTGGTATCTATAAACAATGGAATATTATGCAGCCATTAGAAAATGACAAAATAATGGCATTTGCAGGGAAATGGATGGAGCTAGAAGGAATCATGTTGAGCGAGGTAAGCCAAGAGCAAAGACAAACGATATATGGTCTCCCTGATAAGTGGATGCTAAATCCAAAATGTTTGGTGATATTACAAAATTAACAAGACTTAAGAAACAAGGAACTCCCACTCATCTGGTCGAACCACTACTAAAAGTCCCGATGCTGCTGATCACATGTATGGTGGATAGTGTACACTGTTTTATGTTATAGATTGTGATAGACAATTTGCTCCAGGAAAGTTAGAATGAACTTGTGACTTTATATGAGCATTAATATTCCACAATTCTGTGAAATTTAGGAAATTATGTAATCACTTAACCACAATTAAAAAAAAAAAGAACTTCAGGGTAGGTAGGGAGTGAAGGGATGGTAGGGGGAAAACAATGGAAGGGGTAACAATACTCAATAGGAAGTGTACTCATTACCTTGCTCTTGTAACTGTAACTATCTGTATAGTGTCTTTACAATAAAAAAAAAATTAAAAAAAGAAAAGAATCTGAAGGCTTGAAGAAAACTCTGTCCCTGACTTTTTCGAGTGTGTTTTTACTCATACATAAGTTTTCTGTAAATTTCTAGTTGAGCGTACTACAGAAAGAAATAATTTCCTGGGAAGTTCCGGGAAGATGGTGGAGTAGAAGCTGAAGGCTAAACAAGCTCTCACATAGAACACTGATTTAGAGTTCCAGTGAACAGTCCTAAGCCAGAGAATCACACCAAGTGTTCCATCACAGGAAAAAGTGTTAGACCAGAGAGGAAAAATCCAGGCAAGGAGATAGATCGGAGCACTTGCCAGGAGATGCCACTGCTGCAGGAGCTGTGGCAGTGGCGGCCATACCCACCATACCTATAACAGAGAAAGTCCAGTACGAAGGAGCCAGACATGGTGGGCAAGCAGATTCTACTCAACACCAGCAAGAACTGACAAGGAACAGACATCTTCATCCTGTACTTCGCGGACCAGAGACGACCCAGGAACCAAGACGCTGTGTGAGTAGAGGCCTAACATCCTCACTCCTTCTCGGGGAGCAGAGGAGGGAAGGCCACACCCCCCAGTACCGGAGATCTCCATCTTCGATACTGAAAAAGCTCGGCGTAGCTGCTAGCTCAAACTCAGGCATTGGATGAAAACTAGAGACTAAAGTGACCTAACAGACTCGGCTCCACCCAGGGAAAAGTCACCCAGCTCAGGCGCCAGCCTCAGGAATGGCTTTCTTTGCTGGATAATCAGAGCCAGAGGCTGCCCCTCCCTTTAGCAGCCTTGAAAATCAATTGAAATTTATTAAACATAAACCCTCAGAGTGGCTCCTGTCTGGGCTCTGTGAGTTTCTCACAAACTAACCCCCGGGAAAAGCTACTGTTTGCTGAAAGGCCTCAACTCTACCCAGAACCTAGCCTCATCACAGCATCTCCAAACTTCAGGGAAAAGCCATCTCCCTCTTTTGTGAAACTCAAAGTAGATCTCCCTCTCATTGAACTAGCCTGGGAAGAGGATCACAAAAACCTGGGTTAAGGTGAGCATTTATCTGCCGGTTCAAAAAAACAGACTTAATGAACCAACTAAGCCACAGGAAATTCAAACACCACAAGGAGACCAAAGAATGCAACAAGAGGCTGGTTATGAACAAAAGGGAGATACAGGATTTTTCCCACCTCTCCCCCCCAAAAAAAAAATTCAGTATTTTTGCACCTTTTATAAATTTTTTTTTCCTCCTTCATAGCAAAGCTCACACCAATGCTCCTCCAACTATTCAATGAAATTCAAAGAGAAAGTTCACTACAGAACACATTTTATGAAGCCATCATAACCTACATCCCCAAACCAGACAGGGACTCATAAAAGAAAGAAAACTATGAACCCATTTCCTTGATGAACATTGATGCAAAACTTCTCAACACAATTTTGGACAATCAACTTCAACAATTCATTCAAAAAATCATACACCACGATCAAACAGGATTCATTTCAGGGATGCAAAGCTGGTTCAATATACGCAAATCAATTAATATTATTCATCAAATCAACAGGAGCAAGAATAAGAACCACATGGTTATCTAAATAGATGCAGAAAAGCATTCGACAAGATCCAACAACCATTTATGATGAAGGTTTTGGAAAAATTAGGAATCCGTGGAACAATTCTCAATACAGTAAAGGCTGTATATGACAAACCTACAGCCAGCATTATACTTAAAGGTGAAAAACTAAAGCCATTTCCTCTTAACTCAGGAACAAGACAAGGATGTCCACTCTCTCCACTTCTCCTCAATCTAGTATTACAATGCCTAGCTACAGCAATAAGACAAGATGCAGACATTAAGGGGATCCAAATAGGGAAAGAAGAAATAAAACTCTCCCTCTTTGCAGATGGCATGATCTTGTAGCGAAAGAATCCCATAGACTTCACTCCCAATTTAATCAAGCTGATTGAAAACTTTGGCAAAGTAACAAGGTATAAAATTAATGCCCGCAAATCAATGGCTATTCTGTATGCCAACAATTAGAAATGTGTGGCTGAAATTAGGAAAGCAACTCCAATTGTAATAGCCCCACAAAAAATAACATACCTAGGAATTAACATAACCAAAGAAGTGAAGGACCACTATGATGAAAACTTTAAAACCTTGAAAAAGGAAATCAAAACAGAACATAGAAAATGGCAAAACCTCCCATGCTCCTAGATGGAAAGATTAACATCGTGAAAATGACAATACTTTCCAAGGCTATTTACAAATTCAATGCCATACCTATCAAAATTCCAATGTCATTCTTCAAGTAAATAGAAGAGGCAATCCAAAAATTCATATGGAACAATAAAAGACCCCGAATAGCAAAAACGCTCCTCAATGGTAAGAACGCTGCTGGAAGAACATCAATACCAAATTTCAAACTACTATAAAGCCATAGTAATCAAAACAGCTTGGTACTGGCACAAGAACAGACCTCAGAACCAATGGAATAGAATTGAAAACCCAGAAGTGAACCTACAGACCTATAGCCATCTAATCTTCGATAAGGGAGCTAAAAAAGAGAATGGAAGAAAGACAGCCTCTTCACTAAATGGTGCTGGCAAAATTGGTTAACTACTTCTAGAAAACTACAGAAAGATCCTTATATATCACCCTGCACCAGAATCAACTACAAATGGATCAAAGACCTCGGAGTCAAAGCAGACACTCTGAAAACATTACAGGATGGAATAGGAGAAACCCTAAGTCTCCTTGGCTCAGGCCGAAATTTTCTTAATAGAAAGACAACGAATCAAAGAAAGGTTGGACAAATGGGATTTCATGAAGTTGCAGAACTTCTGCATGGCAAAGGACATAGCTAGCAAGATCAATAGGAAGCACACAGATTGGGAGAAGATATTCACTAGCCATAAAATGGACAAGGGTCTCCTTCTAAAATATACTTGGAACTCAAAAAATTAAATCTGCCAACAACAAATCCTCAAAAAACAACTGCCTTATAAAAAAGTGGGCCAAAAGTTTAAAGAGAAACTTCTCTGAAGAAGATAGAAGGATGGCCAATAGACACATGAAGAAATGCTCAACCTCCCTACACATAAAAGAAATGCAAATCAAATAACATTGAAATACCACCTCACCCCATTTAGAATGGCAAAAATCAAGAACTCTAATAACAACAGATGCTTGAGGGGATGTGAACAGAAGGGAACCTTACTTCATTGTTGATGGTAGTGTAAACTTGTTCAACCACTTTGGAAAGCAATATGGAGGTTCCTCAAAAGACTTCACATAGAGCTCTCCTATCACCCATCAATCCCACTTTTGGGCATTTACCCAAATATTTACAAACAAGACCACACTAAATCTACCAGCACAACTTTGTTTATTGCAGCATTATTTACCATAGCTAGGATATGGAACCAAACCAGATGCCCCTCAGTAGATGAATGGATCAAGAAACTATGGTATATATACACAGTGGAATTCTATGCCTCCATCAGAAAGAATGACATTGCCCCATTTGGTAGGAAATGGAAAAACTGGAAAAAATTGTATTAAGTGAAGTAAGCCAGGAACAAAGAAACACAGGTCCCATGGTTTCCCTTATTTGCAATATCTAGTATATGTATGAGTCAAGCAGAAAAGGTCAGATAATGTGATGTTAGGAAAATGAACCCTTAGCTATGTATTCAAATGTTTTTTTTCTTTAAAGCATTTGTTTCTAACGCATTTATATGATAATTATTTGTTGATTTGTATGTCCTTCCCTCACAATATAACCCCTACTTTCACTATATTTGATGTCGGTATACTTTGTGGAGAAGAAAGTGAAAAACAAGTCGTTTAAGTATACAAGTGGTCCCGTTGCAACAATGAACAGTACAAGTAGTCATGTCAAAAACGAACTTTACAACTTTGGTGTGGTGGGAAGGATAGGGTGGGGGTGGGCGAGGGCAGGCTGGGAAGGGATGTGAAGGCTAAAGAAAGGAAGAGAGTGCAATGCTTGATAAGAAATATACCCATTATCTTGCCCATGTAATTGTAACCCCTCTGTACAGTATGTTCCCCCCCCAATTTTTTTTCTAAAACTTTTTTTAATATTTAATTTTTAGCTTTTTTCAAAAAAATGTTTTCTAGTAAGTTTTTTTCTCTTATAATTTTTATTTTCGGTGTATGCGTGTGTGTGCGTTTTTCTCTCTTTCTATTTTTTCTTTTTTTAATTACTTTTTGTTTTTTTTTTAGCTCTACTGAACTTCTGATATTTTTTCTTTCTTTCTTATCCTTTTCACATTTTCTTCTCTTTCGTTCTTCTTTATGTGACTTTATTGTTGTTCTGCACATCCTAAGGCAAACCTGTAGTCGATTATTAGACCTTATCCTAAGTTGTTGTGTACACACTTAATCCACAAATTTATTACTCAATTCAAAACCTCTTAGACTTAAATTCCTTAATAGCAGTACTACCTCTTTATACCTATATAATATTTTAAGTAATTTTATTTTAAAAAATTTCACATCTCCTTTATTTCCCTCCTCTCTCTCATATTCATGTTTTTCTCTAAATAGATTGTTTTCATTTCTGCATAATATTTTTAATTTTTACTTTTCTATTTTTTCTGGTCTCTTTTTTTTTCATTTCTCTTTCTCCTTCTTTTACTCTCTCTCTACTTTCATCCTATCCAACCTATTTCCTGCTTTGAGATTAGGACTTACGTTAACTCTCCCTGTGCCTTCACACATCACTCTATTCCTATTTTTTCCCACATCTCTCCCTAACCCTAATAATTTCTAGCTTACCAAATTCTTCTTTGCGATTCGTAGCCCATTAATATATAGTTGTTTGATGTTGAATAGATGTATCTGTTGAACTAGATTGTATCTGCAGAGTATTGACTGTGCAAATAAAGACTTTGGTTGATGCTTGCCTTAAATTAGTGTTCTAGCACACAAATGGTGTTATTTTCATCCCAAATGGGCAGAGTAAGCCGGAAAACCACAAGAAAAATGGCAAGTCTCGGTATCTCCACTGCCACTCATGATAATCAGGGACAGAACAGATAATGAAAAATCCAGAGGAGAGTTCCCAAATAGTTCTACAAACACTGCTGGAAAACATAATAAAGGAAAAGATTGAAAACATACAAAGGACTCTGTATGAATGTGATAGGGAGAGACAGGAGGCAAACAAAAGGTCAATGGAGGCAAACAAAAGGTCAATGCAAGAAAAGATTGAAAACCCACAAAGGACTCTGTATGAGCCTGATAGGGAGAGAGAGGAGGCAATCCAAACGCTTATACAGGAAAATCATGAACGTGAGGGAGCTACTAAAAAACTGATACAAGTTTTGCATGAGCAGCTTGAGAATACTCAAAGACAAAGGCAGGAATGGCATGAGCAGGATGAGAACACTCAAAGAAAATTACAGCACTGGCAAGAACATGAGGAAGCCAAGCCAAGAGTAATACAGGAATTGAGAGGGCAGGATGAAAATACACGAAGATCACTAAAAGCGTTCATGGGATCCATTAACAAAGAGCTGAAAGAAGTCAGGGAGACCAAAAAGGGAATGCTGAAAGGAATCCAACAGAATGAATGGCAGTCCTAGGAAACCATAATCAATCAACTAAGTGATTTGAGAATAAAAACTGAACACCAAATTAAGGAAGTAAAGAAATTCATTCAAGATCTAAAAGAAAGTTTCAACAAAGAATTTGAAGCCATCAAATCTGACCAATTAGAAGGAAAAGAAATAAAAAACAAAGTAGAAAGTCGTGACAGCAGGTTAAACCATGCAGAAGATCGAATCTCGGGGATTGAAGACAGCCTAGATATTATAGAGAAAGAACATACAACAATCCAAGACAAGTCCAAGAAATATGATAGATCTATCCAACACTTGGAAGACACCATCAGAAGGCCTAAACTAAGGATAATGGGTGTAGAGGAGCACCTAGAAACAGAAGTTAATGGTCTAGGAAATTTGTTAACAGGATCCTAGCAGAGCACTTCCCAAACATGCAAAAAAATAGGGCTCTTCAGATACAAGAAGCTTTTAGAACTCCAAATAGACCAGACCAGAATAGGACATCCCACTGTCACATTATAATCCACACAGGATCAACTCAGACCCATGAAAAGATGCTTAAAGATGTCAAGGAGAAAAGATTAATCACCCATAAAGGGAAACCAATTAGAATAAACTTAGATTTCTCAACAGAGACAATCAAAGCAAGAAGAAAAGTCAAGCAGAAAAGGTCAGATAATATGATGTTAGGAAAATGAACCGTAAGATATTTATATAAATGTTTTTTTTCTTTCATGCATTTGTTTCTAAGGTATTTATAAGATTATTTCATTGTTGTTTGTTTGTCCTTCCCCTACAGTATAAATCCTGCTTTCACTGTATTTGATGTTGGTATAATTTGTGGAGGGGAAAGGGAAAAAATCGCTTAAATAAGGATAAATGTGGACCCATTTCAACAATGAGAAGTACAAGTTGTCATGTCGAAAGCGAACTCTACAACTTTGGTTCGAGGATGGGGGAGGATTAGGTAGGGGGTGGCAGAGGCTGGGAAGTGATGGGAAGGGGAATCAAAGGAGGAGGCTACAATGTTTGATAAGAAATGTAGTCATTATTTTGCCCATGTAATTTTAACCCCTCTGTACAATATTTGCACAATAAAAAATAAATTTAAAAAAAGAAATAATGAGCCATTTGAAGGCTAGCATAGAACAAAAGGAAATAACGTTGTTTTAAACATGTTTCACTCCAGGGACTGGGAAGGTGGCTCAGTGGTCGAGCGATTGCCTTGCATGCATGAGGCCTGGGTTCGGTTCCTCAGCACCACATAAGCAAAAATAAGCCAGAAGTGGTTCTGTGGCTCTATTGTTAGAGGGCTAGCCTTGAGTTGAAGAGGTGAGGGAGAGTGCCCAGGCCCAGAATTCAAGCCCATGACTGAACCTCCCCCCCAAATAAAAGCTCTACTTCACAGAAACAAATACATGGAGGTTTTAAAGACTTATCGATGTATATTTCACCCCTGAGATGATTTTCTTGTTTCAGGAGTCATTTATCAATTCCTTTAATTCAGTCCTGAGTTCTCCAAAACAAGAAGGATTCCAAAGAAGCATCTAGTGAGTATGATCAGGAAAAGGAGCCTCTTCTCAGATCACTACTCCTTTAAGGAGGGTTTCAATGAAATACCTGCATTTTTTTTGTTTGCTTGTTTGTTAAGTTTGTGTTGGTTCTGGGGCTTGAACCCAGAGGCTGGACCCTGTCTCTGAACAGTTTTCTTTCCTGCCCACCAGCCCCCAAATCTAGTATTCTACTGCCTGAACCAAAACTCCACTTCTGGCTTTTTGCTGTGTAATCACAGATAAGAGTTTGACAGACTCTCCTGCCAGGGTTGGCTTTGAATTAAGATAATAAGAAAGCCAAGTGACATCAACTGTATAGATTTCTCTTTTCAAACATGAAATATTAGATGAAGTTTATTTTAAAGCTAATATTTGACAATTTTTTCTTTTTTTATTGTGAGCATACCGTTCAGAGGAGTTACAATTACATTGGCAAGAGAACAAGTACTTTTTAAATCAAGCATTGTTTCCTCCTCTTTGTTTCCCCATCTCATCCCTTCCTGTACTATCCCCTCCCCCCTCTTGGTCTTCCCCCTCCCACCAAAGTTGTAAAGTTCTTTTTTCAACGTTACGACTTGTACATCTCATTGTTTCAATGAGTCCACCTGTATCCCTAGTTAAACGATTTGTTTTTAGAGAATATGTCCAACAAATAATCCATAACATTACTCAGCAAAATTAGGTGCACTGAATCATTTTGAAATTATTTGTATTGCTTGGGAAGATTATTGATATTTTCGTTCCTTTTGGGGAAACTTAAAGTCATATTTCACCTTTTTTATTGGTTTTAGGGCTTGAACTCTGATCCTGGGCAATGTTCCTCAGCTCTTCAGTTCAACTTCAGTGCATTACCACTTTAGTTACAGCACCACTTCTGGATTTCTGGTGGTAAACTCAAGATTAGTGTCTCATGGACTTTTCTGAGCAGGCTGACTTTGAACCACAATCCTCTGGTCTCAACCTCCTGAGTGGTTAGGATTACAGGTGTAAACAACCAGCACCTGGCTCATATTTGCATTTATGTGCACTGAATGACACTGTGTTGACAATAAATGGAAATTTTAACCAAATGATGACATTGCAGCTTTTCTAAAATTGAGATAGCAATAAATATGTCCTCCATTTCCATTTTGTTACATTAATGACTCATGAGCTAAGGGACCCTTACACTAGCATCCTCTGACATCTGTGTGGGTGAATTTAGTATCAGGAAATGTTCATAGAGAAATATAGAAAGACTGTGATTTTTAGAAAGCAAAGGAGATCACCTATGAAAGAACAGCAAAGAAGGAGATTTATCACACAGAGATTAAGAACGAGACTAAGAGATTTAGAATGCTAAAGACAATGAGGAAAAGCCTAGTTGACAACAAGTTCTTCAATAACCAAAAATGGTTCTTTAAAACAGTTTCTGTTATACCTTAGTTACTATCATTTATTCCTTACATCTGCAGTTATTCTTTATCTTCTCTCACAACATTTAATTAGCCCTGCCAAAAGGTTTAAAAGTCACACTTAGGCTACCCTTCTCTTCGTGATTAGCAGTGATGACACAAAATCCTGGAATGGTTGAATTTCCAGAATTAATCTTCACCTGACATCTAAGCACATTCCTGGCATTAATAGCTGTGACAATGAACAAAACTTTTTTCAACACAGTATCCTAATATAAGTACATGAATTAGGGACTATTGTCAAGTGTCAATATGGAAGGAGCAATTATATACTACAAGTATGGGTTCTTTATTTTGCTTTTACTAACTAAATGTTTTTGTATTGTTTTGTATTGTTTTGTTTTGTTTTTTGTTTTTGTTTTTGTTTTGCCAGTCCAGGGGCTTAAACTCAGGGACAGGGAATTATTCCTGAGATTTTTTTTTTTTTTTTTTTTTTTTTTCTCAAACTAGCACTCTACCACTTGAGGCACAGAACCACTTCCAGAATTTTTCTTTTTATGTGTTACTGAGGAATTGAACCCAGGGCTTCATGCATGATAGGCAATCACTGTACCATGAAGCCACTTTCCCAGAGCCCTAAATGACTTTCTTAAGATGGCATTACATTTTTATTCAGTAACGATGTATCATAATTTTGGCCAGGTGCTAGAAATGATGTCAAAAGCAATACAATACAATAAATCCAGTAAGGCTGGATGGACAATGAAGAACTGTCATGGTCTAGCCAGGGCACAGAGGGGCTTATCTCATGGAGCTGTTTCAACAGGCTGAGCAAGACAGCACCTGAACTACAGCCCACCTCCAGAATGAGAGGGTCACCTTGGGTTCTAGCCACATGCGGATGCCCAACCCCTTTCTCCAGCACCCATTCAACCAGTTCTTGTGAAAGAGGGAGAAAAAAAAAAGTCACAATTACAATTAAGAAGGTTGCTGGTGGCTTAGAGCTCTAATCCTAACTACACAGGAGGCTGAGATACGAGGATCATGGTTCATAGCCAGCCCCGGCAGGAACGTCTGTGAGACTTTTATATCCAAAGAACCACCAGAAAACCAGAAATGGTGCTGTGTGATCAAGTGGTAGAGTGCTAGCCTTTTGCTGAGGAGCTCGGGAACAGTGCCTAGACACAGAGTTCAAGCCCCACGATTGACAAGAAGTGGCCTTCCTACCACCAGAAGTCTACTGAATAACAACCATTGTCTTAGGGAGCACGGTAGCAAAGTCAGGCTGAGCTTCCTGTGAAGTTGAAGTCATAAGTAGGTCACCTGGCTTCTCTGTGCCTCGGTTTCACCAGCTGCAAAACTCCACAGAATGAAGGATCCCCTTCCATATGGGGATAGGGTAATGATGAAAGAGAGCCATGTTTTGCTTCATAATCCCACATCTGTTCCACGATTAATAAAAGGACCCATCTGAGCCCTTTCCAGGTATCTTCTTGTCATTTGCTCATAGAACTGCAGAGAACCTTATCTGAAGGCTGCTCCCTCTGTGCCTAGCTGTGTTCCCGAGATCCCTCTGCATAAATCCCTAGTTTCCTAACAACTGTCCTGTGAGGAAAATGAGGTCTGATGGTTGCCGCCCTACCCAGAGCTTCACCTATGGTCAAGAATCGGCTACTGTGGACTAAAAGTTGGGGATAAGCCATCTAAATTGATGACTGCGCATGTTGCTACATGTCTACCATCCCAACTACAGAGGACCAGGCCTGGAAGAGCATACCTGTCACAAATACGAGAACCTCGATCCAGCCCATCCAGAGCATATATTGAGTCTCTGTTTCAGAAATGCCCAAGACAAAATGTTGTTTCCTCAGAGCCAGGGAGAGGAAACAAGCAGGGGTTATGGTGCTCCCAGGGGGGGTCTGACCTCGGTAGGGGTGTTTTGGGGGCAGCCACTCACCTGTGCTGCTGGGAGAAGCTGCTGGAGGCTGCTCCAGGTGGGGCGAGCAGTGATGGCAGTGGTATTGTGGACAAATGGGCCCAAAGTAGAGAACCAGGTCCAGGTATCAGGTTGGGGCTTTAATCGGGCTGGCAGGGGGACATTGCCTGATATTTGAAATCTCGAAACTTGGGAAAGGGGGAAAGTGGCTTGGGTGCGGGCAGGCTTCTCAATTTCCTACTATACTCCGAAGTCACCTTGAGTCTCATCCTCACCACTCAAACACCTCACCTTCCTCAACTGCTGGTAGTGGTGTAAACTAACAGTGAGAATCCCTGTTCTACCAAGCAGCATGGAATGTTGGGGTGGTCACAATTCTTGTATCCCATTGGTCAGAAAGAACAATGAAAGAATGGGGGTGTGGCTGGAATCCTGTGATGCAAACAGCATGGGCAGAGTCAAGAAGTTAGCATCTCCCCAGCCCTTTTCCCAGGGAAGAATGTCAATTCAGTTGGAGACAAGAGGGTGACCAGCTTTAACCAGATGGTTGCACAGATTATTGTGTATGTCTGTTTGTTGCTAGTCCTGGACCTTGAACTCAGGATCTGGGCACAGTCTGTGAGCTACTTTTGCTTAAGGCTGGCCGTCCAAAGTGGAGCCACAGCACTTCTGGCTTTGTTGTCACTGAAGTTGGAAAGGGGTCTCAAGGACTTTCCTGCCTAGGATAACTTCAACCATGATCCTCCAATCACAGCCTTGTAAGTATCAAGGAGGACTGCTGGGAGCCACTGGTGCCTGCTTAATCATCGGTCTTGCTGATGTTCTTGGACAAACAGGTTAGTTCCCTATCCTTGGGTTTAAGTGGTATGAGCTGTAGCCCACAGTTCATATCCTGGTCCTGCCACCTCCAAATGGCAGGAGATCCAAAAAACTTATTCCTATCCATATGATTACCAATGGAATGTGATGTGTGTCATGATTGAATGAGCAGTTCTTGAATGATTTCAGTATAAAATTATACACAATTATATTATAGGACACTGATTGATGTTAGTTCATATTTTATTGAGCATTTAAACAATCACATTAATAAAATGGAGGCATAATGAAATAACTAAGAATTGCGTCTCACATATAAAGGTGCCATTTTTTGCCAGGGATGGTTTTGGAACTCATGGTCTTGGTAACTCTGATGCACTATGTGGGAAGGGAAAGCTGGTTTCCTTGAAGTCAAGAAATTCAAGTCTGTTCTTTAGGCCTGAAATAGATACCCACCACTAGAAAACATCCTAGTCATGTACAATTTACATATATGATTTATATTTATAAACATATGTTGACTATATTTCATTCAGTGCAGTTATTTAATTTTTTGTTTTATTCATGCATTGAACATTTATTTTATTGACTATTATGACACATAAAACATTGATTACATGGGCTTGGGAAGGTAGCTCAGTGGTAGAACGTTTGTCTTGCATGCATGAGGCCCATATTGAGAAAAGTAAAATTAAAAAAAAATGCTCCCTCGCTTGCAATTCATGCCATTTACTCTTCTAGGCTTTGGATTTGAACTAAGGATGTGGGTAAATCTGCAGCAATGTAGATGAATGGGAAGAACACCGTACTTGCAGATAAGAAAGTCAGGCCTGTTCACTAGTCCTGAATTCAAGCCCAAGCCCTGGAAAACATACTAATTATATACATTGTAAAGATAGGATTTATACTTACCAGTAGATGTTCAGTCCATACATGTTTGGTGTGGTTGTTCCTTGTATTTTTTGTTTTATTCATTTATTTACCATTGATTGTGCTAAGATGAAACCCATTCTGTTTTTTTCACTGATGACATACTGTCACAGAGCATCCAGAATTGTAGAAATGTTCTCCACCATGCCAGGATTCTCAGGATCACACAGGATATTCAGAGAAAAGGAAAACAAGTTTCACACTTGGCTTCTTACTCCACGATCCACTTGTTGGTAGTGCTGGGATCTAAACTCAGGGCCTAGTAGGACCAATTGGCCAACAAGTCAAGGTTAACACACAAACCTGTGAGCAACTAAGGAGCTAAACCAGTCCCAGGATGTGACATTGAGCCACAAGGTGGTGCACTATAGTCATAAATTCATAATTTAAACATACAATCTATATTGACATACATGTGTCAACAGCATATTGTGTTTAGTGAACTTCTCCTTATTTTGTATCTACATCATGGATGTATTGTGTATTTTACTAAGTATGGTGACAGGTATAACTGTGCTGAAATGGATGACAAAAGGTTCCCATGGTTATAGGGTTGTCTATGAATTCCACTTCCTGGTTTATACCCAGGACTTTCACAGGAGAAGAAAACGTGTGCAACAACTGGCTTCTGACATCAGGATGAATCTTTTGTCAGTGATAGGATTTGAACTCAGGTGTGGGTAGCTCTGTTGCACTGTGGGGGAAGGGGAAGCTCACCATCCTTGAAAACTAGAATGTCAGACCTGGTCCAGGGCCTGATTTGAAGCCCAGCACTGGACAAAATAGCAAGCCCACCTTTTTAAAACATAGGACCTCTCTTTACCTACAGGTGTGGTATGCATCTTGCATTCAGTGTAGTTATTCTTTTTATTTTGTGTCTTATTCATTGATGTATTGTGCATTTTATTTAGTATGGTGACAGATATAACTGTGCTGACATGGATGACAAACTATTCTCATGGCTATAGAGTTACCTATACAGCATTCTCCATCCTCAGTGACAGCCAGGACATGCACAGAACACGAAAACATGTGCAACCCTAGGCTTTTCACATCAGAATGAATCTTTTGGCAGTGCTGGAATTTGATCTCAAAGCCTAGAAGGCCCAATTGGTGAATGGGTCTTGGTAAGCATACCAGCCTGTGAGCCTCTAAGGAACGAGGCCATTCCCGGGACCTGAGATTGATCCCTGGTGGGGGCCAATATAGTCATTAATTCATAATTGAACAGAGGATCTATATTTCCAAACATGGGTGGGTGGCATCTTGCGTTTGGTGTAGTCATTCTCTTTATTTTGTGTCTTATTCATTGATGTATTGTGTATGTTATTAAGTGTAGGTTGACAGATATAAATGTGATGAATTGGATGACAACCTATTCCCATGAGTATAGAGTTGCCTATACCTTCTCCATCTAGCAGAGACCCAGAATTTGTGCAGCACAGGAAAACAGGTGCAACAACTATCTTCTCACATCAGGGTGAATTTTTGGCAGTGCTGGGACTCGAACTCGGGGCTTAAGAGGCCCAATTGCACAGTGGGTCCACGTGATCACAACAGACTGTGAACCAGTAAGGAGCTGGGTTGTTACCAGGAACTGAGATCGAGCCCTAGGGAGGCCAAATAGTCCTCAATGCATCATAGAAACATGGGATGTATATTCACATCCGTGTGTGGACTGCGTCATGCATTGAGTGTACTTATTGTCTTTATTTTGTATGCTTTTCATGATTGTATTGTGTATTTTCTTGAGTATATGATGACAGGTATAACTGGGCTGACATGGATAACAACTTATTTCCATGACCACAGGGTGGCCCATGCATTCGCCATCCTAGCTGGGACCCAGTACTTGCACAGGAAATGAAACAGGTGCAACGATTGGCTTCTGGCATCAAGATGAATCTTTTGGCAGGGCTGAACTCAGGCCTAGCAGGCACCATTGGTGAATGGTTCCACATGAGCACACCAGCCTGTTAGCAACGAAGGAGCTAGGCCTTCCCAGTACCTAAGTTTGAGCCCCCCTGGGGGGAGAGTGGCGAGCACAATAGTCACCCATCCATAAGCTGAAGGTAGTATGCAAATAAGTATATATTTTTATAGAGTAGGATTGATGGTGTCTTGTGATGGAATCCAATCTGTGTGACTACTGATTCTTGGATCTTTCCTGATGCCTCCATTTCATGACTGTGAGTATTATTGTCATGCTTCATCAACTCACCTTTACAAATAATCTATACTCCATGAGTCTTGCCTATCATTTCCTACTTGCATAATGCACGAAGTACTCATTCAAGGATGAGATCGATTTCATTCCATGACTCTTCCTAGGTCCAGAAATTAGTATCTCAGGATCTCCCGCCATTCCCTCTTGGTAGGGGGGCTGAATTCAAGCCTCATGACTGGAAAAGATACACTTTATATACATTTCAACGATGGGATTTATACTTCAATACAGATGTTCAGTCCATATTGTGTTTGGTGTGGTTATTCATTTTATTTATTGTTTTATTCATTTATTTACCATTTATTTTATTGACTCTGATGACATCTATACCATTTATTACATTGCTTACATCCTATCACATAAAATCTAGATTTTAGATGTGTTCTCCATCATGTCTGGCAGTGTGAGGATCTGAACTCGGTGTATAACAGGCCCAATTCATGAATGGGTGAGTTTCAGCATGGCAGCCTCTAGACAATGAAGCTGTCAGGTGTTTGCCCAGCACTGAGATCAACCCCCAGGTTTGGCCAAAACAGCAATACATGGATAGGCAGACGGTGGTATACAAATAAATATATATTGGTAAAGAGTGCCAGAGCCGTCTAGCTATGATTGAATGACAACTACTACGTTCCTACCAATTCTTAGGTATTTATTATCCCACCATTGAAGGAATATTATCTTTTTCATGCTTAATAACGTTAAGACCAATCAGCATTCTAGGATTATTGACTCCAATTTTAGACAAGACCGATGCATGAACTACTCTTTTAATCAGTATTCCTATGCATAGGAATGAGTCTCTTGTGATCCCCTGCCATTGGTATCAGGACTGGGATTTGAACCCAGGGCATATGTTGACAGGTTGGCCTATGGCTTCACTGGTAGCCCACCAGCCATCAGCAAGGGCAGGTCAGGTCCACCTTGCAGCCATGTCATTCAGACCCAAGATGGTTACCGTCCAAAGAAAAAATCATAAAACCCAAGCCCTCTACAGCTTGCCACTTTTAGTGCTTTCCAGGTTTTTTTTCTACCTGCAAGAACTCTCAGCCTAGGATCTCAGGGTCAGCTATGGGAGATCCAAGCTGAGGCAAAGTTTAAACGAACTGAGTTCAAGCCCCATGGTTGTAAAAAAAAAAAAAAGAAGAAAAAGAAAAAACATTATTTAAGTAAATTAAAAAAAAAATAAAGCTCCCTGGTTTGGAATTTTTCCCAGTTTTCTTTCCTAGCTTGGGATTTGAACTCAGTGTCTTGGTAAACTTGTAACAATGTGAGGGAAGAGTTGCCACAGTTAAGTTCAAATCCAGTGCCAACCAAAAATGAAAAACTAAGTCACTGACCTCGGCAGGGTGAGGTAGTAGAGATGGGAGGCAAGGGATGGTAGGGGGAAAACAAACGAGGAGTCAACAATGCTCAATTGGAAACGTACTCATTAACCTGCTCCTGTAACTGTAACCCCTCTGTAAAACATTTTTGCAATAAAAAAGTACAAAAAAGAGAAACAATATAGTTCTCAGAGAAGCACTTTAGAGGTAAGGAAAGTATGTCTGAATAGCTGTACAAAATTCTACACTGCTTTTTTTTAATGTTCAGTATGGAACTGAGTAAACAGGATTGCTTCCATTAAAAAAAAATAAGTCACTGTCGAAACTGGGGCCAGTATTTCTGCCATTGCTAGGATTTGAGCTCACCATCCAGGTAACACTTACACCATGGGTGAAGGCGAAGCTCACTGTCATTGAGGAAAAGAAATTCAGGCTAGAGTTCCCAGGGCCTGAATGAAGGCCCTGCAATTGAAAAAATATTTCTATATATGTGTAACATATGATATACACTTATGTATGTCAATTTCATATTATGATTTTATTATTGATTTTGTATTTTATTTTTCTTTGATTCATTAATTGATTATTGTATTTAGCATATTATATACATAATATTTATTGCATTTTGCACACTTATAATAAAATTCTATGCAACAATTTAGGACATTGACTCATTTTTCATTAATATTTTATTAAGTGTTGAAACATAATTCATAATTAAATGGATGCATTTGTCACAGTCTTCACATGTTTAGAGTCTCTTCCAAGTATGAGCTTTGTCCAATTTTTGACTTCTTCCTATTGGGATTTCTTTAGATTATTTATAGTCAGAAACCTTTTCCTGAGTATAGGCAAGTGAGGGATAAAATTGAAAGCATGGAGCTAGAAATGTGGCTTAGTGGTAAGGAGCTCGCTTAGCATGCATGAATGCCAGGGTTTGAATCCTCAGTGCCACATACTCAGAAAAATGTAGAAACTGTGGAGTGGCTCAAGTGGCTAGCCTTGAGAAAAAGGAGCTCAGAGACAGTAACTAGGCCCTAAGATCAAGCCCCAGTACTGTCAAAAACAATAGACCAGATGCCAGTGTCTCACAAATGGAACTCAAGCTTCTCAGGAGGCTGAGAGCTGAAGACCACAGTTCAAAGACAGCCAATCAAGGAAAGCCTGTTAGACTCTTATCTCCAGTGAACCACCCAAAGACCCCATGTGGTGCTATTACTCAAGTGGTAGAGTGTTTGTCTTGACCTTAGGGGCTAAGGGACAGTGCCCAGGCTTGAGTTCAAGACACATTATTGAGAAAAAGTGAGGGTTAATCCAGGTACTTTTCCTATTTGCTAATTATGAGATCATTCTTTGGAAAATGAACACTGATGTATACCAGAATTGGAGTCAGAGCTTAAGGTTCAAGTGTAACACATCCATATGCCCAGACTCTCAGACTCTAGCATTGTAATCTTGTGTCCTAAAGGGTTCTGAAAGGTCCAATGTTGAAAGGCTTAATATGCTCCCCAAGCCCATTGTGATAGCAGTTGACTTGTACTGTCAAGGTCATTACAGCTCTGAGCCTATCAGAGCACCAGTAGTTCAGGCCTGTCATCCTAGCTCAGGAGACTGAGGTTTGAGGATCACAAGGTGAAGCCAGCCAGGGCAGGAAAGTCTATGAGACTCTGACTTCCACTTCTGAAAGGTCAGATGTTCAAGAGCTTCCTGTGTTTCCCTTGGTGATGAGATGTACTTGCACTCTAAATGTTCTTAGAATTCTTGAGCTATAGAAGCAGGAAAGAAACATTGACCCATCTTGGGTTCACATGAAGTTCTCAGGCTCCAAACCCTAGCCCCATTAGCAGAAAGAACTCCAGTGTAACACTGTAATTGAAGGACAGAAAACAGTTTCAAAAGCCAGGCTAGGTGCAGAGATCAGGTCTACAGGATTCGGAGGCAGAATGTACACATTCAACAGATAAGTGAGCAGCAAAACCACTTCATATATTCCAGACAATGCCAGCAATGGGAGGAAACCTAAAACACTTGTTAGAGTTACACCAAGGTCAGGCTTTTCTCAGCCTCTTCAAACAATGACTAATTAACATTCTTCCCACAAGTGAAGGGAGAATCAAGCTATCTTAAGTTACCAATAGAGCCAGTTTAGTCGGGGAGAGGGGAGGAACAGAGTAGAAAAACCCTGCTCTCTGGTCTTAGGGAGTGGGTTTTTGACTCTCCATCTGTCCGATTTGAAGGCCCTTCTTATACCTCTGCCAGTCCTTTCTCCTTCCTTCATTCTCCACATAATTAATTCAAATCCCCAGACCAACTAGAGTCAGGGTTGTTTCTCTTCTTTCTCCAAGCATCTGAGTTAGAACCTGGCTCTGACCAATTGGCTCTGGTGCCCTTGGCTGCCTGAGAAGTAGGAAAGAGAGAGGCTTCTTGCTCTCTGGTTGTGTGAAGGCAATGCTGGTGTCCTGGCACCCGCACAAGGCGTAATGACTGGGAATTCTTCCCTTCTTTCCTCCTGAAATCCAAGACCAGATTCATCTATCATCTTTCTATCTATCTATCTATCTATCTATCTATCTATCTATCTATCTATCTATCTATCTATCTATCTATCTATCTATCTTATGTCTATCTATCTACCTACCTACCATTCTACCTAGGTATCTCTTTGCCAGTTCTTGGGTTGAACTCAAGGCCTGGACACTGTATGTAGCACTCTACTACTTGAGCCACAGCCCCAATTGTGGCTTATTCTACCGAAGAATCATACCCAGGGCTTCTTACATGCTAGACAAGCACTCTCTCATTAATCCACATTCCCAGCTCCCTATCTTTTCCTTAATGGTAGTTTTTAGGAAAGTATGTTGCCATTTTACCTACCCAAGTTTAATTTTCTGAATACTGGATACTTCTATGAAACCTGGTCTTCTTTTCCCCTGCCTAGTTTGTTATGGTTCCTGCATTGGCCGCATAACAAAATGTAAATAAAAGCTCCTGAGAGCGTCAATGTATCATGTAAGGACACAGGCCTGGAACCCTGGAAGAGAAAAGCCATGGGCCTGAAATGAAGAGAATGATGCAATATATGAAAGGAGCATATCTGAAATATAAATCAGTAAATAAAAGGGAAGCTCTGTATAAGGTCTGCATTCAGGGAGGTAATATACAGACATAAGTAGGTAGGGTACTGATACATAAAATTGGCCTTCTCTTTTTGAAAATTTTTTGTGGACATCCCAGGGCTTAACCTCAGGGCCCAATGCATTCCTCAGCTGTTTTTCCCAAAGCTGAGGCTTTACCACAGCCAAGCTCCACTTTCAGCCATCTGGTCATTAATTGGACATAAGTGCCTCCCAGGCTTTCCTGCCTGGTCTGGCCTGTGTCTCCTTCTCGGCTTTCTCTCTCAAAGCTGGAACTCTGCCTTCTGGACCACTGTTCCACTTCTGGTTTTCTGGTGGTTTATTGGAGATAAGAGTTTCACAGAATTCTTGCACAGGCTGAATTTGAACGGAGATCTCCCAAACGGGAATCAATAGGCTTTCCTCAGGGATACACCAAGGAATCCCTCCACACAAACCCTTAGTCTAAATCTCGAGAAGCACTACAGAAAAAGAGATACATGAAGATGCTTCTAGTGGGTTCTAGATACTTAAGGTTGTAGACACACAACACTCATAATTACTAGATTATTTTATAGACAAAAGGAGTAATGCAGACAGTATGATAGCTCCAGCTTTTGGTCTTCTCATCTTGAGACAGCAAATTCACTGCAGCTCAATGCTAAGTGACAGAATTGACATGTCCTGTGGGCATTTGCTCCCAAATCCTGTGACACTCATTTCTCACTTTTGGCTTCAAACATGTGACCCAGAGGAGAAGATGAGGAGAGAAAATCCTTCTCAGGTAAAGCAGTTCTAAAGAACATTGGGTAGTTAATTTATAAATTCAAACCATTGGAATGACTGCTAAGAAGTCTGATTGTCCCGATTAAAAATGAAGAAGAAAAGAAAGAAGGTGCCAGTGGCTTCTCACTGTAATCCCAGCTCCTCAAAGGGTGAGATGTAGAGAATCTGAATTTGATTCCAGCCAGATTAGGAAAGTCCATGAAACTTATTTCTCAGAGATCACAGAAAAACCCAGAAGTGGGATGTGACTCAAGCTTAATGCACTACCCTTGAGCAAAATGAGCTCAGGGACAAGTTCCTGGCTCATGGTTCCACCCCAAGACCTGCCCCCTGAAAAAGAGCCTGTAATTCCATGTCTTTGGTATATATGGATGTATTCCTATAGGTGAAGCTCCAGAGTAGCTATGATGAATGGCATTCATCATATTCAATAAAATGATTTCACAACAGAGACTGTTTTCATGATAGTGCATGTTCCGGGGCTCCCCTCACTGTTCCCAGTGTAACCTGAGGTTTTCTCTGCATCCCAGGCCTGCTGGAAAAAAGTCTCTCTCATTGTCTGGACAGGCAGACAAAAGGTCTCAGTCCTGTACAAATGTGTACCAAACAACTCCGTCCAGGTCAGATAGTGAGGATGAGTGTGGATGGGCTCTGAAGTTCAGGAAAATAGATCTCTTTGTACCCCAAACTATCTTTTTCCCCAGTGCTCTGGTTTGACAGGAAGCCTTCATATGTGCCACCATCTGTGACAGGCCACGTCCTGTGCACTTATCCTGGTTTTATGAGACTATATTCCAGTGTTCAGATACAGTGCTCAATATAATTCAAGAGATCTTCTGGTGGACAAGTAGGGCATTGAACCTAATGAAATGTTTCATTTCCTGTGATGATGGGCCTATGATGCCTCTCCTAGGTTTCAGGAAGCTTGGAAAATCCAAGCACATATCTGGTATCACAAAACTTCCTGTCATCTAGGGCTGGTGAACCTCATCAGGTTTTGAAACATATGACCTCTCCTAGTTGGGCCCTGGGTGGCTAGGTTTTGGGGTTGAACACAGGGCCTGGGTGCTGACCATGAGCTCAGTGCAAAAGCCTGGTGCTTTACCATTTTGTGTAACAGCATCACTTCTTGTCTGTGTATGTGTGAGTGTGTGTGTGTGTACGCACACGTGGGAGAGGGCGCAAAGGCACATACACGATTCTTGGAGGTTGAACTCAGGACCTGAACACTGTACTTAGTGTCTCTTGTATAAGTATAGCCCTTTCCTACTTGAGCCATAGAGCCACTTCAGGCTTTTTTTTTAGGGTTGTGGTCCTGAGAAATCAAACCCAGGGTTTCATATTTGGAAAGCACTCTATCCCTCAGACACATTCCCAGCCCTCTACTTCTGGTTTGTTTGTTTGTTTCTTTCCTTTTTTTATTGTTGTAGAAGATGATGTCTGGGCCTGGGTGCTGTCCTTGAGCTCTTCAGCTCAAGTCTTGTGCTCTACCACTTGAGCCAAATGCCACTTCAGCTTTTCTGGTGGTCCATTGGAGCTAAGTGTCTCAAGGACTTTCCTGCCCATGCTGGCTTTGAACCATGATCCTCAGATCTCATCCTCCTGAATAGCTTGGATGACAGACATGAGTGACAAGCATCTAGCTTCCACTTCAGGTTTCTTAGTGGTGAATTGGAGATAATAGGCTCATGAGACCTTTTGTGTCTGGGATAGTTTGGAACCTAGGTCTTCAGATCTCAGCTTCCTGAGAAAGCATGATGTGAGAGCTCAGCTATAGACCCTAGGGCTGTTGCCTCTCCATGTAATTAATATTATTTTTTCATCCTTAATGAATTATTAATTAAATCAACCACTGTTCCAAAACTATTGTGTCCATGTAATTAATACTATTCTTTGAATATGTAAAAAATATTCATTAAAATCCATTGGCCTCCTAAAATCACTCTATTTATATAGTAGTATTCAGAAACAACCTATTCAACCTTGCCATTGATAATCTTCCGTCAGTATTCCTATGAATAGGAAGGAGATTCTTAGGATCTCCCACCTCTGGTAGGGGTCGTGACCGGGCTTCAAACACAGGGCCTATGTTGCCATGTTGTTCTATGGCTTCCTTGGTAGCCCGCCAGCCTTCAGCAATGGCAGGTTACCAACATTTTTCAACAGTGTCATTCAGACAGGATGGTCACCTTGCAAAGAAAACAAATGTAGAACCGGCAGCCATCTGAAGTTGCCATTTTTTTTTCTGTGTCACATTAATTATTGTTTTTCTTGTCAGACTGTGGGGCCCAGGAACCCAGGTTCAGCTGTGGTTCCAGTGGCTGCACCCCAGCCTAGAGTGATCAAAGCTGAGGCAGAATTGCCACAACATGAGTTGAAGCCCTGTGCTTGACAAAATAAAAATACATACCTACCTACCTACATACATACATACATACACACACACACATACATACATACATACATACATACATACATACATACACACACACACATACATACATACATTTAAATATTTTAAAAATTATGAGGCTCCTTGGCTTGGAATTCACACCATTTTTTTCTGCCAGGTCTGGGAATTGAACTCAGGGTCTGGTTAAATCTGCAGCACGGTGGGGGATGGGGAAGATCACCCTTCTGGATGACAAGAAATTCAGGCCTGTTCTTAGGGCCTCAATTCAAGTCTTAGCACTCGAAAAATTAATATTCGTATATATTTTGAATACATGATTTCTATTTATCTACACAGGTTTACTGCATATTGCGGTTAGTGTATTCATTTTATTTTGTGTTTTATTTATTTCTTATGTACTTTAGTGAGTATGACTACACTTATAACATTTTTTGCATACTATTATATAAGACATAGATGTGCCTATGTATTCTACATCATTGCTGAGTCCCAGAAATTTCACCAATAAGGAAAACAAGTGGGACAATTGGCTCTCCACCAGGATTAAGTTTTTGGCAGTTCTGTGACTTAAACTCAGGGCCTAGCAGGCCCACTTCATGAATGCGTAAATGTTAGCACACCAGTCTGATGCAAGAGAAGTTGGCGGGAAAATTTGAGGACCTGAGATCAAGCCCTAGGAATGGCCAATATAAAAACAGATAGATGTTTAGATTGCAGTGTGTGAATGAGTGTGTGTGTGTGTGTGTGTGTGTGTGTGTGTGTGTGTGTGTGTGTGTATTTACAAATATGTATGCATCTATAAATGTATACAGAGAGAGACAGATAGACATTTATGTAGACTCTAGTGTATAACCCTATATAAAGGGTGATCTCTATATCTTATTTCTACATATTATATTATTACCAATTATTTAGTATAAAATTATGCCTCCATTAATCAATTATAGAAGAAGACTTATAAAGTATTAATCAATGACCTATATTTATTGAACACAATCTTAAACTGGAATGACTAGCTAATTAGTAATTCAGTTAGTACATTTCAAATATTCTATTAGTGTTCCTATAGATAAGAATAAGTTTCCTAGGATCTTCAGCCATGTGAAGGTGGCAAGCCCAGAATTGAACTCCCAAGATTGAACTCAGGGCCTAGGTGTCTAGGTTGGGCTCAGGCTTCCCTGAGAGCCCTCAGCCTTCATCAATACAAGCACATGTACAATTTTTAAGCTGATTCATTGAGACCCAGGAGGGTCACGGTGCTAAGGAAACAAAGGTAAAACTGTTGTGTAAAACTTCCTGATGTCTCCTTCTCCATTTTTGTTGGTTTGTTGTATTTTTGCCAGCGCTGGGAGTTGAACTCCGGTCTTAGGATCCCTGGATTATTTGTGGGTGTAAAAGCTGCACCCCAGCCTAGGGTAATCATGGTTTAAAACACAATAAAATGCTTCCTTGAGCAAAAGGAGCTCAGTGAAAATGTCTAGGCTCACAGTTCAAGTCTCAGGACATGCCACAAAAAAAGAGCCAGTAACTCCATGTGTCTGTGTATGTATGCATGTATTTGTATCAGTCTCTATGAAGAAATGTACCCAGCTAGGAAATTTGCTTTGAATAGAATGATCTCATAGCACAGCGAGGGTGTTCAAGACTGTGCATGTACTGGGGTTCCCAGTGTAGCCTGAGGAGTTCTCCATACTCCAGCTGCTGGAGGAAGTCTGCCTCATTGTTGGAACAGGCAGACAAAAAGCCTCACTCCTGTATTGGTGTTTAACAAACAATTCATCCGGGCCAATTATTGAGGATGTGTGCAGGCAGGCTCTGAAGGTCAGGAAAAAAAGGCCTCTTTGTACCCCAAGCTATCTCTCTCCCCAGTGCTCTGGGTTTTTTTGTTGTTGTTGTTTTGTTTTTTGGTCGGTCATGGGGCTTGAACTCTGGGTTTGGGTGCTGTCCCTGCACTCTTCATCTCAAGGCGAGCCCTCTACCTCTTGAGCTACAGAGCCACTTCCGGTTTTCTAGTGGTTTATTGGAGATAGGAGTCTCATAGTCTTTCCTGCCCAAAGTGGCTTTGAACCATGATCCTCAGATCTCAGCCTCCTGAGTAGCTAGGATTAAAAGTGTGAGCCACTAGCGCCAAGCCCAGTGCTCTGTTTTGACAGGAAGCCTTCATTTGTGCAACCTCAATGGCAGGCCAAGTTACTGCACTCATCCTGTCATTGTAAGATTGTGTTTCAGTGTTGAACCAAACTCCTAACATTAACTCAAGAATATTTCTGGCAGATAATTAGGAAGCTGAATCTAATGGAATGATTCATTATTGGCAATGGTGCCTCTGTGTTTGTGCGTGTGTGTGTGTGTGTGTGTGTGTGTGTGTGTGTGTGTGTGTGTGTGCTTGAACTCAGGACCTAACCACTGTACCTGAGTTTCTCCTGTCCAAGGACAGCACTCTACCACTTGAGTAACACAGCCACTTCAGGCTTTTTTTCTAGGGATGTGTATCAAACCCAGGGTTTCACACATGTAAAGCAGTCTACCTTTAAGAAACAATCCCAGCTCTCCACTTCAAGTTTCTTTCTTTTCTTGTAAGTTGGAGGAGTTCAAGTCTGGGCCTTGGTGTTGTCTCTGAGCTCTTCAGCTCAAGTCTAGTGCACTGCAACTTGAGCTATAGCACCCCTTTAGGCTTTCTGATGGTTTATTGGATATAACCATCTCAAGGAATTTCCTGCCCAGGCTGGCTTTTGTCTGTGATCTGGGATAATTTTTTTTAACTCCATAATTTAGTGACTTTAATTTTGACAGCAGAAATTAACAAACTTTTTGAAAATTTCATTAGAATATTTTAAAATCACTTTCAAAAGTATTTTTAAAAGGTACTTTAAAAGTCCTTGGATAGAGATGTGCTCATTTCCAGATACAAACATCTCTTTGGCATCATTACTTCAAGATAAAGGAGCATCAGAGCCACTCAACCACCAAGGGGAAAAGGTACCAAGATCCTCAGCTTCCTGAGCAGGCAGGATGATAGATCTCAGCTAAAGAGACCTAAACCGTGACACTTTGCTGCAAGGGGGTCCTTGGCTCCACATAGTAGAACCTTAGCCATGAACCCAAGAATGAAGTCAACACCTAGGCTCTGAGTTCAAAGTTCATTATATAGAAAACTAAACAAAACAATTGTCTACAGGAAACAAGTCACTAGAGCTCAGTATATACATAAATTTGGCCCTGCCTTGGGGACATATCTGAGCCTCAACTTTCTCATCTGCACAATCATCTTACTTGTGTATATCTTATAAGGACCAGATGAAAGAATAAAACTCATGAAGGACTCACCACATAGTACCCTGTGAATGACTCAGCACACAATACACCATGAACAACCCAGTACCCCGTGAAGGACTCAACACCCAACACCTCAGGAAAGACTCATAACATAGCTGTATCCCACAAACTGTCATTAGAATTAGGGTGCTTAACACCATTCTTTCAGATACAGGTCACAAACTGCACAAGTTCACATCTAACAGTTTAGAGGGGTGTTTTATTTTGTGGGGAGGTCCATCAGCCTAGGAGATTTCGCTCATAGGTTGGAGGTACTGTCCTAAGACCTTTTCCTCAAGGCTAGAGCTCTACCACTTTGAGGCACAGCTCAGAGTCTCATAGATTTCCTGGCAGGGCTGAGTTTTCAACCCACCAGTGTCTGATCTTACCCTCTGAACAGCTAAGGGTGAGCCAGCAGTGTCTGGTTCCTTGATGCTGGGTTGCAGCTGTTGACCTCTAGCTAAGTCAATTTAGATGACAGCCATCAGCATCAGACTACCAGCTTGATCTATGAGGAGGTATTTGAAATCCTGGCCTTCTTTTCTTGCAGTTAGAACATTCTAACTTATTTCTGGTGCCAGTCCTGGGGCTTGAGTAAGGGCCTAGACACAGTCCCAAAGCTTTCATGCTCAAAGCCAGTGCCCAACTGCTTGAGTAACAGCACTACTTCTGGCTTTTTCTGTGCATGTGATAGTGTGGAATCGAACCCAGGGCTTCATACATACTAGGCGAGCACTCTACTACTGAGCCCCAGGAATGACAAGTGTAGAAATATATATGTAGATTGTTACATACACACCCACATATATATATAAGTATATATGTATGTATGTATGTATGTATGTATGTATGTATGTATGTATGTATGTATGTATGTATATATAAAACAAGACAGAGATATCTGTATATTATTTAATTATATATACGATATTACTACCAATTATTGATAAATTATCCCTTACTTTATTTAAGTATTATGGTTGAATACATAACAAAATATTAATTGTAAATTAGTCAATGTACTATAATTATTGTGTATAATTTTATAATGTAATCATACACTACTAATGTAATTGTTACTTTATAGCATTCCATTCATACGGATGTAGATCGGAATGTGTTTCTGAGGATCTCCCGCCGTTGATAGGTGGCAGTCCTGGGATTCGCACGCCGAGCTAGGTTGCTGGTTTTGGCTATGGCTTCCCTGATAGCCCACCAAAGTTCAACAGTGCAAGGTCATGTAAACTTTACGGTCCCTGATATTTAGACCCAGGATGGTTGTAAAGGAAAAAACAATGTAAAACCGCCTTCTGGAACTTCCCAGTTTTATCCTTCTCCTTTTGTTTTCCTGGCACTATTTTTTCTTTCTTTGTTCTCGGTTTGGTGCCAGAACTCTGGGTCTGGGTGCTGTCCCCCAACTATTCAGCTCAAGGCTATGGCTCTATCACTTGAGCCTTAACACTTCTTCCTGCTTTTTTCTGCTTATGTGGTGCTGAGGAATCGAACCCAGTTTCTTATGCATGCAAGGCAAGCAATCTATAACTGAGCCACCTTCCCAGCACTTCTCCGTTTTTGTTTTTTTTTTTTTTTTTTTTTTTTTGCCATCCCAAGATTTGAACTCGGGTCCTAGGATCTCAGGATGGGCTGTGTGTCCAGATGCTGCACCCCAGCCTAGGATGATTGAAGCTGAGGCAGAGTTGCCACGAGCCGAGTTCAAGCCCTAATACTGGCCAAAAGAAATTAAGGCCCTTGCTTGGAATTTTCACCATTTTTCTGTCAGGCCTGGGATTTGAATTCAGGGTCTAGGTAACTCTGTGGCACTGTGGGGCAGAGGAAGCTCACCGTCATTGAAGACAAGAATTTCAGCCCAGTTTCCAGGGCCCAAATTCAAGCTCCAGCACTGATAAAAATAATATTCATATATGAGATCTATTTACATCCATGGGGTTACTCCATATGACATTTATTACCACTATGTTTTATTTTAGTTTATTACATATATACCATTTATTATATTTATTACATATTATCACATGGATATATTTGCATGTGAATTATACCTCATACTAAGACCCAGGACTTTCACAGAGAAAGAAAAAGTATGTGTCAAAATTGGCTTCTGACACCACATATAAAATTTTGGCCATGCTGGTATTTGAATTCACAGACCACAATGCGGAACTTATGAACGGGACAGCAGTAGAACAAAAGCCTTTGGCAAACATAGCTACCAGCCAGTTCTGAGAACCTGGGAACAAGCCATAATTGTGACTGATATATATATAGATATAGATGTAGATGTAGGTATAGATATAGATGTTTAGATAAATAGATAGGTAAATGTGTAGTTTGCAATATATATAAGAGAGAGACAATGTGAGGATATTAAGTTATATATATTGTGAATTATTATTAAATTGTGCCTCCACTTAATGAAGTATCATGGTTGAATATTTATTAAAGCATTAATGTAAAAGTAGTCAGTATTCTTTAATTGGGATAATCATACCATGGTGCTAGAATGGAAGACATAATCCACTACTTTTTTATATAGCCATATGAATGGAATGTTGTAAAGTAACAATTACATTAGTAGTGTATGATTACGTTATAAAATTATAAACAATAATTTTAGTACATTAACTAATTTGCAATTAAAAATTTGTTATGTATTCAACCATAATACTTGAATAAAGTAAGGGATAATTTATCAATAATTGAGAGTAATATCATATATATAATTAAATAATATACATGAACTAACTGCAAATTTAATTGATATTTTTATAACATCACATTAAGCATTCACATGAATAGGAAAGCTTTTCTCAAGATCTCCCTCCATGTGTAGGTGGGAGTCCTGGCATTTGAACTCCAGGCCTGGGTAGTTTACTTCGAAATGCAAACCATTAGAATGACACTGTGAAGATTTCATTTTGTCATAATGAAAAAAAATAACAAGAAGAAAAGAAAGCCAGGTGTCAGAGGTTCCTGCCTGTAATCCTAGTTCTTCGGGAGTCTGAGAGGTAGAGAATACCAGTTTGAATTCAGCCAGGACAGGAAAGTCTACAGCACTCTTACTTCTGAGGGATCACAGGAATAAAAGATCACCATGAATGGGGTTGTGGCTAAAGGGCAGAGGGCTACCCTTGAGCAAAATGAGCTCAGAGGCAGTGCTTAGGCTCATAATACAGCCCCAGGACCTGCCAAAAACAAAAACACAAGTAACTGCATGTCTCCCCTTGTATCCTTGTATGTTTGCATGCATTTCTATCTGTGAATGTCCAGAGTCCCTATGATGAAAGTAACCCAGCTAGGAAATTTTCTTTAAATAGAATGATTTCATAGCACAGAGAGTGTTTGCAAGACAGTGCATGTTCCGGGGCTCTCCTCAATGTTCCCAGAGTAGCCTGAGGTTTTCTCCACACCCCAGGCTGCTGGAGAAAATCTGCTTCATTGTTGGAACAGGCAGACAAATGGCCTCACTCCTCTACAGCTGTGTAACCAACAACTCCATCCAGGACAATTAGTGAGGAGGAGTGTGGGCAGCCTCTGAAGGCTAGGAGAAAAAGGCCTCTTTGTACCCCAAGCTGTCACTCTCCCCAGTGTTTTGTTTTGACAGGAAGCCTTCATTTGTGCCACCTCCCGTGGCAAGCCAACTTCCCTGTAGTTATCCCGTCTTTGTTATACTATGTTCCAGTGTGGAAATAACCTACTACAATTAATTCAATGGTCCTTTTGGCAGACAAGAAGGGAGCTGGACCTAATACAATGATTCATTATTGGCAACAGTGCCTTCCTAGATTTCTGGAAGCTTGCTAAATCCAAGCATATATCTAATATCACAATGCTTCCTGTTATTTAGAGCTGTTGAAGCTCATCAGGTTTTGAAACCTTTGACCTCTCCTAAATGGGCCCTGGGTGGCTAGGTTTTGGAGTTGAACACGGGGCCTGGGTGCTGACCATGAGCTCAGAATTTTAACATTTGGTATCACAGCTTCAATTCTGGTATCTCTCTCTCTCTCTCTCTCTCTCTCTCTCTCTCTCTCTCTCTCTCTCTCTCTCTCTCTCTCTCTCTCTCTCTCTCTCTCTCTCTCTCTCTCTCTCTCTCTCTCTCTCTCTCTGTGTGTGTGCATGTGTGTGTGTGCATACACTTGTCTTGGAGCTTGAACTCAGGACCTGAACACTGTACCTGAGTTTCTCCTGTGCAAGGATAGCACTCTACCACTTGAGCCACAACAGCTACTTCAGGCTTTTTTCTAGTGATGTTTTACTAAGGAATCAAACCCAGGGATTCTTACCTGCAAAGCACTCTACCCCTAAGACACAGTCCCAGCACTGCACTTCAAGTTTCTTTCTTTTCTTGAAAGTTGGAGGAATTGAAGTCTAGGCCTGGGAGCTGTCCTTGAGCTCTTCAGTTAAAGCCAAGCACCCTACCACTTGAGCTACAGCACCCCTGCAGGATTTTGGTAGTTCGCTGGAGAGAAGTCTCTCAAGGAATTTCCTCCCAGCCTGGCTTTGGACTGTGATCCTCAGCTCTCAGGCTACTGAGTGGCTAGGATGACAGGTGCAAGTCACCAGCGCCAAGCTTCCACTTCAAATTTCTAAGTGGTGAGTAGGAGACAATAGACTTATGGGACCTTTTGTGTCTGGGAGAGTTTGGAACGGATATCATCATATCTAAGCTTCCTGAGTAGGAAGGATGACAGACCTCAGCTACAGATACCTAGACTGTAACTCTCTGTTGCAAGGCGGTTCTTGGCTCCACGTGGTAAGGTGCTAGCCATGAGCCCAACAGGGAATGGTCAGTGGCTAGGCCCTGAGTTCTTAATGACTAAGAAAAATAAACCAAAACAATTATCTGCAGGAGACAACTCACTAGAGTTAGGTACATACATAATTTTGGCCCTGACATGAGGACATATCTGAGACTCAAGTTTCGCATCTACACAATCATCTTACTTGTGCAGCTCCTATAAGAAACAGATGAAAAAATGCACCCTGTGAAGGACTCAGCACACAACACCTCCTAAAGGACTCATCACATAGCTGTATCCCACACACTGTTATTAGAATTAGGGTATTTTCATCAGTATTATCATTCTTTCAGAAACACATCCCAAGCCACACAAAGTTCACATCTAATGATTTAAAGGGGTGACTTTTTTGGGGGGAGGTGGAGTCAGACACGGGGATTGCCCTGAAAGGTTGGGGGTACTGTCCTAAGATAGTTTGCTCAAGGTTAGAGCTCTATCACTTTGAGCCACAGCTCAGAGTTTCGCAGACTTCCTGCCAGGGAGGGTTTTAAACCCACCAGTGTCAGATCTTAGCCTCCAAGTATATTGGATGACAGGGGTGAGCAAGCCAGCAGCATCTGGTTCTGTGGAGCTGGGTTGCAGCAGTTTACCTCTGGCTAAGTCAGGTTAGATGGCAGCTGTCAGCACCAGACTCAAGGCTTGCTCTTTGATGAGATATTTGCAGTGCTATCCTTATATAGTTGCAGTCAGAACATTCCATCTTTTTTTGGTACCATTCCTGGGTCTTGAGCAAGAGACTAGACACAGTTCCTAAGCTTTCATGCTCAAAGCTAGTGCTCGGCTGTTTGAGCGACAGCACAACTTCTGGATTTCTGTGTACACATGGTAGTGAGGAACCCAGGTCTTTGTACATACTAGGCGAGCACTCTATAACTGAGCCTCAGGAGTGACAAGTGTATAAGTAGATAAATGTGTAGATTCATAGACAGAAAGACAGACAGACAGACAGACAGACAGATAGATAGATAGATAGATAGATAGATAGATAGATAGATAGATAGATAGATAGATAGATAGATAGATAGGTAGATAGATAGATAGATAGATAGATAGATAGATAGATAGATAGATAGATAGATAGATAGATAGATGTAGATGCATAAAACAAGAGAGAGATGTCTGTATACTATGAAATTGCAGATACCATATTACTCACCATTATTGGCAATTAAATTATTCCTTCCTTTTCAAAGTATCATGATTGAATACATAATAAAGTACTAATTGAAAATTAGTCAATGTAGTATAATTGTTGTGTATAATTTTTATAATAAAATCATGCACTACTAATTTAATTGTTACATTTATAACATTCCATTTGTATGGATTTATATAGGAATGGGTTTCTTAGAATCTCGCCATTCATTAGAGGCAATCCCGGGATTCGACCTCCAGACCTAAGTTGCCAGTTTTGGCTATGGCTTACTTAATAGCCCACCAAACATCAGCAATGTTAGATTATATTCACTTTCTGGGCCTTGACATTTGCACTCAGGAAGGTCACAATACAAAGGAAAATAAAAGTAAAACCACCTTCTTGAACTTCTCAGTTTTATGCTTCTACTTTTTATTTTTTTCCCATGCCCAAGATTTGAACTCGGGTCCTGGGATATAAGGGTCGGCTGTGGCAAAAATGCCAAGACCTGAGTGCAAGCCCTGTGCTCAGCTAATAATAATAATAATAATAATAATAATAATAATAATAATAATAATAATAATAATAATAATTAGGCCCTGGTTTGGAATTTGCACCATTTTTCAGGAAGCCTTGTATTTGAACTCAGGGTCTGGTTAACTCTGTGGCACTGTGGGTGAAGGGGAAAGGATCACCGTCCTTGAATACAAGAAATTCGGATCAGTTCCCAGGGCTTGATTGAAGCCCCAGCTCTGGAAAAAGTAATATTGATATATAAGATCTATTTACATACACAGGTATACTGCATATGTTGTTTATTACTCTTATATATTTAGTATTATTACATATATATGTTTCTTTTATTACATCATATCACATAGGATATATTCGCATATGGATTATACATCATATTGAGACCCAGGACCTTAACAGAGAAGGAAAAAAATATGTCAAGATTGGCTTCTGACTCCAGGAATAAATTTTTGGCCATGCTGGGATTTCAACTCACGGCCTACAATTGCCAATCCAAAAATCGGGTCACAATCTTAGCACACCAGCCTCCGGCAAACTGAGCTGCCAGGAAGTTCTGAGTACCTTTGATCAATCCACAGGTGTTCCCAATAGTATATACATGCATAGAGAAACAAGGAATGTGAGGATATTAAATTGTATATATATATATATATATATATATATATATATATATATATAAAATACCAATTATTAGTTATTAAATTATGCCTCCATGTAATACTTAGAAAAGCATTAATTAAAAATTAGTCAATATCCTTCCATTAGGGGAATCATACCATGGAGCTAGAATGGAAGATATAAATCCAATAATTTTTATGTAGCATTCTAAAATAGTATCATGAATTAACTGAAAATTTATTTATTACTTGTATAACATTCCCTTAGCATTCACATGAATAGGAATGAGTTTGTCAGAATCTCCTTCCATTTGTGGGTGGCAGTCCTAGCATTCGAACTCCAGGCCTCGGTGGTTTACTTCGGATGCAAACCATTGGAATGACACCGTGAAGATTTCAGATTGTTACAATTACAAAAAAGAACAACAAGAGGAAATGAAACCCAGGAGCCAGGGGCTCTTGCCTGTAATCCTAGCTCCTCAGGGGGGCTGAGATGTAGAGAATTCCAATTTGAATTCAGTCAGGGCAGGAAAAGTCCGCCACACTCTTATTTCTAAGAGATCACAGGAAAGGAAAACTTGAATGGGACTGTGGCTCAAGGGCAGAGCACTATATTTGAGCAAAAGGAGCTCAGGGACAGGGCCTAAGCTCATAGTACAAACCCAGAACTGCCCCCTCCCCCCAAAAAGGTGGCAATAACTCCATGTTTCTGTGTATGGAAGGATGAAGGATGGATGATGGATATTCAGCAGGTTGGCTATGCCCAGCCCCCCAACCTGGGCAAGCAGGGAAAAGCCCTCAGAGAGTACTAAGTCTGAGCCAGCAGCTTGAACAAAGCATACTTCTCTGCCATTTAATAACTGAAGTCTTATGTCTGGCTGAGGTATCCCATTGGGACACATAGCAGACAGTCACTGCCTCCAAGGAGACCACAGTTCCTAGATTGTAGAAGTTTTCGAAGGTTCTGGCTCTATATTCTCTATACCTCTGTAGGATGTGAGCCTAGACCTCTGGGGCCTGGTGGCTATCACTAATTAATCATTCCTCATTGCTAAGTCATAGGCTGGTCCCAAATCTTGGCAAAGATATGAAATAGTAAGCTATTTCTATGCAAAAAGAGGTATGCCAATAAATCCCACTCTCATAGAAGTGGGATTTGGGCTGCGAATATGGCTTAGTGGTAGAATCCTTACCTAGTATGCACTAAGTCCTGGGTTCGATTCCTCAGTACCACAGTAAGAGAAAAAGCCAAAAGTGGCACTGTGGCTTAATTGATAGACTGCTAGCCTTGAGAAAATAAGCTCAGGAACATGCACAGAACCTGAGTTCAAGCCCCAAGACTGTCAAAAAAATGAGCCTGGTGAGACATATTTTTCTGGGATTCAGAGGAGGGCTGAGGATATAGGGAAGCAGTAGGGTAGAGGGCAGGTGCTGGTGGCTCACCCCTGTAAGCTACTCAGGAGGCTGAGATCTTAGGATCCCCATTGCAAGCAGGAAAGTGTATATGAGACACTATTCTCCAATTAAAAACCAAAGAAGCCACAAGTAGAGCTGTGGTTCAAGTGGTTAGAAACACATGCATGAAATAAAAGACACATTGAAATACATATCTAAGGGTTCATTTTCCAAACATCACATTATCTGATCTTTGCCGCTTGACATACAAATACTAGATATTACAAATAAGGGAAACCATGGGACCTGTGTTTCTTTGGGCCTGGCTTACGTCACTTAATATAATTTTTTCCAAGTTTTTCCATTTCCCAACAAATGGGGCAATGTCATTCTTTCTGATGGAGGCATAGAATTCCATTGTGTATATATACCACATTTTCTTGATCCATTCATCTACTGAAGGGCATCTGGGTTGGTTTCATATCTTAGCTATGGTAAACAATGCTGCAATAAACATAGTTGTGCTGGTAGCTTTAGTGCAGTCAATATGTGAGACTCTTATCCTCGATGAATCATCAGAAAACAAGAAGAGGCCCTGTGGCTCAAGTGATAGAGTGCCAGCCTTGAGAAAAAGAGCTCAGGGACAGCATTCAGGGACAACAACAACAAGGAGAGGCATTGCATGTTGGCTTTGGGATTGGCATGGGCCAAATATAATTGGAATTTTCAAGTGTTCCAATACAAAGCAATACCTCATTTAGTACCATGCTCCTCCATCTTGTCTCACACTCTGGCCTTGGCCCTGCTTTGGGTCAGCATGGCTTTGGCTTGATGGGAGCACTCCAAGGAGGAAGATCCCAGAGCAATTGCCCCAGCTCCTTCCCCCTGCTCACCCTGCTGCTTTTGCCCTTTGCCATAGACCTTCTTCCTAGAATCTATGCATGAGGTCATCACTGCCACCATTGTGGTGAGTGGTGGGTCCAGCCTAACTCGGGGCAGTCAGTGGTGGAAGTCGGTCTTGGACTAGGAGCTTCTACCCTGTGTGTAGGCTAAGGACAAAGCTGACCTTTATTTCATCCTGAGCATTGAAGTGATAGGGAGACAGTGTAGACTCCACATTGAATCAAGTAATATTGGAGTCTAGAGGACCACTTGTGTGGGGTAGGCTGTGGGGCTCAGGGGACTATTCTTCTTGGTACTCCTCTCTTGGGACTCCCTCTCCCTCTCTCATCCCTAAATGGTAGAGGAGAATTTTCAACTAAGGGGGTCAAAGAGGGGGCAGGGGAGTATTTCTCTGTGAACCATACTTGTGCATCATATACATCCTAGCCTCTACTTCCTATTTATCTGAGGAATGGCCATATGGGTTTGGGAGGGAGGAGAAACATCCTAGCTGAGAATATGGCTCAGTGGTAGAGGGGTCGCCTAGCATGCCTGACACCCTGGGTTCAATTTCATACAGAAAAAGCTGGAAGGGGAGGTGGGGCTCAATGGATAGAGTGCCAGCTTTGATCAAAAAGAGCTCAAGGAGATTAGCCAGGCCCTGATTTCAAGCCCCAGGACTGGAAGAACAAATCTTTGTTGTAGGCTTTTCTTCCCCTTGAAAACAATTTATTGTTTGGGATAAGCATAACATGGGTCTCTTCCCTGGCCACCAATGTGCCATTAGATATCCCTTGAATTTGGGCTGCTTCCCGGCAGCTTCTGCCCTACCTGACCCGAAGTTTACCCTTCCCATAACACAGCAGATGGAGGCCTGAGAGAAGGCCACCTGGCCACCCACTTCTGGTGGCTGCCCTGGCTTTTGAGAGTCAGTATTTCACATAGAGCGTCATCATCCACATCAGTCTACAGAAGAACAGGAGGAAGTGCTCCTTGCCCGAGTCCACGAGCTCTAGGCTGCTCTGGGTGTGGGTCACCTGCTGTAGAACCTGCTCCGTGGGGGAGTCATCTACGAAGTCGTGAACCCCGACCACTACTCTGGCAGTGTCCAAGTTGTCTTAAAGTTGCAATTCTTCAAAACCTTTGTGCTCCTCACTCATTTCGCCCACCCTGGAGCATGAGGCATCTGGAGCAGTGGTGGGGGGCTCAGCCTGTGCTGGCATCTGGAGCCCCCTGTCCACTCCTTCCCCTGTGAGGAGTAACAGCAGCTCCTGTAGCTCTCTCTTCTTCTACATCTTCTCCTGGGTGAGCGGGCAAACACGCTTGGCTTTCTCTTGACACAGCTTATCCAGGACGAACATTTGCTCCTTACATGCCACAATGGACTCCTTGAAATTTGTGGATGTGTGCCAACAGCTGGCTGCATCGATTGTGGAGCTCATCTGCTGGACTATGGATGTCCACTTCATCATACAAGTCGTGGACGAAGCAGATTTTCTTCTCAGACACCCACGTGTCCCAATTCCCATCACCAAGCCTGCTGTGGTGGCAGCTCACAGGGCGTGGGTGACTGTTCCTCCAGCTCTGTCTGACACTGAGCTGCCAGGTTTGCCATACAACTGCACTGGGGTCACTGCTACTGCAGCAGGAGTTTCCCCCTGTGGGTCTCAGACTCTGAGAATGCTTGCAGAGACACATCCTTGTGGGTCTGGGGCATGTCTCCATCCTCTGTGATGCTCACTTTGTGGAGGAGTCACCTCCTCAACTTTTGCTTTTCCAGTGCTCACAACTTCCCCTCCCCAGTGAAAGCCAGGCTCAGCTGGGCCTGCAGGCGCTACTCCTGTGGTCTGGTCACTTCTAGGCATTTGGGAGTACCCTGCCACTTTGGGGGCACCACCTGCTCCCCCCAGTTGGTCAGCCCTGCACTTGCTGCAGATGCTCTAGCAGCTGGGTTTGCCTCTGCAAGTGCTGCTGCAGGGCCTCCTTCTTGGACTTCAGCTGCTCATTAGAGGCAATGTGTTGCTCATAGGTGGCTCTGAGCTTCAGAATGCTGGTGAGCTCCTCCTTCTCATATCTTACCTTGTGGAGAGCATCCCACAGCAGGGCCAGCTCTATCTATGGGTCACATACACATACACATCATGGGGTCTCAGGGATCTACTGCCAATACTTGGCCTTCTCATCCAGTCTCCATAGTTGCTCCCACTGCTCCACATTCTGGAGACCGAGCCTCTGGTTTTCCTGGACCTGGATGTGAAGTTGTTCCTCCAGGTTTTTCAATTCCATCTGCATGCAGTAGGCCTGGGCCTGCAACTGCCACTCGGCCTAAGATGGTCCTGCGGAGGGTCAAGGCTCTGCCAGCGTCCTTTTCAGTTCCTCCAGCTCATTCTCTAGGGACAGCATCTGCCTTGCCCTTTGCTCCTTCTCCTCTGTCAGATGGTTCACCTGCTTGGTCAGCCACTGAGCCTCCTCCTTCCACGTGGACCTCTCAATGCTCAGGCTCTCCATCAAGGTGTCTCTTTCCAGAATTGCTGTGGTCACCATCCAGCTCAGGTTTTCCAGTAGTCTCTTTACCTCACTCCCCACCAGCACTTGTTGAAACTTGCAGATTCTGTTTTTCCTGTTGCTCTTCTTTGTCCAGATCCCTTCCAACTTCTCCTGCAACTCTGTGTTCAATTGCTCCAGGTCATTGAAGCTTCTGGTCTTTTCCTCGAGCTGAAATGTCACATCATTCAGCTGTTCGAAGAACATTTCAGTCTCCTTCTGTGCAACAGCGACTGCCATCTCCAGCTCCAACATATTATACCCTGTGGCCTGCAGGTAGCTGGTGAGATCTTCTTGCTCCATTTCTCTGTCATTGGCCTCCTGCTTCACTAGCCCAGTGCAAATTGTAAATTGCTTTCTGCTGAAACCAACCTCTGTATGGGTGGCTTGTGGATGTCTAGCTCTGTTTTTGGTGCTTGTGCACCTGGGCTACCTTCTCCCTCTCTTTCTCCAGTCGATACTGCAGGTCAGTCTTTTCCAGCTTCAGTGGTTGGATCTTGGCACAGTGTACCTGGTTTCTTCTTTTCCTGTGGTCCAGGGCAGGCACCATGTTTAGGTAGCACTTCTAAAGATCCTTGGTGGTATAGGGACCCTTGACACTCTGGACCCTGGTGACTGTGACTGTGTCCAAAGGCAAGGGAGGCCCACGGTCAGCATCACCTTTGGCTGGACCCTCTGGTGAATCACCTTCCCCACTGGTGTTTCTTGAAGACCCCCCTTTTTTGTGTTCTTTGTTTTCTTGAATGTTGCAGGTCTGATGGGAGAATTCTTCTGCAGGTATTCTAGCAGTAGTTTCTTGCCCACAGCTCTCACGGAGTCTTGTCGTTTCAGACATCTGAGCTCTGGGATGGGAAAGATGGGCTGGCCACGTTCCCAGGCTCTGGGAAATCCTCTATTCTCCCACTCACTGACTAGGACGTCAATTTCAACTCTACTCCAAAGTGGACTAGAGCTCTTGCTCACCACTCAGTCACCTCTACCTTCCTCAACTGCTGGTGGTGGTGTCAACCAACAGAGGAAATCCTGGTGCTACACAGCATGGAATGTGGGCATGGCCACAATTGTTGTTTCCCCTTGCTCAGAAAGAACCATGAAAGCATGGGGGTGTGGTCAGAATCCTGTGATGCAGGCAAAATGGGTGGAGTCAATATGACAGCAGCTCCCCTAGCCCTTTTCCCAGGGAACTCTGTCCAATTCAGTTGAGGACAAGAGGGTGACCTGGGGACAAGAAGGTGGCTGCACAGATTGCTGTGTATGTCTGTTTGTTGCCAGTCCCAGATCTTGAATACAGAATCTGTGCAGTCTGTGAACTGCTTTTGATCAAGGCCAGCCCTCTACCACTGGAGCCACATGGCTCTACTTCTGGCTTTGTTGGCCCTGAAGTTGGACAGGGGTCTCAAGGACTTTCCTGCCTAAAGTGACTTTGACTATGATCCTCCTATCACAGCCTTGTAAGTATCAATGAGGACTGCTGAGAACCACTGGTGCCTGCATAATCATTGGTCTTTCTGTTCTTGGACAGACCAGTGAGTTCCCTATCCTTGGGATTAAGTGGTGGGAGCTGGAGCCCACACTTGGGATCCTGGTCCTGCCACCTGCAAATGGAAGGACATCCTTAGAAACTATTTCCTATCTATATGAATACCAGTGGAATGTGATGTATGTTATGATTGAATTGACAGTTCTTAAATAATTCTAGGATAAATTTATATACAATTATATTAGAGAACACTGATCGATTTTAATCAATACTTTATGAAGCATTTAAACAATCACATTCATTAATTGGAGGCATAATGAAATACCTAAGAATTGGGTGTCACATAGTATAAAGGTGCCATTTTTTCTGCCAAGACTGGGATCGGAACTCATGGTCTGGGTAACTCTGTTGCACTGTGTGGAAAGGGGAAGCTAGCCTTCTTAAAGTCAAGAAAATCATGTCTGTTCCTTAGGTCTGAAATCGATCCCCAGCACTAGAATACATTCTATTTGTGTTTATTTTAAATATATAATTTATAGTTATATTCATAGGTTGACTCCATATTGCATTCAGTGTAGTTATTCATTTTATTTTTTGTTTGATTCATGTATTTGTGGGGCACATAGGCAGAAAAGATGGCGGTGAGAGGAAGTTAAGTGGTCAGAACCCGAGTTGTTTACCTTAAAATCTGATTGGATAAAGCTTAGGCACATGATAGGGTGTGACCTTTCCAGTGATTAGTTGGTTCCTTTCCCTCCCCTTCCATGCCACGCAGTTTTTCCCTTTAAAAGATGCTTTCTGTGTGGTAATAAACGAGTTCTTGCTTGACTTGACTCCCTGCTTTGTCTGAATGTCTCCCGCCTAAGGGGGGGGAGGGGAACCGGCGAGCAAGTGTACTTATATTTCCTTGGACCCCATCCATCTTTCTTAGGGCAGACGAAGATCCCACATGTATTGACTATTTAATTCACTAATATGGCACATAGAACATTGATTACATTGATTAAGTAGGATATAGTTCTGCATATGTATTCCACTTATACCTGACATCACAGATTTTCACAGAAAAGGAAAACGTGTCACCATCAGTTTCTTACTCCATGATTCATTGTTTGGGCGTGCTGGCATCTGAACTCACGGCCTACAGGGACAAATTCATGAAAGGGTGTGTGTCAGCATGCCATCCTGGAGCAAATTGAGCTGATAGGCATTGCCCAAATCTGAGATAGAGAACAAGGGGTTGACAAAACAAGTACAGATTGACACGCAGATTGTAGCATGCTAATAAATATACATCTTTATGGAGTGCAAGATATGTCTATCCATTGTTCATTTATATAGACTGCATTCCTACAAATTCTTGGGTATTTATTATGCCTCCAAGTAATTTATGTTATTATTTTCATCTTTAATAAACTATTAAGTAAATCAGTGTCCTGAAATTATTGTGTCCGTGTGAGAAATAATATTCTTTTAATGCTTCATAAGATATTAAATAAAATCAATCAACCGACTGAAATCATGATGTCTAATTTTATACAAGTATCATTCATGAGCATCTCATTCAACTGTGACATTGATAACATTCCATCGTTATTCCTGTGGATAGGAAAGAGCCTCTTAGGATCTACCACCATCCAGAAGTGGCATGACTGGTATTAGAAGTGTAGGCCTATGTTGCCGTGAGGGACTATGGCTTCTCCAAAGGCCTGCAATTAAAAAAAATTCATGCCATTTTTTCTGCCAGGCCTGGGATTTGAACTCAAGGTCTAGGTAAATATGCAACACCGTGAGTGAAGGGAATCTGACCATGCTTGAAGAAAAGAAAGGCAGGCCTGTTCCCTAGGCCTGAATTCAAGCCTCAGACCTGGAAAACATACTCCTTATATCCATTTTATTTTATTTTATTTTATTTTATTTTATTTTATTTTATTTGTGAACATACTGTACAGAGGGGTTACAATTACATGGGCAGGATAATGCATACATTTCTTACCAAGCATTGCAGCCTCCTCCTTTGTTTACCCTTCACCTCCCTTCTCAGCCTCCCCCCTCACCCACCACCCAATCCTTCCCCCTCTCCCCCCCACCGACATTGTAAAGCTCATTTTTGACATGACATTTTGTAATTCTCCTTGATGCAACAGGTCCACCTGAATCCTTAAGCGACATGTTTTTCCCCATCTCCTCCACAAGTTATACTGACATCAAATATATTGAAAGTGGGGGTTATACTATGGGGGAGATACATAAAAGCAACAAAGATAAATAATCTTATAAATGCGTTAGAAACACATGCAAGAAAGAAAAAAAAGCATTAAAATACCTATGTAAGGGTTCATTTTCCTAATATCACATTATCTGACTTTTTCTGCTTGACTCATACATATACTAGATATTGCAAATAAGGGAAACCATGGGACCTGTGTTTCTTTGTTCCTGGCTTACTTCACTTAATACAATTTTTTCCAGTTTTTCCATTTCCTAACAAAAGGGGCAATGTCATTCTTTCAGATGGACTCATAGAATTCCATTGTGTATATATATCACATTTTCTTGATCCATTCATCTACTAATGGGCATCTGGATTGGTTCCAGATCTTAGCTATGGTAAATAATGCTGCAATAAACATAGTTGTGCTGGTAGCTTTAGTGTGGTCTTGTTTGTAAACATTTGGGCAAATGCCCAAAAGTGGGATTGCTGGGTCATAGCAGAGCTCTATGTGAAGTCTTTTGAGGAACCTCCATACTGCTTTCCAAAGTGGTTGAACAAGTTTACATTCCCACCACCAATGAAGTAAGGTTCCCTTCTGTCCACATCCCCTCCAGCATCTGTTGTTGTTAGAGTTCTTGATTTTTGCCATTCTAACTGGAGTGAGGTGGTATCTCAATGTTGCTTTGATTTGCATTTCTTTTATGGCTAGGGATGTTGAGCATTTCTTCATGTGTCTATTGGCCATCCTTCTTTCTTCTTCAGAGAAGTTTCTCTTTAAGTCTTTATCCCACTTATTTATTGGGCAGTTGTTTCTTTGAGGATTTGTTGTTGGGGGATTTAATTTTTTGAGTTCCAAGTATATATTAGATATGAGACCCTTGTTCATTGTTTGGCTAGTAAAGATCTTCTCCCAATCGGTGGGCTTTCTATTGATCTTGCTAGCTATATCCTTTGCCATGCAGAAGCTTTGCAACTTTATGCAATCCCGTTTGTCCAACCTTTCTTTGATTTGGTGTGTTTCCAGGTCTCTATTCAGAAAATTTCCACCTGAGCCAAGGAGACCCAGGGTTTCTCCATTTCCATCCTGTAATGTTTTCAGAGTGTCTGCTTTGACTTCGAGTTCTTTGCTCCATTTGGAGTTGATTCTGGTGCAGAGTGATATATAAGGATCTAGCTTTAGTTTTCTAAATGTAGTTAACCAATTTTGCCAGCACCATTTACTGAAGAGTTTGTCTTTCTTCCATTCTATTGTTTTAGCTCCCTTATCAAAGATTAGATAGCTATAGTTCTGTGGGTTCATTTCTGGGTTTTCAGTTCTATTCCATTGGTCCTGAGGTCTGTTCTTATGCCAATACCAGGCTGTTTTGATTACAATGGCTTTATATTAGAGTTTGAAATTTGGTAGTGATATTCCTCCAGCAGTGTTCTTTCCGTTGAGGAGTGTTTTTGCTATTCGGGCTCTTTTGTTGTTCCATATGAATTTTTGGATTATCTCTTCTATTTGCTTGAAGAATGAGGGTGGAATTTTGATAGGTATTGCGTTGAATTTGTAGATAGCCTTGGGAAGTATTGATATTTTCACGATGTTAATCTTTCCAATCCAGGAGCATAGGAGGTTTTGCCATTTTTTATGTTCTGTGTTGATTTCCTTTTTCAAGATTTCAAAGCTTTCATCATAGAGGTCCTTCATTCTTTGGTTAAGTTAATTCCTAGGTATTTTATTTTTTGTGGCGCTATTACAAATGGAGTTGCTTTCCTAATTTCAGCCACACTTTTCTCATTGTTGGCATACATAAAAGCCATTGATTTTGGGGGGTTAATTTTATAACCTGCTACTTTGCCAAAGTTTTGAATCAGCTTGAGTAATTTGGGAGTGGAGTCTATGGGATTTTTTAAATACAAGATCATGTCTTCTGCAAAGAGGGAGAGTTCTATTTCTTCTTTCCCTCTTTGGATCCCCTTGATGTCTGCATCTTGTCTTATTGCTGTAGCTAGGCATTCTAATACTAGATTGAAGAGAAGTGGAGAAGGTGGACCTCCCTGCCTTGTTCCTGAGTTAAGAGGAAATGGCTTTAGTTTTTCACCATTAAGTATAATGTTGGCTGTAGGTTTGTCATATACAGCCTTTATTGTATTGAGGACTGTTCCATGGATTCCTAATTTTTCCAAAACTTTCATCATGAAGGGGTGTTGGATCTTGTCGAATGCTTTTTCTGCATCTACTGAAATAACCATGTGGTTCTTATTCTTGCTCTTATTGATGTGATGAATAATATTAATGGATTTGCTTATATTGAATCAGCTTTGCATCCCTGAAATGAATCCTGTTGGTTCGTGGTGTATGATTTTTTGGATGAATTGTTGAAGTCGATTGGCCAAAATTTTGTTGAGAAGTTTTGCATCAATGTTCATCAAAGAAATGGGTCTACAGTTCTCTTTCTTTGATGTGTCCCTGCCTGGTTTTGGGATGAGGGTTATGATGGCTTCATAGAATGTGTTCGGTAGTGAGCTTTCTCTTTCAATTTCTTTGAAGAGTTGGAGGAGTATTGGTGTGAGCTCTGCTTTGAAGGCCTTGTAGAATACCGCTGTAAAACCATCTGGTCCTGGACTTTTCTTAGATGGGAGGTCTCTTATTGCTGTTTCTATTTCAGTGCTTGATATGGGCCTGTTAAGATGATTTAACTCATCTTGGTTTAGTTTTGGCATGTCAATATTTGCTAGGCAAAGGTCCATTTCTGTCTAGTTCTCAAACTTATTACCATAAAGCTTTGAGAAATATTCCCTTAAAATGTTCTGAATCTTGGTTGTTTCCGTGGTGATGTTTCCATTCTCATCTCTGAGCTTATTAATTTGGGTGTGTTCTCTTCTTTTTCTGATATGATTTGCTAAGAGTCTGTCAATTTTGCTAATTTTTTCAAGAACCAACTCTTTGTTTTGTTGATTCTTTCTATAGTTTTTTTTTGGATTCTAATTCATTTAATTCGGATTTAATTTTGATTATTTCTTTCCGTCTACTGGATTGGGGTTTATCTTGCTGCTCTTTTTCAAGGAGGTTTAGATGTGTCATTAAATTGTTAGATTCAGATTTCTTCAATTTGTTGATGTAGGAGCTCAGATCACTCTAATAAGTTGTTGTAGGACCTCAGAGCTATAAACTTGCCTCTTGGTACTGACTTTGCTGGGTCCCACAGAAGCTAGTAATTTGTGTGTTCATTATTTTTGAATATCATGAACATTTGCATTTCCTTTCTAATCTCTTCCATGACCCACTGGTGATTCAACAGTTTTTCAGCCTCCATGTTGTACAGGACTTTCTTTGTTGGCTTTAATATTGAATTATAATTTTATTCCCTTGGATGCTGTTTCTTGGCTCTTACTGTGTTGTTGATGGTTTTCTATGTGTAGTATAACTTTAATGTCTTTTATAGGGCTGGGTTGGTGGAGATATACTCTTTTAATTTTTCTTTGCTACGGACAGTTTTTATTTGACCTTTGGTTATGAAGGAGATTTTAGCTGGGTTCGGTATTCTTGATTGATAATTGTTTGTCTTTACCGCATGGCATCTCCCATTCCAGGCTCTTCTTGTTTTTATAATCTCTGCTGAGAAATCTGGAGTGATTCTAATTGGTTTGTGTTTATAGGTGATTGTTCTTTTCTCCTTGAGAAGTTTAAGGATCCTGTCCTTGGTCTGAATTGATCCTGTGCAGATTATAATGTGACTGGTGGGATTTCCTCCTCTGGTCTGGTCGATATGGGGTTCTATGAGCTTCTTATATCTGAATAGGCCTATCTTTTTGTGTGTTTGGGAAGTTATCTGCTAGGATTCTGTTAAATAAATTTCCTAGACCATTAACTTCTTTCTCTAGGTGCTCCTCTACACCCATTTTCCTCAGATTATGATTTCTGATGGTGTCTTCCAAATGTTGAATAGATCTATCATATTTCTTGGATTGGTCTTGGATATTTGTATGTTCTTTCACTATAATATCTAGGCTGTCTGCAGTCCCCGAGATTCAATCTTCTGCATGCCCTAACCTACTTTCAAGACTTTCTTCTTTGTTTTTTATTTCTTTTTCTTCTAATTGGTCGGCTTGGATGGCTTCAAATTCTTTGTTGGAGCTTTGTTTTAGGTTTTGTATGAACTTTACTTCCTTAATTTGATGTTCAGTGTTTATTCTCAAATCACTTAGTTGACTGGTTATGGTTTCCCTGGACACCCATTCTTTCTGTCGGGCTCCATTCCGCATTCCATTTGTGGTCTACCTGAACTGTTTCAGCTGTCTATTTATGGATTCCATGAATGCCTCTATTGATCTTTGTCTATTCTCATCCCGCTCTCTCAATCCCTGTATTACTCTTTGATTAGCTTCGTCACGTTCACGCAATTCCTGTAATTATCTAGACTGTGCTCAGCCTGCTCACCCATTTCCTGTATTTCTCTTTTACTCTTCTCAACATCCTTATACAATTCCTGCATTAATCTTTAAGTAGCTTCCTAAATGAAATTCCCCAACAACAAATCCTCAAAGAAACAACTGTCCAATAAATAAGTGGGCTAAAGGGTTAAAGAGAAACTTCTCTGAAGAAGAAAGAAGGATGGCCAATAGACACATGAAGAAATGCTCAACTTCCCTAGCCATAAAAGAAATGCAAATCAAAACAATATTGAGATACCACCTCCCCCCAGTTAGAATGGCAAGAATCAAGAACTCTAATAACAACAGAAAGCTGGAGGGGATGTGGACAGAAGGGAACTTTACTTCATTGTTGGTTTGTTAAGTCTGTTTGGGCAGACAGAAACTGCTCTGTGTTAGGCATGATTTTGTGATCCTCCTCCCAGGCTAGTTCAGTGGGAGGGAGATCTATTTTGACTATCACAAAAGAGAGAGATGGTGGTTTCCTCTAATATGGAGATGCTGTGATGAGGCTAGGTTCTGGGTAGGGTTGAGGCCTTTCAGCAAACAGTAGCTTTTCCCTGAGGAGCTAGCTCCTGAGACACTCACAGAGCCCAGCTTGGATCCTTTCTTGGAGTTTATGTTTGCTGAATTTCAATTGTTTGTTTTGGCCGGTGTAGGGTGTTCCAGCCTCCGGCTGACATCATAAACAAATTGTGACCTACTGTGTCATCATAAACCGATAGTGACCTCATCCCCACCTAATTATACCATCAAAATATTATTATAACTTGATATTGTGATGTCATATTGCCATTGTAATATCACTGTCCCATTGGGTTTTTCAAATCTATTATGACTTTATAACATTTTACAAAACTCGTGGCCTTTTTGACTATTAACTTGTGAACTTGTATACATATGATGCATAAAACACAAGACAATCCAATGAGGCACATTGAAGATTACTTTATTTACACCAGAAATTGGCCTGCATTTACCTTGTCCTCGGCTGTACACTCTGTGACAGGCCAGCCCAACCACCAAATCTCAGACATGCAATGGGCAGCCCCACATAGTTAATTGGTTTGCAATCCACCAACCCCCCAAATTATCATCTCCACGCTCCAAACTTCAATAGGTAAGCCTTTTTCCTTTTCCCTTTCCCCCTCCGTCTTTATAGATCTTTCCTTCATTTCCCTTTTTTCCTTCCATCACTCCCTTCTTCTCTTTAGGCTTCTCCCCTATCCACATGCCTCCACTTCTCTGTCCTGGAGGCCAATCGGCATCCTTCCCCTCCTGCTCTCCCTCAAATTCCTCTTCTCCCACATCTTTCCCCTCCTGCTGTCTCACCACTTCCTTCCTTCCAGGTCTTCCCTTGATTTTCTTCAATTCCATTGCTCTCACCATGCAGCCTATATATAGGTTGAACCCCTCCATCACTCAAGTGGTTCTCCTGCCTAACAGTTTTGAACCATCACTTCACAAACTGCCTGTTCCCCAATCATTTCTTCACAGCTCATCATGTGAGGATGACATTCTACCCCCTCCAACAGCATGCCCTGCCCACTTGGGTGGCATGCCCCATGCACTCCAGTGGGTTAGATCATGGGGCCACATTGATTAGTGGGCCCTGCTCATTATTAGGACCATGCTGCTTTATACATCAACCACTGGTTTTCATGTCCAATCAATTCCTTGATTCCTTCCTACCAAATCCTAAAAATTCCCTTCTCTCCACCCAATGATCAGGCTTAAAATGTAAATTTAATAGAAAAAAGGTAAATTATAGGAACACACTAGTTAGCTAATTAACACTTAATATTTCTTATTCTTAAGGGATCCTCTGTCTCTGAACAATCCATCTTGCAGCCTTCTCTGTATATTTTTCTACAACCTATTCCACTTGAGACTGATGGATCCAATGCTGTTTTCCTGCTAATTTAATAGCTGACAGTAAAGAGAGCACCACCAAGTAAGGTCCTTGACACTTCAGTTCCAATTTAGGACCAAGATGCATTTTTACCCACACCAGCGGTCCAGGTAAGAAAGAGTGGGTGCAGTTTCATTTTTTTCTTTTTTCAACTCCATTTCTTAGTTTATTTCACTTACCTGGAGTTTAGTTTTTGTAATTATTTCTGAAGTGAGACTTGTTATAGAATCAACTAAATTACTCTCCCCAAAGAAATTTTCCTTCCAACTGGATTTAATTTCTTAATTGATATTTGAAATTTTATTTTCATCCTGTTTATTTTTTAAACATATTTTATTATTATTATCTCTAAGTAGTTGTACAAAGAAGTTCCCATTCTACAAAACAGTACACGAATAGAAGGTGTCTGACAACATTGTCACCCATCCCTCCTTACCTTTCCCTTCTCGCACCGTTTTTGTAAAAATTGAGATAGGTGATTACATATATTTCACATATTTTACAGTAGTTTGGAATTGTGATACTTAGTTAAAGCCACAAACACATTTTAACCTTGACAAGGCACATTATTGTTATCATGGTCTAAAATTTGTTAATTCTATGAGCTTTGACAATCCAAATTATTTTTCCCACCTCAGGTGATGCTTACATTTTTTCCTTTGGCTTAATGTAGGCTATTCCCTCTTCCCTGTTTCCCTCTCATTCCTCCTTTCCCATCACTGTGTTTGGGTTGCTTAGTTATTTTTCTTCTATGTCCAGTGCAGATCATGGGCCCCTTTGTTTTATGTTGTTCCATTTTCCACTTATTGTGTTCCTCCTCCTGGCTTCCCTCCATTGCGTGCATATTTCTACCATCTACATGGTCAAGAACATGGAGTCATTAATGGTGATACAACAAAATGAGTGGCTGTCCTTTGTTTCTCGAGTCCTGTTTACTTTGTCATGCCTTCTTGCATTTTGGCTTTAGCATCTACGCATCAGGTAGAACCTGTGCCGTTTGTCTCGTTGTTCTTGGCTTACCTCACTCAAATAATTTGGTCTAGTTCTATTCATTTCCCTGCAAATACCATCATTTTGTCCTTTCTAATGACTTCATGGTATTGCATTGTATATTGGTCCCACAATTTTTGGATCTGCTTATCACTTATGGCTCATCTGGGTTGTTTCCAACTCTTGGCTATTGTGAACAGTGCTGCAATAATCATAGATGTGTGTGTGTCTTTATTTACTGGTTCCTGTTGTTCAGAGTAGATGCCGAGGGGTAGTATGGCCAGTTCATATGAGAAGTTGATATTTAGCGTTCGTAGATACCTTCAGACTGGTTTCCAAAGTGGTTGTATTAGTATACATTCCCACTAGCAATGCAGTAATGTTTCTTTCTTTGTATCCCTTCCACCATTTGTCATTGGCTGAATTTAGGATGTGGGCCATTCTGACTAGGGTAAGGTGCTATCTCAGAGTTGTTTTTATTTGCATTTCCTTTACAGCCAGGGATGATGAGCATTTACTCATGGCTTCTTTGCCATTTTTATCTCTTCCTCTGAGAAGTCTCTCTTTAGCTCCGTTGACCATTTCAAGATTGGTTTGTTAGGTTTGTGAAGGGTTAGTTTCTTGAGTTCACCATATGTAATGGATATTAGACCCTTGTCTGATATTTTGCTGGTAAATACTTTTTCCCATTTATTTCCATTTCCTGGTAATCTCTATGATTCCTTTTTTTAGGCTTTTATAGTTTTCATGAAATAGACCCTATACATCTTTGGTTAGGTTAATTCCTAGATACTTTTTTTTTTGAGGTTATTGCGAATGGAGTTGTTTTCTTGATTTCCCTTTCTACTTGTACATTGTTGCTGTACAGAAAGGCGACTGATTTTTGTGTGTTAATTTTGTATCCTGCTACTTTGCCAAATTTGTTTATAAGGTCTAAGAGTTTGGGGATGGAGCTTTAGGGATCGTTATTTTATAAAATATTGCCATCTACAAAAAGAGATAGTTGATCTTTTTCCTGTCCTATGTGGATCCCTTTAATTACTTTTTCTTGTTTCTATTGCTCTGGCTAAGAATTCCAGAACTATATTGAAGAGGAGTGGAGAGAGTGGGCATCTTTGCCTTGTTCTTGTTTTTAGGGGAATTGGTTTTAGTTTTTCCCAATTAAGTATAACATTGGTCTTTGATCTGCCATGAAAGGCTTTTATTATCTTATGAAATGTTCCTTCTATTCATATTTTTTCTAGAGCTTTTAACATGAATGAGTGCTGAATTTTATCAAAAGCCTTTTCTGCATCAATGGAGATAATCATGTGGTTCTTGACCTTGGATTTGTTGATGTGAGGGATTACATTTATTGACTTACATATGTTAAGCCATCCCTGTATCTCTGGGATGAACCCTACTTGGTCATAATGTATGGTTTTTTTGATATATTTCTGGATTCTGTTGGCCACAATTTTATTGAGCATCTGTCTTAATCAAAGAGATTGATGTGTAGTTCTTATTTTGTTGGGTCTTTGCCTGTTTGGGGATGAATATGATATTGCCTTCTTAGAATGAGTTTGGGATTACTCCTTCTGTTTCTATTTCTCTGAAGAGCTTGAGGGTTGTGGGTATTAGTTCCTCTTTAAAGGCCTTTGACAATTCTGTAGTGAATCCATAAGATCCTGGGCTTTTCTTGTTGGAAGATTTCTGATTATTTCTACTATCTCATTGTATGTTATAGAAATGTTTAATTGATTTATTTCTTCTTAGTTCTGTTTAGGCAATTTGTAGTTCTTTGTTTCTCAGGCAGGAAAATAAATTAATTTACTGAACTGCTGCCCATACCATGCATGGTGGAGACACATGGCTGAAAAGGAAGAGGGGTGACCCACCTCTGGGCCAGGACTTATCTAGGCCAGGGACAGGAAGAGATGTGGCCAGGTGGGGAAAAGGTGTGGCCACACTGGATCTGAATGTGACTTCAGGGTCTGGGACCCTCCTAAAGTCAGATGGGACTCTGGTGACCAGAGGTGGTCCAGGATGTGACCTAGCAGGAGGGAAAGCTTACTGCTTCTAGTTCTGCCAGTTACCTATGTAACAGATATTGGGTGGAAACTTAGCCAAGAAGTGGGGAGGTGTCCCTGTTCAAACCTTACATTCCAGCCTTTTGATAATTATGAAAAAGGTCGAAGATTCTCTCCAGCTACTTCCTCTTTGCAAGGGGTGTCAACAGTAGGTGTAAAAGACTGAGATGTGATCCCCTCTGGGAGAAGGCAGCAGGCAACAGCTGTCACTTGGGCAATGAATCCTTAGATGAAGTCTGGAGGAGGAAAGTCTCTTGGACCAAGTATGCAACATCTCATAAGGCATTGAGGGACTGAAAAATATACTAGAGAGAAAATAAATGGCAAGAGGAAGGACTTGGGTTTGGAAATGTTGGTAGAAATTTCCCTAGCTATTTCTGACATCCGGCGAAGGGGTAGAGAAGAAGTCAACTGACAAAGGCAAGAAGATAAATTCCTGTCCAGTTGAAAGGTAGAGAGATATGGACATTAGATGGGCAGTCTTCTTTCTTCTCTTGACCTCCTGGCTCTGGTTTGTCTTGAAAGGGGAGGCACAAAATGGCTGATGTGATATCATCTCCTCTTACTCCTCTTCATGTTCCCTGAGTCTAGGTGCTCATTGCTGGGATGGTTTGTCCCAGTTGGTATTCAAGGAGGCTTGAACTCAAGGCCTGGGCACTGTCCCTGAGCACTTCTGCTGAAGGCTAGCACTCTAACATTTTGAGTTATAGAAACACTTGCACTGTTTTCTGGTTAGAGATAAGAGGCTCGAGCCATGCTTCCAGACTGGCTTTTTGCAGGTTAGTTGCGAGATGGATTCTTAGGGATTTTTCAGCCCAGGCTGGCTTTGAATTGCAATCTTTGCCATAAAAGCCCTTTGTTATTTCCCATTATCGCAACAAGTAGATCAAATAGAATAAGTAGAGCTTACCTGGTCCTTACCAAGAACTGACCAACAAATATTCTGCAATGACAAAATTGTTAGATGGGAGAATCTTAGCACACATATACTAATATGATTGCTTTGTATGCATGAGGCCCTGGGTTTGATTCCTCAGCATCACATAAGCAAAAAGAAAAAAGCCAGAAATGGCCCTGTGGCTCAAGTGGTAGAGCACTAGCCATGAGCTCAAGAGTTGAGGGACAGTGCTTAGGCCCAGAGTTCAGGCCCCACAATGGGACCCTTCCTCCCACCAAAAGAGTCATGTAGTCAGTTCTAGATTACACAACACAAAACCAAAAGGGCAAAACTCAAAACCTAAAATTTTTGACAACAATGTTTAGACATCTTTGCTAACAAAGCACATCAGATGGTTGGGCCTCAGTTACCAGGGTCTGTGAAAAGAGCAACTTTTTACCAGGACACATTTGAATAGATGGATGGAGGAGAAGTAAGCTTGGTGGAAGGGTCAGGATTGGAGGGGGCCAAACGCTTAACCCACCATTTGGCCAAGATGGCGAACTCAAGATGGCAAATTTCTAAAAAAATACAAAGAAAGCATGAACAAAAAATCAGGCCTAGTTTGGCTAGCCTTTTAGAGGGAACCTAGAGGCGATTCCTTGAACCTAGCCCATATCACACTCTTCAGGGCACAATACAAATAATTGTAGAAAAGAAAGGGAGAGATATAGAAAGTTGGACATGAATAGCAGAGAGCAAGGAGAGCCTGATAATAAGCAGACTTCTGACCATGTACCATTGCAGAGGCAAAAATTGTCTAAATTTGACAACATAAAAATATTAGGTGCTCTGCTATCCAAGGAGCACAAGAGGCATTTCAGAGGGGTTTCACAGCTCAGGCATGACTCCCAACACCCCATTAAATGTGTAGGATAGTCAGTCTGGTGAGTGAAGGAGAGATGACAAGGCAGAAGCAGTGTCTCACTTCTCCCATAGCCCACTAGAGATTAATGGCCATGCCCCCAAAACCAAGTATCCTGGGCTTTGGAGGTTACCAGCCTTTCGGCTAAAGGCCATAGGAGCTCTCTGGTGTGGTGCCACATCTGAACAGAGATTGAGCAACATAGAGGCATAGAGATTAGTTTCACTCACCAGAGTAGAGAAGTGGTGTGGACATAGATGTGAAGGCCAGCAATGGTATTGGTGAAAAGTGTCGCATGGTGTCTCAAGGCAGTTTGGTTCACAGAAAAGGGGTGGTTAGGAAATTCTAACATTTCCAAATCAAAAACCCTATCCAATTCATGGTCCCATATGTAAGATATATTAAAAAGGTAGGTTTCATTCGGTAGCCTATGAAGAGAATGCCACACACTATTAAGGTAGGAAAAGTCGTTTATTTACTGACCTGTGCTCCCACCATACATTTTGGAGAAGCATGGCTGAAAAGGAAAGGGGGGATAGCAATTTCTATTTCTGTAGAAATTCATCCATCTCTGCTAGGTTTTCCTTCCTTTGTGAATAGAGTCTGGAATTATTTCTTATGATTGTTTGAATGTCTTGGATGTTTGTTGTAATTTTTCCTGTGGTATCTCTGATATTATTGATATGGGTCTCCTCTCTTATTTTGTTAGTTACTCTTGCCAATGGTCTTTCAGGTTTATTGATTTTTTTTCTTAAAAAGAGCTTTTTAAAATTAATTCTATTTATAGTTTCTTCAGTCTCTATTTCATTAATTTCAGCTCTTATTCTGATTTTCTCTTTCTGCTGAGCAACTTTAGGTTTAATTTTTTTCTTGTTTCTCTAGCAGTTTTGGTTGCTTCATAAGGTTGTTTACTTGGTCTCTATTTTCTTGATATGTGCTCTGAGAACAATAAATTTGCCACTCAGGACTGCTTTCGCTGGGTCCCATAGGTTTCTTTGTGATGTTTCTAGATTTTCACTGAATTGTAGGAACTTTTTAATTTCTTCTTTAATTTATTCTGTAACCCATGTATTGTTCAACTGAGTGCTGTTTAATTTCCATGTGTTTATGTTTTTCATACTTTATGCCTTGTTATTAAGAACTAGTTTGATTCCATTATGGTCAGACTGAATACAGAGTATTAATTAAGTCGATCCTCTTGTATTTGCTTAAATTCCTTGTATTAACTAAGAAATGATCTATTGTAGAAAAAGTTAGGGGTTTGGCAAGAGTTAGACCCTGCTGGTGTGAATGTCTGTAATTCTAGTTACTAAGGAGGCTCAGATCTGTGTATTCAGGTTCAAAGCCAGCCCAGGCAGGAAAATTCATGATGCTTTTCTGGGGTTGTTCAGCACCACACCCTGCCTCATGTCTGGGGTAGTTCACCACCTTTGCCACCATGGGCTAGGCTGGGCTGTTTATGCAAGCCTGTATGGAGAGGCCTTCCACCCCACCAGGAGTCAGGTGTTAACCAGTGATGTTGCCTCAGGCTGGGCTGGGCTGCTTATGTGGGCCAGTATGGAGAGGCACAAAGCGCCATGGGTCTGGACTTGTTCACTGCAACTATCCCTGCCCCAGCTACCGCTGCCGCCCCGGGCTGGTCTGGGATGTTCCTGTGAGCTAGAGCCAAGAAGCATTGTGCCCAGAGTCTGAGTGATTTGCCACTACTGCCAGCTGCTGCTGCTGCTGCTCCAGGTTAGGCTAGGCTGTTTACACCAGCAGGACAGAGGTGCCACGCTGTGAGTATAGGGTCGTTTGCCACTGCTGACAGCTGTTGCTGCTCCAGACTGGGTGGTGCTGCTTGCACCAGCCAGGCAGAGGCACAATGCCAGGGAGGTTGAAAGGAGTCTTCATGCCAGCTCTGCCTTCTGAGATTTGTTTGTATTCTCTGGGTTGGCACCAGCTCGTGGGAGTCTTCTGAGAGTCTTGGAATGCTTGTGGGTATGTTGTCTTCCGAGGGTCCAGAGCCAGGCCACTTAAGCAGCCTGGCAAGAAGTTCCGCCACTCAGCGTGGAGCCCCATCACCAACAAGGGGTGGCGGAAAGTTATTTCCACTTTACTGTCTGTGTAGGTTTGTCCCTTTTCTTTTTTTCACTTACTGTACCGCTCTGAGTAATCTCCTTTTTTTGTGGGACACTAGGAGAAACCGAGCATTGAAATTCAAACTGTATTTGTTTGGGGAGAGCTGTGGTGTGTACCTGCTGTTCCATCACCATCTTGGCCTCTCCCCTTCAGGTGGAGTTTTTCTTAGGTGGACGGTGGGCCTTAGTTACCAAAGGATAGGTACATAAAAGAATATGTTGTAAACCCTGCAGATTGTAGTTTGACATTTCTGTTAATATAGCCTTCCCAAATTTGGGAACCAAAGGGGTTGGTCTACCCTAAAGTATTTCAAAGGGATTAAATCCTTTAACATAAGGGCTACATCTTGCTCGAAGGAGAGCAAAGTGGAGGAGGCTCACCTAGCCATGCACAGTCTCTGTATTTAATTTAGTCTCTGTATTTAATTTAATTAAACTAAATTAAATTCTTTCAAATGCCTTGAACTCTGAGTTCTATAAATGGATTTTAAATTCCAATTTATTCCTAGAGCATTAGTTAATCATTGAGAACTTGGGCCATGAATACAGGGCCATCTTTGGACCCCACAAATAAGGGTAAGCCAAATCAAGAAATTTTTACATGCCTCAGCTCAGCCTGAAAAAGTGTCCACTATTACTAACAGATATGAATACCCATACTTTCCAGGCTTTACCTCTGTGAAGTCCACTTTCCCAAATTCACCATCTGAGGTTCCTCACATATGAATTATTTCCATATGTTCCAGCTTTTCAGCATTTACCTGTTTGGAAATTACAAACACACATTACAAAGAATTGACAGCCTGAGGCCCCACTGGTTTTCAAACAGTTTTAGGTAGTTGTCTGGAGCAATTTACCAGTGTGCAAATATCTACACGTAAACTGAAAGAAAGCTTGAGCCTCTTTACATTTTTCACAAGTCCAGTGTCAACATTTGCCCACATATTACCACTGTTTTTGTTTCTTTCCTTAATTTTAACGACTAGTAACTCTAGAGACCACACTGGTTTTAGAGTGGTCTCCCAAGCTACCTGATCAGCTCAGATGTTTCCCTGTATCTTATGGTCTCTAGGTTCTTTAACTCCTGTATAGTACTCTGAACCTTGAAGACTTCTCCCATATTATTCTCCTTTTCTCTCAAACTTGCTTTCATGATCCCACTCTCCTTCTCAATGAGCTCCTTAACCTGCAAGTGTTTTTGCAGGGTCACAGGAGAGTTCCTTTGACTGGCCAACTGCTGCTCCTTCTCACAACACCTTGGCTTGCTCTACAGCACCTCCCTTAAGTTCACAAAGGTGCTATTGAGAGGTATTTTTTTCCACCTCTTCCTGTTCCATTGGGACAAGATGTTTCTGCATTACATTTATGGTGAAGATCTCAGCAGTCTTTTTGGCCTTTTACTCTATTAGTTTCCCTTTCTAGTTTTCGACTTCAGTGTATTTTTGTGACAGATCTTTCAACTGTTTGTTTAGCTTTTCTGTTTTTCTTCCTAATGTCCTTTCCTTTTGCCTGGCATTCTCTATCAGTGTATGTGGTCCTATAACTCTTTCTGAAGAGTAACAATTTCTTTCTTGAGCCTGATATTTTCCTGTTCACTTTTCTTGGCCTCATCTTCTATGACACAGCACTTCCTTGTCTTCTCTGCTAGCATCTTTTTCCTTCTTTCTCTGTTGCTTGGCATTTCTGGTGACACTCTTCAAAGCTTATAATAGACATATACTACACCCTTATATTAGGTCTGGTTCCATTTTCATGGCCACAATTTCTTAATGCAGCATCAGGGTCTCTTCTTTTCCTCACTTGTTGTTAGCAAGGATGGCAGCATTGCTGTCTTGTGCTTCTGTCGGCCTCTGACCTGTGGTCCCCTAATTTGCCTCATGCTCACCCAGGCTAATGTACCTGAATTTCATTTGATTCTGAGTGTTTTCTAGGTTCCTTTTGAGGATTCACTTTTCATTTTTGACTCTCACAAGTTTATATCTTCAAATCTTTTCTTCACGTCAAGTTATTCTCCCTGTTTTCTCCAGTGTCCAGTGCTTTTAAACTCTTGGTGGGTTTGGACGGGCACATATTGGAGATTCAGTCTTTTATAAGCCTGTGTTTTGAGATAGAAGTGTATGAATTTTTCTTTGCCTCATTTCTTCTTAAGTTCAGAGGGCTGATTTTTAAATTGAATACAACTGGAATTCAGAGCTCCAAGCTCCTTTGCATGTTACTCCCGAGATATGAACACATTTTTCAGGTGGTTAATGTGATTACATAACCTGTCATTTTCTATCTTTCTCCTCCTTGGACATTCCTTTTCCCAATGTCCATTTTGCTTGCAATAAGGACACTGATCTAGTCCTAGAGGTTCCCTACTGCCATTTGCTAATGAATTGTACTGTCTTTGCCAAGGGTTTCTTTATCCCTATTCTGGTGCTCCTATCAAAACTCAACCCCCCTTCTTAGAATCTTTTTTTCCAGGGAATTTCTGTAATCAAACACCTACTGGGCAACCACTTCCAACTTAGAATACACCTTTCTTTCAAAACCTTCTAACTTTTGAAGCTTTCTTCTAATATCTGGTGCTGACTGGGTAACAAAGGCCATATTTAGGGCTCTTTTGCTCTCCAGGGCTTCAAGATCTATAGACTTATAAGTCCTATAGACTTCTGGGAGAAATTTCAGAAAAGCATTTGGGTACTCACTGGGGAACTGTACCATCTCACTCACCTTAGATTGATGACTCGCTTCCTAGCCACTGTGGTATCCTTGCCAATCGAACCTGTCAATAATAGATAATCACTTCCATACCTCAATCACTGTGAGTCTGTGCTCTGTAAGTATGTGGAAAGACTTGCTCCAAATGGTCTGGTTCAATAGTGGGGATACTGTGTGGTCCAAGGACAACTTTCATGTCACCGAGCAGGATTCACTCCCTTTTCTACCAGGTGAAAAGCACCTGTAAAATTTGCTGACACTCATCCCAGATGTGCTTGTGTGTGTGAAAATTACTGTCTCTAATGAAATAATGAGCCCCTGTTTTTTTTTTTCCTGAAAACAATGCAGTTTTCTGTTTCCAGTTATACAGGTCTCTAGTTGTAAAGGGAATATATATTAAAAAGGGTGCCTGCCCAACATCTCCTCCATGCTCTTGTCTCAATGGTAATAAGGGTAACTTACCACATTGTACCACCTCAGGCTGGTACAACTAACCACATTTGGTATGGGAGGATTTAACATTAGAGGTGCTGATGGCAAAGAACAGGAGAGAGAGAGTACATCAACGAATCTTCCTCTGAAGGACTCTATAACCCTGGGGCAGAATATTTTATTTGGATATGGTAAGTTTAGGCCTTGTTCTCCCATCCTGAGAAAAAGTAAACTGAGGTGCATACAGGACACAGCTAGAACTATCAGCATACACACACAGACCAATAGTCACAGACACTTAACTTACATGTCCCAAACCTCTCAATGTTGACCTCTACAGGAGGTCCCAGATGACAGAGAGAATGTCCCAGATTGCCTCTTGAGAAAGCCACAGATGACCTCTTGTGGATGTCACATATGTCCTTCGTAGGAGGCTCGAGATAACCTCTCATGGAGGTTCAAAATGGCTCCCAAAGATAGTGTCCGATGACCTCCAACGGAAGTCCCAGATGTCCTCTCTAGGAGGCTGAGATTACCTCTCAAGTAGCTCCCAGATGGCCACTCAAGGAGGCTACATATAAACTCCAGAGGCGGTTCCAGATAACTCTCTTGAGAAAGGCACAGATGGCCTCCAGAGATGGTCCTATATGGCTTCTCAAGGAAGTCCCACATGATGTCCGAAGATGGTCATACATTTCTCATCAAGGCAACCTGAGATGACCTCCCAAAGAAGTTCCAGATGACCTCAGGAGGTGGTCTTAGATTGCCTCTTAAGGAAGCCCCAATGACTATTTTTGAAGAGGTCTCAGGAGGCCTCCTGAGGAAGCACAAGATGACCTCTGGATAATGTCCCATATGGCCCCTAAAGAAGGCCCCAAATGACCTCCAGGGTAGGTCTCAGATAGCTTCTCAAGGAATTCGCAGATGTACTCTTGATAATGTTTCAGATGGCTTCCCAAAGAAACCATACATGACCTCTCAAGGAGTTCCCAGATGGCTTCCCAAGGATGCCATAAATGACCTCCAAAAGGGGTCCCCAAAACCGGCTGGCATGCTTGCACAGATGCACCTCTAGTGGAGTCTGAATGACATTTGTCCATGTTGGTCCTCCGGAGACAAAAACTCAAGGTAGACTCTCAACTCTGAGGGTTGAAACACTCACTTATGGGGATTTTTGCCTGGGCCTGATGCCATCCAAATGTATGATCTCGATGAGGTCTCTGAAAATTAGGAACTCTCTCGTTGAAGAGAATCCATTGAGACACATATAATAAATGTTCTCCAAACCACCAACCCTCAAAATTATGATATCCAAACATCAAAAGGCAAGGCTTTTTTCCCCTTCCCTTTGTCTCTCCTTCACTACAGAACTGTACTTCCTTCGAGGTCTTTCCATTTTTCCCTTCTAACAGTTCCTTCTTCTCTTTAGGCCTCTCTACTCTCCAAAGGCCTTAACTGCTTTGCCTGGGTCGTCAGTTGCCATCTTTCACCTCTTGCCCCCTCTCAACTTCCTCTCCTCCCAGGTCTTTCCCCTTCTGCTATCACACCACTTCCTTCCTTCCAGGACTTTTCCCTTTTTCTCTTTCCTTCTATTGCTCTGAACAAGTAGCCTGTAAAAATTCTGTACCCCTCCTCCACTCCAACTGCCTAACAGTTTTCAAATGTCATCAGAAACTACCCAAAGCCCAATCACTTCTTAACAGCTCAATAGGTGGGGATTAATGCACCAGCCCCTCCCACAGAATGCCCCAACTTCTTTGGTGGCATACTTTGTCCTCTCCAGCTGGCCAGGAGATGGTGCCTGGCTGATTATGGGACCCTATAGATTATCGTGGCCCTTATGATTATTACAGTATCCTCCTTGTGAATTAGTTGCAATTGAAATTGAAAATTTGATTGTGATATTACAAACTAGTTATGACATCAAAACCCATTTTGACATCATAACAGCACTACATCACAAACCCATTGTAACAATATTTTCATTGTGACATCATGATTCCATTGTGACATCTCAAATCTATTATGATCTCTTAGCTCCTTTGAAAAATCACATGCCTTTTTCAAGATCATAGTCCCTTTGTGTACCCATATCCTTGTTGTTAACCAATGACAATTGAGATCAGACATGGCATTATAACATCAAAAAGTGTTTGTGACATCCTCAACCGTGTGACATCACATTTTCATTATGAGAGCATCAGCTCATTGTGACATCACCAAACTCAATGACATAATCGAATTATGACAACAATTCTCATTGTGACATCAAAGACACATTGTGTGTGTCTCTTCTGTGATTTCATTGTATTTCAAATGTGGCATGAGAGTTGATTATCAGAAACACATGTTTGGCCTACACAATCATTTTGACATCATAATCACTTTGTGATATCGCAGTGCCAGTGTGATATCACTAACACAATGTGACATCACAAAATTCTCCTGTCCTCATAACTTTTGTGACATGCTAACATTGTGATATCTTAGACCTTTTTGCCCTCATAATTTGTTTTTAACCTGATATTTCATGTATGAGATGAGATACCAGAAATCCACTAACATTATGACCATGTGACATCACACTGACAGATGTCATGATCATCGTGTCACGTGACATCACAAAAGGTTTTGATGTCACAATTAGTTGCTGATGCCATACAGGTAAGGGGTCACAGTAGGTCTATGATGTCACAATTTGTTGGTGATATCCAAATGGCATAAAGGATCTCATTTGTCATGAAATCACAGAGAATATGAGTTCACAAATGGACTGTGGTATCTTCAAAGGCATGTATTGTCACAAATGTGATGAAGTCCTAGGAGGAATATGATATCACAGTGTGATACAATGTGCATGATATCTGTCAGTATGATGTCACAATTGTCATGATGTCACAGTGGATTTCTGATATCACATATCATAACAAATATTACAAGGTTGAAAACAGATTACGAGCTCATAAAGGGCTAAAACATCACAATTGCAGCACGTCACAAGACTTATGAGGACAGGGAAGGTTTGTGATGTCACAGTGTGTTAATGATATCACCATGGCACTGTGATGTCACAATGTGATTGTGATGCCATATACTTATGAGATCATAATGGTTTTCTCATATCAACCCACATGCCACATTTGAAATAGAATGAACTAAGAGAATAGGCATTTACAACGTGTCTATAACATCGCAATGACAAAATAATGTCATAATGCTGTGAGGTCATTATAAATTGGTGATGTTGCAAGGACATAATGGTGTCATAATGAATATTTGTTGTCTGACTTGTGATGGGTCACAAATGGTGATGTTACAATAGCATATATGAATTTCATTGTCATGTGTTCACAATGAGGATATGGGCATACAAAGGGACTGTGATGTCCAAAATGCCATGTGTGTTGTCAAAGGTACTTAAGGGTCATGATAGCTTTATGATACACTGTTGTGATGAGGTCACCAAGGGTTTTTGATGTCATAATGATTTAGTAATTTCTCAAACACAGGTCCAATTTCACTTGCTAGTATTTCACAATGTGCATACAAGTTCACAGAAGGATGTTGAAGTCCTAATGGACATGAATTTTTTTTTAATGTTATGAGGTCATATTAGGTTTCTGAACACAATGGGACAGATATCATCATGGCAATGTCAACTCACTACATCATGTCAAAATATTGTGTTGTTGTCACAATTGGTGATGAGGTCACAAAATATTGGTGATGTCACAATGTGTTGGACATGTCACAATGACATGAGGGTTCCCAATTGTGTTTAACTTACAATAAGTAGAGGAGTTCACAAAGGGACTGAGGTTTCTCCAAAAGTATGTATTGTCACAAATATATTGAAATCCTAAAAGGTTTGTGATGTTAAAATTTGACACAATGGTTATGAAATCTGGCAGTGTGATATCACCATGGTCATGATGTCACTGGGAATTTGTGATATCAAGTGTCATATGTGAAATCTAATGAGGTCGACAACAGATTATGAGGATAATAAAGCCAAAGGTATTAGAATTGTAGCATGTCACAAAAGTTATGATGACAGGATATGTTTGTGATGTCACAGTGTTTTAGAGATATCACAATGGAAAAGTGATGTACAAAGGGATTTTGATGTCACAATGGTTAGGAGTTCTTGATTTGCTTATGATATCAACCTACAGGCCACATTTTAAATAGAATGAAATCACAGAAAAGGCATTCATAATGTGTCTATGATGTCTCATGACAATGTTTAGTTATAAATCTATCATATCATTTTAGTTTTGTGATTTTACAATGAGCAGATGGTGTCAAAATGACAATGTGATGTCACAATTGTGATAAACTCACAAACTGTTTTTGATGTTAAAATGTCCTCTCTGATTCTCAATTGTCAATATTTCACAGTGGGGATTTGAGTACACAAAGGGAATGTGATGTCACAAAGCTATGTATTTTTTCAAAATGTATAAGAGGTTATAATAGATTTGGGATGTAACAATGTGATCCTGGTGTTAAAAATATCAATGTGATGTCACAATGGGTTTGTGATGTCACAGTGGTGATGAGGTCACAATTGGTTAGTTATGTCACGAGTTTGTAATATTACAATTATTTGTCCATTTTCAATTGCTCCTTGTTCACCATGAGGACACTGTAATACCCATCAGTGCCCATATAATCCACAGGAACAGATAGTAATCATGGCCTCTTGGTCTGGACCACCAGAGAGAGGGGTGTATGACGCTGAAAGGGGCAGGACATGCTGTTGAAGGAGATAGGATGTCATGCCCCACATGGTGAGCTTCCAAGAAGTGATTGGGTATGGACATTTGGGAAGTGATGATTGAAAACTGTTATGTAGGAAACATATTGCAGTGGGGGAAGGGTACGGCCTATATATAGGCTGCATGTTCAGAGCAACAGAAGGGGACTGAAAAAGGGGAAAGGCCTGGAACGAAAGAAGTGATGAGACTGCAGGAGGGTAAAGAACTGGGAGGAGAGGAAATTGAGGGAGAGCAGGAGCTGAAGGATGGCACCTGGCCACTTGGATAGGGCAGGGCAGGCCTGTCAAGAGTAGAACAGCCTGAAGAGAAGGGAATGGTGGAAGGAAAAAAATAAGACCTGAAATGTAGGACAGGTCTGAGTGAAGGAGGATGAAGAGATAAGAAAAAGCCTTGTCCTTTGAAATGTGGAGCTTTGGAGATCATTATTTTTGGGGTTGGTTGTTTGAAGACCAGTTAACAAATGGCTGGGCTGCTCTGTGGAGTTGTGAGGGTACATGGTTGAGGCTGCATTTAGCTCTGGGCATCCAGCCCAGGTCAAGGTAGTCACTTGTTACAAAATTTATGAGGACAAGACAGATTTGTGATGTAACATTGCATTAATGATATAACAATGTCAATATGAGGTCACAAAGGGATTGTAATATCACAATGGTGATGTGGTCACAATGGGTTTCTGAAATCAAACTATTGAGATAGAATGAAATCATAAAATAGGCAATCACATTGACTCTAGGTCCTCACAATGAATATGTGATGTCATAATGCTATGATGTCATTGTCATTTGGGGATATCACAATGGGCTGATGGTATACTAACAACAATGTGATCTCACTCTCGAAATGATGTCACAAAGCGTTTGTAATGGTACAATTGCATGTCTGATGTCAGTTGTCCTTTTTAAAAGGTGCTAAGAGGTCACAACAGATTTGGGATATCACAAGGTGATTGTGATATCACTGTGGAAATGTGATGTCACAATGGGTTTATGATGTCACAGTGGTGATAAAGTCACACTTGGATAGTGATGTCACAATGAATTTGTAATATCACCATTACATATCTAATTTCATTCTACTAGATCACAATGAAGATACGAGTTTACATAAGGAGCTAGAAGTCAGAAAGGCCATGGGTTTTGTAAAATATTATGCGCACATAATAGATTGGTGAAAATGCAATGGGACAGAAATATCCCATTGGCAATGTGATGTTACTATTACATGAGATAGTATTGTTTTGAAGTCACAAATGGTAATGACATACAGCTGATGAGGTCACATAGATTTGTGATTTCACAATCTCATGCCAGGTCTCTAATTAACAATAAGTATATAAATTCACAAGGGATCATGTATCCAAAGGCATATGTTGGCACAAGTGGCATGAGTATTAACAGGTTTGTGATGTCACAATGTGACTCAATGGTCATGACATCTGGCAGTGTGATGTCACAGTGGTCGTGATGTCACAGTGGATTTCTGATATCACATGTCATGCCTGAAGTATTATGAGTTAAACAATTTATGAGCTTAGAGAGGCCAGAGATCACACTGCCAGCATGTCAAAACATATATGAGGATAGGAGAGACAGTGGGTTAGTGATATCATAATGGCAATGTAGTGTCATCAAGGTATTGTGATGCCATAATGGTTATGTGTTCACAATCTATTTCTGATATCAACACACCTGCCACATTTGAAATAGAATGAAATCACAGAATAGACCATGTGATGTCATAATTCTATGATGTCATTGTTGTTTTATGATGTCATGATGGGCTGATGTTGTCATAATGACAATGTGATGTTTCACTGGTGATAATGTCACAAAGGTTTTGAGATGTTAAAATGGCATGTCTGATCTCAATTGTCATTAGCTCAAAATGAGGATTTGGGTACACAAAGGTCCTGTGATGACACAAAGGCCATGCTTTCTTTCAAAGCTTCTGAGGTCATAATAGGATTGGATGTCATAATGTGAGCATGGTGACACAATGGCAATATGATATCACAATGAGTTTGTGATGTCGCAACAGTGATGAGGTTACAATGGGTTAGTGATGTCTCATCAAGTAATATAACAATGACATATACAATTTCAATTTCTTCTAATTCACTATGAGATACTGTAATAACCAGTGAGGCCAGAATTATCTGTGGGAACCAATAATCATTTTAAATTCTTGGCCTGTCCCACCGGAGAGTGTGGGGAATACCACCAAAGGTGGAGGTCTCAAGCCTCTCATGGTGAGCTGTCAAGAAGTAATTGAACATTGGGCAGTTTGGGAAGTGACGGTTGAAAACTGTTAGGCAGAAGACACATTAGAGGAGGAGGGATACAACATATATATAAGTTGCATTTTCACAGCATTGGAAGGGGACATAAAAATGAGAGCTACCCAGATGGAAGAAAGTGGCGAGACAGCAGGAACGGAAAAACTTGAGAAGAGAGGAATTTGAGGGAGAGCAGAATGTTGGCAAGTGGTCACTGGGGCAAAGTAGGGCAGGCATGTGGAGACTGGAGAGGCCTGTAGGAAGTGGTGGAAGGGAAATAGGGAAAGACCAGGAAGGAAGGACAAGTCTGTAGCAAAGGAGGGAGGAATGGAAAAGTAAAAAGCCTTGTTCATTGAGGTTTGGAGTTTTGGGGATCATAATTTTTTGTCTGTGTGTTTGCAGACAAATTAAGAAAGGGTGGGGCTGCCCATTGAATGTCTGAGGATTGGTGGTCAAGGCTGCTGTTGGACCTGGTTATCCAGTCCAGGATAAGGTAATCACAGTCCCCTTTGTACTGTAAACTGGTTTATTATATTAAATGTGACTTGATGGTTTGTCTCTTGGCCTTAGAAGTTATAAGTACACGAGTTCACCGAAAGATCTTGAAATCTCAAAGGCCATGAATTTTCTAGGATGTGATATGGCCATATAGGTTTGTAAAAACACAATGGGACAGTGATATCACCATGGCAATACCACAATATCATATCAAAATAATGCTTTGATACCACAATTAGTTGTTGATGCCATTCTCGTGATGAGGTCACAATAAGTTCGTGATGTCACAAAGGGTTCATGATGTCAGAGTGGCATGGCAGATCTCAACTTTCATTAATTGGCAATGAATATATGATTTCAAAAAGGGTCTGTAATGTCTCCAAAGGCATGTGTTGTCACAAATGTGATGTCATTCTAACAAGTTTGTGATGTCACAATGTGACACAATACTCATGATATCAGGCAGTATGATGTCACTGGGGATTTCTGATATCACATTTCATACCAGAAATATGAGATTGAAAACAGATTATGAGCTAACAATGGGCTTAACATATGACAATGGCAGCATGTCACAAAACTTATAAGGACTAGTTTGTGATGGCACAGCAGATTAATGATGTCACAAAAGATTGTGATATCACAATGGTTATATGGTCAAAATGGGTTTCTGAAATAGAATGAATTCACAGAATAGGCCTTCACACTGTTATGACTATGATGTAACAATGTCATTGTGATTTATCATGCAATGATGCCATTGTTGTTTGATGATGTCACAATGATTTGAAGGTGTCATAATGACAATTTGATGTCACTGCTTATTTATGATGTTACAATGGTTATGAGGTCACATTATGTTTCTGATATCAACACACATGTCAAATTTGAAAAAGAATGAAAAAGCAGGGCACCAGTGGCTCAAGACTGTAATCCAAGCTACTCAGGTGGATGATATCTAAGGATTTCACTTCAAAGCCACCTCAGGCAGGAAAGTCCATGAGACTATCTCCAATAAAAACCATGAGAAAATCAGAAGATGTGCTGTGGCTGAAGCGTTAGAGTGCTTGCCTTGAGCTGAAGAGCAGGGACAGAACCCAAGCCCAGAGTTCAACCTCGACGACCGACAAAAAAAAAAATTAAAAACAGGCATTCACAATCTGTACATAACATCACAATGACAATGTGATCTCATAATGCTATCTTGTCGTAGTTTTGTGATGTCAAAAGTAGTTGATCCTGTCATAATGAGAATGTTATGTCACACTGGTGATGTCACAAAGAGTTCATGATGTTACAGTGGCATGTCTGATATCAATTGTCAGTTCATAAACAGGGTATAGTTACACAAAGGGACTGTGATGTCAGAAAGGCCATGTGTTTTATCAAATGTGCTGAGAGGTCCAAATAGGTTTGGAATGTCACAATGTGATAGTGATATGAAATGGCAATGAAAGCTTAAAATGGGTTTGCGATGTCACATTGGTGATGAAATCAATGTTTTGTGAAGTCACAGCTCATATTCACATGTCCAATTTCAGTTGCTACTAGTTTACAATGAGGATATGAGTTCAGAGAAGAATACTGAAATATAAAAGGCAATGAATTTTCTAAAATGCTATGAAGACATACTAGGTTTTTGAAAAAAAACATTGGAACAGTGATATCACTATGGCAATGGGATGTTGCCATATGATGACTTAATAAAGTTTTGTTACCAAAATTGGTGATGCCATACTGGTGATGAGTTTACAAGAGGTGTGTGATGTCACAATGTGTTGGTGACATCAAAATGACACATGTGATCTCAATTGTCAACTCACAATGAGTATATAGGCTCACAAAGGGACTGTGATGTCTCCAAAGGCATGCATTGTCTCAAAAATGATAAATTCCTAACAGGTGTGTGTTGTCAGAATGTAACAAAATGCTCATAACATCTATCAGTGTGATGTCACCATGATCTAGATGTCACACTGGATTCGGGTAACACATTTCATACCTTGATTGGGTATGAGAGGATTGGAATTTCACAGTGGGATAGTGATATCACTATGGAAATGTGGGGTCACAAAGGAATTGTGCTACCACAATGGATATTAGATCACAATGTGTTTCTACTATAATAAGTGTGTGCTGTCACAATTGGTTGAAAATATCACAATGGCATGCCGATTCTCAAATGTCTTTAATTCACCATGAAGATATGAGTTCACAAAAGGACTGTGTTGTCTCCAAAGTCATGTGTTGAGACAAATGTGATGAAGTCCTAACAGATTTGTGAGTTCACAATGTGACACCATGGTCTTGATGTCTATCAATGTGATGTCACAATGTTCATATTGTCAGAGTCAATTTCTGATATCAGATGTCATGCCTGAATTATGAGTTTGAAAACAGAATATAAGCTTACTAAAGGCCTAAAATATCCTAATGGCAACGTATCACACATTATGACTAAAAGTTCATGGTCTTTGGAGCTTCAGATTCTTTCTTTGAAATTGTATCCTCATTTTGAACTAGTAGAAATTGAAATTGGACATGTCATTGTAATAATACAAACTAATAGTGACATCACAAACTCATTGTGACCTCATCATCACTGTGACATCACAAACCCATTGTCATATCCATTACTGTTGTGCCTTCACAATCACATTGTGACATCACAAAGCAATTGTGAACTCTTAGCATCTTTAGAATACACATGATCTCTGTTTCATCACAGACCCTTTGTGTACCCATATCCTCATAGTGAGCTAATGAAAATTGTGATCACACATAGCATTGTAGGGTCACAAATACTTTGTGCAATAATTATGACTGTGAAATCACATTGTCATCATGACACCATCATCTCATTGTGACAACACCAAACCGCAATGACACCATACCATTTTTTTCTTCTGTACTTTTTTTATTGTAAGTGTAGTGTACAGAGGGATTACAGTTACATAAGTAAGGTAATGAGTACATATTCTATCAAACATTGCTGCCTTGACATCACATTGTCACTTTAATGTCATAGAACCATTGTGAATGCCTATTCTTTGATTTCATTCTATTTCAAATGTGCCATGTGGGTTGATATCAGGAAACCATTGTGAACTCATAACCTTTGTGACATCAAAATCTCTTTGTCACAGAACTTTGCCTTTGTTATATCATTAATCCACTGTGACATCAAATACTTCTCCTGTCCTCATAACTTTTCTGAAATGCCATTGTGATATCTTAGGTCCTTTGTGAGTTGAAAATCTGTGTTCGACTTCATATTTCAACTATGACATGAGATATCTAAAATCCAATATAACATCATGATATCACACCGCTGGACATCATAACCATTGTGTCACTTTGTGACATCTCAGACCTGTTATTTCTTCACCTTCTTGACTACATATATTTTGTTGACATCAGAATCCCTTCCCAAACTCATATACTCATGGTGAGTTAATGACAATTAAGATCCCACATGCCATTGTGACATCACAAACCCCTTGGTACATCTCAAATCTATTGAGACCTCTTCATCATTATGGCATCACCAATTGTGACATCAAAACATTATTATAACATGATGTTGAGACATCACATTGTCATTGGGAAATCACTGTTCCATTGGGTTTTCACACAGTATGACCACATACTATGAAGCTTCATCTATCACCCGGTATCCTCATATTGAATTATGAATAATTGAAATTGGATGTATCATTCTGATATTACAAACTGTGACATCACAAAACCATTGTGACCTCATCACCATTGTGACATCAAAAACCAAATTGGTCATCTCATTTTCATTGTGACATTATGGATCACAATGTGCCCTTTGAAACATATTATGACCTCTTACCACTTTGAAAACACACATGGCCTCTGTGACATCACAGAACATTTTTGTATCCATATCCTCATGGGGAACTAATGAAAACTCACATCAGACATACCATTTAAACATAAAAAAATCCTTTCTTACATTATCATAATTGTGACATCATGTTGCCATTATGAACCATCAGCTCATTTTGACATGTAAAACTACAATGACATCATAGCATTGTAACATCTCATTGTCATTCTGATATCATAGACATGTTGTGTTTGCCTATTATGTTATTTGATTCTATTTCTAATGTAGCATGTCGGTTGATATCAGAAACCCATTGTGAGTTCATGACCATTGTGATATCATGGTGCTTCAGTAGCATCATATTGCTATTGTGATGTCACATTGCCAAATTGATGTCACAAAGGGATTCTGATGTGACAATGGTTATGACATCACAATGAGTTTCTGATATCAACCCACATGCCACATTTCAAATATAATGAAATCACAGATTTGGCATTCATAATGTAATTATTATGTCACAATGACATAATGGCAAATGCTATAATGTCATTGTCATTTTGTGTTGTCATCAAAAGTTAAAGATGTGATAACAAAAATATGGTGTCAAAATGGTTATCACGTCCCACAGGGTTTATAATGTTACAATGGTTATGAGGGCATAATGTGTTTCTGATATCAACTGATATGCCACACTTGAAATAGAATGAAATCACAGGACATACATTCACAATGTGTCTATGACAGGAAAATGCCAATGCAATGTCATCATGCTATGATGTCACTGTAGATTGGTGATGTCACAATGAGCTGATGATATCATAAGATAGTCTGATTATGTCACAAAGGGTTTGTGATGTCACAATGGCATGTCAGATCTTAACTGCCATTAGTTTATATTGAGGATATGAGAATGAAGTCACAATGACATACACAAATGAACTGTGATGACACAAAGGCCATGTTTTTTGTCTAAAGTGCTAAGGTTCCTAACAGGTTTCATTTGTCAAAGTGTTAATGATATAAAAATGCGTAAGTGATGTCAAACTAGTTTGTAATATCATACCTTATTTCAAATTTCAATTGCTACAAGTTGACAATGATACAAGTTCAGAGAAGGAGATTGATGTCCCAAAGACCTTGCATTTTCTAAGATATGATGAGGTCATAATAGGTTTGTGAAAGTATGATGGTACAGTAATATCACAATTGCAATACGATGTCAAATTATAATGTCATAAGTGTGTTGTTATAATCACAATTAGTTGGTGATGCCATAATAGTGATCAGTTCAAAATAGTTTTGTGATGTCACAGTAGATTGGTGATGTGACAATGCCATTCGACACCTCAATTGTCAATAACTCACAATGAGTATGTGAGTTTAGAATGGGATTGTGAGGATTCCAAAGGTATATGTTGGCACAAATGTGATGAAGTTGAATAGATTTGTGATGTGACAATGTGACACAATGGTCATTACATATAGCAGTGTGATGTCACAATATTCATGATGTCATAGTATATTATTAATATTTTATGTCATACCTGAAATAATATGAGGTCTAAAATAGAATGAGCTCTCAATGGGCCTAAAGTGGCAACATGTCACAAAAGTTACGAGGACAGGACATGTTTGAGTTGTCATAGTTGTTTAGAGTTATCACAATGGCAACCTTTTGTCACAAAGGGATTGTTATGTCACAATGGTTATTAAGTCAAAATGTGTTTTTGATATGAACCCACATGCCACATTTGAAATATAATGAAATCACATAATAGGCATTCATAATGTAAATGTGATGTCACAATGACAATGTGATGTCATAATGGTATGATGTCATTATAGATTTGGGATATCATAATGACCTGATGTTGTCAAAATGACAATGTGATGTCACACCTATGATTATATTGTAAATATTTTGTGATATCACAATGGCATATCTTATCTCAATTGACATTTCACAATGGATATACAAAGGGACTGTGGTGTCACAAAGGCCATGTGTTTTTTCAAAGGTGCTAAAGATGTCATAATGGGTTCGGGAGGTCTCAGGGTGATTGTAATATCACAACAGCAATGTGATATCACAATGGCTTTGTGATTTCACATTGGTGAGGAGGTCACAATGGACAGGACAGGTTTGTGATGTCACAAGAGGTTAATGATATCACAATGGCACTGTGATATCACAAAAGGATTTTCATGTCACAATGGCTTTGAGGTTACAATGGATTTCTGATATCTACCAATATTGCTTGCTTGAAATAGAATGAAATCACAAAATAGGCATTCACAATATGTCTATAATTTCACTATGTCATATGCTGTCATAATTCTATGATATTTAATCTTGGTGATTTAAAAATGGCATGTCTAATTTTATTGGTTATTAGATTACCATGAGGATCCCAAAAGTTGTTATGTGCTGAGTCCTTCAAAAGGCGCATTGTGCTGAGTCCATTACACAGGTTTCTTTGTGCTATTTTTTTTAAGTATGCTGTGTGTTGTCATCCAAAAGGGTGCTATGTTCTGAGTCCTTGAGAGGTAGGTATCCCTGAAAATCACACACACACACACACACACACACACACACACACACATACTAACAGAGGGTAACCATGCACCTGCTTAGTGTGTGGGGTGGATGGAGAAGAATCTTTCCCAGCCCTTGGGCTGAGGGAGGGTTCGATGCCAGGGGGAGCTGCTGGGGTTGGGAGGAAGTCCTGAGCTGAGGTGAGCCTGCTACTTCCATAGCCTGTTAGCCTTAGGGCAGTCAGGGCACCACAAATTCAGGGATGGGGGGCGTGGTCGAGTGGGGAGGGGTTGTGACTGAGGAGAGGACATGACGACAGGATGTGGCCAAGGGGGCACATATCTGCTGCAGCCAGGGGCACATGGGGGCTGGCTCACTTGTGCAGCGTGGGTGGGGCAACCCGGGAGAGAAGTGGGGGGCAGAGAGAGACAGCAGAGAGAAGAGCAGGCACAAGCACCAGGGGAGGCACCATCAATGGCTGGCTTCTGCTGCTGTAGGATCACGGGTCTGGGCCAGGAGCACAGAGCACACAAAGCCAGCACAGCAGGCATATCCCTCCCAAAGGCCCTGGGAGGCTCAGAGGCCATGTAGGCCCTGAGTCTGAGATTCCAGTGCCAGGAGCTCAACTGGGCCTAAGGCGGGCTCAGCCTTGCCACACGCCTGCCGCTGTCCTGGCCCCCTTTTGAGCTCTCCCCATGGCATCACGTTTCAAACATGAGCTGCTGACTTGGACCTGCAGTGCCTCTCAGAGTCATCCAGCGATGTGCCCCAGGCCAGCTTGTGGCCCTGACCATGTCCTGGCCCCCCCATCCTCTGCTCTGATCCTGAGCATCTGCCATGATGTTGCCATTGATGCTTGCTAAACCCAGAATGGCAGCATATAGCATCTCCCAGCAGCACACATGAGTGGCCGTCCCATGGGCCCAAACCTCTTGACCTCTCCGAACCCCTCCTTCCCCATCCCAACCCAGACCCACGACTCCCACTTCCCTTCTCACGTCCCAAACTTGCCTCACCAGTGCCAGGGGCCAGCCCTGGCTCTGCCACAAATGCTCCCAAGGAGTAGGGGGTGGGGGAGTGGGTGTCGACCCAAGGATCCCACCCCCATCCCTAGTGTCAGTGTCCCAGGAAATGGGGAGATGGAGGGTTGGGTGAGAAGGGGCCATCACCAAGCCCCTGGCCTGGAGCAGTGGGATCCACATAGCCCCACATCTTCACCCTTCCTCTCCTAGGTGGGAAGTTTGTGGCTTTATAAAGAGGTGGGGAGCAGCAACTCCACACATGCCTTCTCGGGTCTTTTCCTTTTTTCTGGGAGTGGAGGGTGTTGGATGCAGAAGATAGGGACCCTTTGCTGTGTGACTCCTTGTCCTCTGTTCTCAGTCACTCTCTCACCTGAGGAGGGTATCAGAAAATCCCACTAGGGAGGTGAGAGCACTGGGGGTCAGATGAAAGGTGAGTATCTGGGAGGAACACACTCTCTCTGACACTCATACACCTGGCCTGTCCCTCCCTCCCCAGCTGTCAACAGTACTCACAGGTTGGTCACATTTCCCAGCTCTTCCAGCATCTGCTGGTGCTCCTGGTCCATCTGTTCTCCTTGTCCCTCCAAGAATCCACCCAGTCGCCCAGAAGCATCTAGGCTGGAAGTAGGGAGTATTTCCATGTATGTAGCCTTTAGAACCCCATCCATTTCCTCAACACCATGCCCACCCCAGGTCAGACACCCTCTTGGGGACCCAATGACCCCCTGCTTGTTTTCAGTCCTTGCTCTCAGGAGCCACCTGTCTGGGGATTCCTTCACCCAGCATCCTGGCTTAGGGTTTTGGTGAATGGGGATTTAAGGCTGGTTGTTCCCAAGGGGAAGGGTTTGGCCCTGGAAAAGGCAGGAGGCAGGGTGGTGCTGTGTCATTACAGTGGTGATCCCCTTGGGTGGGAACCCTTGGTTCTGAAAAGGGAATGGGGAATGGGAAACTGCATGCTCCAGCTGTACATTGTCCCTAATGAGTAACCAACAAACTTGAGAGGCACTACTCTGAGTCTGTGTGTGTGTATGTGTGTGTGTGTGTGTGTGTGCGTGTGTGTATGAGAGAGAGAGAGAGAGAGAGAGAGAGAGAGAGAGAGAGAGAGAGAGAGAGAGAGAGAGAGAGAGAGAGAGAGAGAAATCATCTCTCTTTGTACAGCCTGACTGTGCTCAGGTGAGTGATTATTTGGCAAATTCCAGCTGCTGCATGGAAGACACTTTTGTCACTGTTCTGGATTTGTGTGTGTGTGTGTGGTGTGTGTGTGTGTGTGTGTGTGTGTGTGTGTGTGTGTGTGTGTGTGTGTGTGTGTGTGTGACCATGTCTAAAAACAGCAAAAGCATTTTATTTCTCTGTGTGTATGTACTTGTTGTTCTTTTTTCATCAGTACCAAATATGAGCCCAGCCACAATTTTTGTTTTCTCCTTCACAGTTTCATGGATCCTTTATGGAAGATTTCAGTAGACATTCCTTTCCTCCCCTTTCCACCTCTCTTTTCCCCCTTTCCTGTAGCCCACAGTATCTGCTGGGCCTGCGTGTCCCTCCCCTAGGAGACCTGTGTGAACTTGAGTGGACACCTGTCCTTCTATCCCAGGCCAAAAGTTTGGTGAGGCAAGTGTGTCCACAGCTACACTCTTCCAGACAGACACTCTGCTCTCAGTGTATAGTTGGAGCTAATTCAAGGGTTGGGAATGTGTCTGCCAAACATAATTAGGGAAGGAGATAGGGGAAAGGGTAGGGCAGGGGCTGTGAAGCCATGAGGTTTTGGGCCTGGCGTACAGTGTGACATGGCAGATGTTTCACCATGTCCGAGGATGAGAGGGGAACCTTACCTAGGGCGTTTGTGGTCTCTGTGGGCATCCAGGCCCAGGGCTCCGGGACCCCACTGGTGGCGTGGATTCTCTCCCGGGGCAGTGCACCAGTGGTCAATCCTCCCTGGAGTCTGGCAAACTCCTATCTGTGTCCTGTCTGGTATGTTTCAAGGTGGACAGTGGTAGGTAAGTCCATTTCCCCTGCTGGAGCCTACTTGGTATCAGGACATGGCAGTTAGATAGGGATCGATGAATGCCAGTTTCTGTAACCTGCTGTAGGCTGTCTGTAAGCAAAAGAGGACCACTGATTTTGGAACCCTTTAAGTTTGATTGGGACAATTTAAATGCTACATTTTCCAGGGTTTTTTTTTTTTTATTTAAGCTGTCAATTTCCACTAATGCCTTGGATGGACATTTTCAGCTCCCAAACAATGACATTCAAAGAGTCACAGGCAGAGTTCCCAAGCCAGATTATTTCTTGCTTTGAACCTTGTGCCTTGACTAAGCCTTTCTCTGGTAGCTGCTGAATCTCCTCCTGTTCTCTCTAGGGTGACTACCTCAGTCGGGGACCCCCTGGGGAGCAGAGATTGTGACCTTGCCATCCCCAGGCTGCCAGCTATGAGCAGAGATGATTCCCAGCAACTGCACTGGATTCTGGGAGATTCAGAGACCCCAAGCTGCCTCAAAGATCCTTTGTCTGCAACATTAAACTTGGGGGCGGGATGTGGTAGACCATCCTGGCTGGTCCCAGGGGGAGGAGAGGAGGCCTCTTGAGCCAGTCGTTCAGCTCATGGCAAACTCGTTCATACCTGAGTGGGGAACTGAGTGCCACAGTGCTGGTCAGCTGCTGGACAGAGATCTTTGACTAGATAGGCATCCTAGAGACCTTGGAATCCAGTGAGTACCTCATAGCTCACATCCTAGGAGTCAAAACAGTTAAGTGTGGTGCCATCAGGAGGGCGTGAAGAGGGAGGAGAGAGAACTGTGAGAGAACTACATCAGGCTTCATCAGAGGAATAATTACAGGGGATACTTACCTGAATCAGATGGGACTTTTCTGTAGTATTGTCATAGACAGATGGTCATTTATTTATCCCACAAACCTATACAGTGTGCACCATTTCCTGGGAGGTCTTAGACAATGAAAGGTTCCAGGACTCAAACCTTGGTTTGAGCTGCATGCTGGTGCTTCAGGCCTGTCATCCTAGTTACTTAGGAAGCTGAGATCCAAGAATGGAGGCTTTTGGCCCAGCCAGGAAAGCCTGGAAGACTCTTGTCTTCAATTAACTACCAAAAACAAAGCAACAGAAGTGGATGTATGGCTCAAGTCATAGACTGCTAGCCTTGAGTAAAAAGGCTCAGGGATAGCACGTAGGCTTCGAGTTAAAGGCCCATGACTGACACAAAGAAAGGAAAGAGAGAGAGAGAGAGAGAGAGAGAGAGAGAGAGAGAGAGAGAGAGAGAGAGAGAGAGAGAGAGAGAGAGAGAGAGAGAGAGAGAGAGAGAGGAGAGAGAGAGAGAGAGAGAAACAGAGAGATAGACAGAGACAGAGACAGAGAGAGACAGAGAGAGAGGGGGGGAAGGACAGAGGGACAAAAAGAGGAAAGGAAGGAAGAAGGGAAAACATGCAAGACTTGGTTTGGAGTCCCTGGATCAAGGGAGCCAACCATTCACAATCTCTGTGGGGACAGTTTCAGAGATTAAAGCCAGTATGTTGGATCAAGCCACTGAGCCCTCAGCAAGTGCATGATATCCAGGAGCTGTGTGCTCAACCGAGTGCATAGGAAAGCAGCCTCAGTAGACCCTAGGGATCAGGGTGGGTCACCAGGTTACAATCATCCCTGGTCCCAACATTTATTTTCTGGTCAGATAAGAAGAAAGTGTCCAAGGGCTAGGGAGGTATTGGGGTGAAGGACTATGAAGGGTGGGGGCAAGTGATAATTAGGAAGATGAAGAGGGAGGATGATCCCAGGTCAGGTGTGTCAGGATATTTTAGCTATGATCTCACCTGATAACCTAGACTACCAGTGATCGAGGATTTGATCCAGCCACACTGCTATTAAAAGTCCTGGAACCTTGGTTTCACCGTTGACGACCTGGCTGTCGTTCACTGCAGGATGCCTGTGCACTACATCCTTGGGGGCTGGGAGTTTCAAGTGCTCAATCGGGCTCAATCTGAAGATGACACCCCTGGTGTTCATTCTTCCATGAGAGACAGAGGTAAGCATGCCACTGGCACAGGACAGCCTGGGAATGAGGGCGGGAGTTGGGACCCATGTTGCTCTGAGACTTCATCTAGAAACTGCTAGGGCCCTGTGACTGCCATTCTCAGTGGCAGGAGGGGGTCTCTTTGCTGGCTCAGTCTTTAATCTAGATGTCAGATTTGGGATTCATAGAGAGCAGGCTGAAGGTGGGGCAGGGCTGGGTAGAGACTGGTGGGAAAACCAGAGGCACTGGGCTCTGAGCAGGGTTGCTTTTTTGATAATACTCAAAGACAGGAACATTCCTGGGATAGATCAGCCCTTTTCACCTTCCCAAGAGAGAGGGAGATAGAGCTCCCCAGTCTCAGTTCCTTGACCAAGAAACCCTTTGGTTCCCATATCATGTGTTTGGATAACTAGATCTCACTTTACTGTCCAGTGTTGAGGCAGGACTCTGAGAGATCCTGAGGCTTTGATAATTTCAGGGGATCCTCAATATGAGATCGTACTTGAATGTCCTTATTTGGTGCATGGTCAGTCCCATCTAAGACTGTCATGGTGTAGGACAAATTATCTAGAGAATCATAGCAGGGTGGGATCTGTTCTGAGAGTCTTGATTATTATGTGTGAGCTTTGAGCACCCGTGTGCTCACCTGCTTCCCTTTCTTGGGTGGATCTTTGCTAGGAAATGCTTACAATTAGGGGGTGTCTTGTCTTTTATGCTCCAAGATAGGACTCTAACATTTGAACCAGAGCTTTACTTCTAGCTTTTTTTGGGTTTAATTGGAGATAAAGAGTTCTCATGGACTTGTTGCGAAGGGTGGTATCCAACTGCAGTCCTCAGATCTTAGTCTCCTAAGGGGATAAGATGACAATCATGGAAAAGTATCTTTGGCCAGGTGCCAGTAGCTCATGACTGTCATCCTCGGTTCTCAGGAGGTGAGATCTGAGGATCACAGTTCAAAGCCAGCCTGGGTAGGAAAGACCCTGAGACTCTTATCTCCAACAAACCACCACAAAACCAGAAGGGGTGCTGTGGCTCAAGCCTTGAGCTGAAGAGCTCAGGGACAGCACCCAGGCATAGAGTTCAAGCCCCACAACCAAAAAGAAAAAAAGAAAGAAAGAAATTAAAACATCTTTGCTTTCAAAAATGTGGAGGTGTGTGTGGGGGTGCTGTGGTTAAGAGACCAGGTGCTGGCCTCACTGTACAGACATTTTTAAGAACTCCCCAAGTTTTCCCCAGTTTGAAGCCACAGTAGGATGGGCGATGCCTTACCAAGAACTCAAGAGGATGAGGCCTTTGGCAGGCAGTGAGTGGGTGAATGGGTGCAGAGATCGGATTGTTGTGCCTGTATTCACTCCATTGAAGGATGGATTTGGATGCTGAGTGTCAAAGTTTGAAGTCAAGGACTGCAAGAAGTTCATGGCCTGACAAATTGGGTTTCCTCTGGGTATATGAACGTGGCTAAAACAGGGTGCTGCTGGTGGCTCACAACTGTTATCCTAGCTACTCATAAAGCTGAGATGTAAAGACCACAGTTCAAGGCCAGCTTGGTGATACTTCATATCCAATGAACCACCAGAAAACAGGAACTGGTGCTGCGGCTCAAGTGGTAGAGTGATCATCTTCAGATGAAGAGCTGAAAGTCAGTGCCCTGGCCCAGAGTTCAAACCCCATGACCAGCAATAAACAAAGAGGTGGATGAGTTTTCAACATAGCAGTGTGTATGGTAGGAAATTCCATGGTGGGTTATGAGACATTCCAGATATATTAGTGGCTCAATGTTGTGTCTACAGTTAGACTGAGTACGATAGTGCCATCTTCTCATACGTCAGATATGATCCAAATGGAGGGAGTTTGTGGTTCTGTTCTCAGGAACCGCTGAGGCCTTGGAATGTGTGTGTGTGTGTGTGTGTGTGTGTGTGTGTGTGTGTGTCTGTTTATGTGTCTGTGTGTCTCTGTGTGTGTAATTTTCCCTCATCTTTCTCTGTCCCCTTCTTAGGTGCCTGTCCTCCTCTTTCTGACTTCAGATGTTGTCCTTCCTCCACACCGACCTTGCCTTTAGCTCCCTATCAGTGTCTATAATGAGTCGTAAATTGCCAGTGGCCTGTGTTCCATATTTTCTCTGGGGCACAAGTCTAGCTGTCCAAATATTTGGACGCCTCCAGCGGATTCTGGTACAGCAGTGCCAGCTGGCATAAGGTCTCCCATGCCTCAGAGGGAGGGCCTCAGTCATACGATGTCCTGTCCTTTTCCTAAGCTGGGCCTCTGACATCCCTCTCAACAGGCTGGCAGTGGAGTGGGGAATGGGGGGTTGCTGGTGGCTCTGGCCAACTCAAGCTTGACAGCTGACTGAAGGCCACCCGAGCAAGGAGGATCATGGGCTACATGGGAAGTGAGACCAAGGTGGCTTGGAAATATTGGTCAGTGTCTAGGAAATGTAAATGTACTTTATCACAGGAAAGTCTATCTTCTGGCTCCAGCTGGGCCTTCTAGACAATTCCGGAAGCCCAGAATACAGAGGCACAGACTTTAGATTCCAGGGCCAGGGAGCTGGTGGATGAGAGACTGGTATGACCAATAACTCAATGTTCTAGTCTTGACCTGGCTATGCCCCTCCCCCCTTGTGTACGTTCACTTCTTAACCCAGTGTTGGCCACACACTGGCCACATGTGGCAGTACTGTGGAAGTGGCGGAAGTGGAGGTGAGATCTAGGATGACCAAAATCTGGATTTATGGCCTGTGGGGCTGGCAAAGGGTGTCTTAAAAAAATCTTTGAGCTGTAACTCAGGGCCTAGGCACTGTCCCTGAGTTTACTTCGCTCAAAGCTAGCATTCTACCACTTGAACCACAGCTCAAATGTTATCTTTTTTAGTAATTTAGTGGACATAAGAGTCTCATGGACATTCCTGCCTGGGCTGGCTTCAAGCTGCCATCCTAAGAGCTCAGCCTCTTGAGTAGCTAGAATTGCTGGCACCTGCTAATGATGTTAGTGTGTGTGTGTGTGTGTGTGTGTGTGTGTGTTTGTGTGTGTGTGTGTGTGTGTGTGTGTTTACCGGGACAAGAACTCAGAGCCTAGATGTTATCCTTTAGCTTGTTTACACTAGGTTCGTGCTGTACACTTGAACTACAGTAGCTCAACTTCCCAGCTTTTTGGTGATTCATTGGAGATAAGATTCTGCCCAGGCTAGCTTTCAATCTTGATTGATCCTCAGATCTCAGTCTTGAGTAGCTAGGATGACAGGATTGAGCCACCTTCGCCCAGCTGATAATGGCCTTTCTCCACAGTGGACTTGGAGCTTCTGAATTATTCTTTATTTTTTCTGTGCCTCTACTGGGGCTTGAACTCAGGGTCTGGGCTCTGGTCTCTTAACATTTTCCCTCAAGGCTGGTACTCTACCACTTGAGCTACAGCTCCATTTCTGGCTTTTGGTGGTTCATTGGCAAGAAGAGTCTCACTAACTTTCTTCCCCTGAGCTGGCTTTGACCCCGATCTCTGATTTCAGTCTCTTGAGTAGCTAGGATTTCCAGAGGTTGAGCCACTGGTGGCATTGGGTAGAAGCTTTTCTTAAGCAAGGGTTCTTCCCTGAGTTTGCCCTGAATCCTCCATGCAAAGGAGGCCTTAGGGTCAGGAGCTGTGAAGAATAGGCTTTCAGCCACAGGAAATGTCTGGTGTCCATGGTGAAAAGTCAAGCTAATCTTTCCCTGGGCCCCATTCTGGACCCTACCCTCTGCCCTACCTGTGAATCAAGTACAAACCATGACCCAGCCTTGAGTGTTCAGCCAGACTTGTCTGAAGACACAGAACCTTCATTCCCCAGACACCACCTGCTCTACACCACACCTTAGGACCTTTGCCCATGCTGTGTACCCTCTGCCTGAGGCACTCTGTCTAGTTCCACATCTTAGAACCTCTGTGGAATTTTGGCACTAGTTATATCACCTCCTGGAGCAAGTCCTTCCTTCCATTCTCCCTCTTTTAAAAAAAAAATATTGAGTTCCTAGAGATGAAACTTCTTAGGCTGACTGGCAAATGCTCTATATTGGTGTGTGTGTGTGTGTGTGTGTGTGTGTGTGTGTGTGTGTGTGTGTGTGTGTGTGTGTGTGTGTGTGTGTGTGTGTGTGTATGTGTGTGTGTGTGTGTTTGTGTGCCAGTCCTGGGGTTGAAATCCATGGCCTGGATGCTATTCCTGAGTTTTTATGCTCAAGGCTAGCACTCTACCACTTGGAATACAGCTCTACTTCTGGCTTTTTGGGTGTTTAATTGGAGAAAAGATTCTCATATAGACTTTCCTGCCTGCACTGCCTTGCAATTATGATCCTCAGATTTCAGCCTCCAGAGTAGCTAAGAGTATAGGGGTGAGCCACCAGCACCTGCCATCTCCCTCTTACGTATAACCTCGGCCCTCCTCTGAGTCCCAGAAGAGTATGTCTCACCAAGCTCACATTTTTTTTTTGGTAATCTTGGGCTTGAACTAAGGGTCTGGGCATGTTCCTGAGTTGCTTTTCCTCAAGGCTACATTCTATCACTTAAGCCACAGTGCCACTTTTGGCTTTTTCTGTTTATGTAGTACTGAGGAATTGAACCTCGGGCTTCATGCTCTCTAGGTAAGCACTCTAACACTAAGCCACATTCGCAGCCCAAGGCTCACTTCTAACAGGATCTAGGAGGGTGGGATTTCAGCACAGAAATCACTGGCCATTTTATAGCTTTGCCAGGATTTGGTATCACCCTGAGACTCGGCAATGAGGATTGATGAATGATTTATAGCCACCAGGCCCCAGAGATCTAGGCTCACATCCTACAGAGGGATAGGAAATATGGAGTCAGAACCTTCCACAACTCCTACAGCCTAGGAACTGTGGTCTCCCTGGAGGTAGTGGCTGGCTAGATTTCCCAATGAGATACCTCAGCCAGAATGTAATGCACCCGTTGCATACACCAGCCCAGGCAAGCCTTCGGGGTTTTACTTATTAAATGGCAGAGAAGGATGCTTTTTTCAAGCTACTGGCTCATACTTAGTACTCTCTGAGGGCTTTTCCCAGCTTGCCCAGGTTGGGGGTCTGGGAATGGGCAACCTGCTGAAAGCCCATCGTCCATACATCATCCATCTATACACAGAGACATGGAATTACTGAATTCTTTTATTTCTTTGGCAGGTACGAGGTTGAAATATGAGACTAGGCCCTATCCCTGATCTCCTTTTGCTCAAGGGTAGAGCTCTGCCTTTGAGGCACAGGCCCAACCCATGGGCATATTTTCCTGTGAGCTCTTAGAAATAAGAGTGTCTAGGACTTTCCTGCTCTAGGTGAATTCAAATTGGCATTCTCTACACCTCAGCCTCCTGAGGAGCTAGCATTAAATACAGGAGCCACTGACACATGGCTTTCTTTTCTTCTTGTTGTTCTTTTTAAAATCATGACAATCTGAAATCTTCACAGTGTTATTCCAATTGTTTACATTTGAAATAAATCATCGAGGCCTGGAGTTAGAATGCCAGGACTGCCACTCACAAATGGAGGGAGATCCTGACAAACTCATTCCTATTTATGTGAATGCAAATGGAATGTTATCAAAGTAATGATTAAATTTGCAGTTAATTCATGATTCTATTTTAGAATGCCACAGAAATATTATTGAATTTAAATCTTCCATTCTAGCACCATGGTATGATTCCTTTAATGGAAGGATATTGACTAATTTTTAATTAATGCTTTTATAAGTATTCAGCCATTATATTTCATTAAATGGAGACATAACTTAAACTAATAACTGGTAACTATATATATATATATATATATATATATATATATATATATATAATTTAATGATATCCTCACATTCTCCCTCTAAGTATATATATATATACATACCGCAATCTACACATCTATCAGTATATATATTGGGCACTATTGTGGCTTGATCACAGGTCCTCAGAATTTCCTGGCAGCTCAGTTTGCCAGAGGATGGTTATCTAAGACTGTGACCCCATTTATGCATTGGGCATTCTAGGCCATGAGTTGAAATCCCAGCATGGCCAAAAATTTATTCATGGAGTAAGAAGCCAGTTTTGACACTTTTTTTTCCTGAAAAATATCCTGGGTCTCAGTATGATATATAATCTATATGCAAATATATCCTGTATGATAAGATGTAATAAATGAAATGTTATGTGTGTAATAATACTAAATAAGTAAGTGTAATAAACGTCATACTCACTAAACTCATGCATGTAAATAAATCTCATATATGAATATTAATTTTTTCAGTTCTGGGGCTTCTATTCAGACCCTGGGAACTGGTCTAAAATTTCTTGTCTTCAAGGACGGTGAGCTTCCCCTTCAACCACAGTGCCACAGAGTTACCCAGATGCTGAGTTCAAATTCCAGGACTGCCAGAAAAGTGGTGCAAATTCCAAGCCAGGGCTTTTTTTTTCCTTTGGCTAAGCACAGGGCTTGAACTCAGGTCTTGGAATCTCTTGCACAGTTGACCCTTGGATCCTAGGACCCAAGTTCAAATCTCAGGGTTGGCAAAAAATAAAAAGGAGAAGGATAAAACAGAGAAGTTCAAGAAGGTGGTTTTACATTTTTTCCCCTTTGCATTCTGACCATCCTGGGACTAAATGAAAAGGCCCAGAAAGTGTACATTACCTTGCTTGCTGACGTTTGGCTGGCTATTAGGGAAGCCATAACCGAAATTTCAACTTAGGCCTGGAGGTCGAATCCTGGGACAGCCACAAATGATTGTTGGGAGATTCTAAGAAATACATGCCAATATACATCCATACAAATGGAATGTTATAAAACTAACAATTAAATTAGTAGTTAGTGTATGAGTATACTATAAAATTATACACAATAATTACACTACTTTGACTAATTTTCAATTAATACCTTGTTATACATTCAACCATGATACTTAAAACTTGAAGGAATAATTTATTTGTCAATAATTACTAGTAATATATGTAATTTCATAATATACAGACAACTTTCTCTTGTTTTATACATATGTTTACATATATATATATATATATATATATATATATATATATATATATATATATATATATGTCAATCTACGTATTTATCTGTTTATACACTTGTCACTACTGGGGCTCAGTTGTATAGTAATGGCTTGTACATACAAAGCCCTGGATTCTATTCTTCACTACCACATGCAAATAAAAATCCAGAAGTTGTGCTGTCACTCAAGAAGTCGAGCACTAGCTTTGAGCGTAAAAACATAGGGACTATGTCTAGACTCTTACTCAAGACCCAGGACTGACACCAAAATAAGATTGAATGTTGTGTCTGCAACTCTATAAATATAGGACTTCAAATAGCTCATCACAGAGCAAGCCATGAGTCTGGTGCTGACAGCTGCCATCTGACTTAGCCAGAGGTATGCCACTGCAACCCAGCTCCACAGAACCACATGCTGCTGGCTCACTCACCCCTGTCATCCAAGATATTCGGGGACTGAGATCAGACAGTGAGGGGTTTAAAACCCAGCCCTGGCAGGATGTCTGTGAAACTCTGTGCTGTGCCTCAAGCAAAAGTAGTACCCCCAACATTTTAGTGCAATCCCTATGGCTGACTCCCCCCGCAAAAAAAAAACCTCAGCAATCTCAATCATTAGATGTGAACTTTGTGCAGTTTGTGATGTGTTATTGAAAGAATGGTGATACTGATGAAAGCACCCTAATACTAATGACAGTTTGTGGGATACAGCTATGTGATGAGTTCTTCCTGAGGTGCTGGATCCTTCGTGTGGTGCTGTTTGCTGTGTCCTGCTCAGGATGCTATGTGCTGAGTCCTTCACAGGGTGCAGTGTTCTGAGTCCTGCATTGAGTGCTGGGTGCTGTGCGCTGAATACTGTAAAGAGTGTAATGTGTGTTGTCTTTCAAAGGGTGGATTCTTTCATCTTGCCCTTGTAATAGCTCCACAACTTGGATGATTAGGCAGACAAGAATATTGAGGCTCAGATATGTCCCCATGGCAGGGACAAAATTATGTATTACTGAAGACTAGTGAGTTGTCTACTGCAGACAATTGTTTTGTTTTGATTTTTCTCAGTCACGAACCTTGAACTCAGGGTCTAGGCGCTGATCCTTACCTCTTGGACTCATGGCCAGCACTCCACCACGTGGAGCCAAGGACCCACTTGCAGCAGAGTGCCACAGCCTAGGGTTGTATAGCCAAGGTCTGTCATCCTGGCTTCTCAGTAAGCTGAGATCAGATTATCTGGGTACCAAACTATCCCAGACACAAAAGGTCCCATGAGAATATTATCTCCAATTCATCACTAAGAAACGTGAAGTGGAAGCTGGGTGCTTGTGGCGCGTGCTAGTCATCCTAGCTACTCAGTAGGATGAGATCTGAGGATCATGGTTCTAAGTTAGCCTGGGCAGAAAAGTCCGTGAGACACTTAGCTCCAATGAACCAACAGAAAACCGGTGGCTCAAGTGGTAGAGCACAAGATTAGAGCTGAATTGCTCAGGGACAGCACCCAGAACCAGACTTCAACTCATACAACTGACAACAACAAAAAAGACATAAGCAAACTAACAAACCTGAAGTAGAGGGCTGAGAATGTGCCTTAGGGGTAGAGTGCTTTGCATACACAAAACCCTAGGCATGATTACTCTGGACCACATCACTAGGAAAAAGCCTGAAATGGCTCTGTGTTTCAAGTAGGAGAGGGCAATCCTCGCACAAGAGAAACTAGATACAGTGCTCATGTCCTGTGTTCAAGCTCCAGGACTAGTGTATGCACATACACACTCGCAGGTGTGCTCGCTCACTCACACGCAAACACACACAGAAAGTAGAAGTGAAGCTGTGACACAAAATGGGAAAGCAGTAGACTTCTGCTCTGAGATCATGGTCAGCACCCACGCCCTGTGTTTAACCCCAAATCTTAGCCTCTCAGGGCCCAACTAGGAGAAGTCAAAGGTTTCAAAACCTGATGAACTTCACCAGCCCTAGATGACAGGAAACTTTGTGATATCTGATATGTTCTTGGATTTCCGAAGCTTCCGGAAAGCTAGGAGAGGCATCATAGGCCCATCATCGTAGGTTATAAAACATTTAATTACGTTCAGTGCCCTAGTTGTCTGCCAGAAGGACTCCTGAATTATATTGAGCCCTGTATCTGAACATCAGAATATAGTCTCACAAAGGCAGGATAAATGCACAGAACTTGGCCTTCCATGGGAGGTGGCATAAATGAAGGCTTCCTGTTAAAATAGAGCACTAGGGAAAGAGATCGTTTGGCTTTCAGAGCCTGCCCACACTCCTCCTCACTAAGTGGCCCAGATGGAGTTGCTTGTTACACAGCTGTACAGGATTGAGGCCTTTTGTGTGCCTGTCAAGACAATGAGAGAGACTTCTTCCAGCAGGACTGGAGTGCAGAGCAACCTTCAGGCTATATTGGGAGCAGTGAGGGGAGCCCTGGAACACGCAATGTCATAAAAGCATTCTCTGTGTTATGAACTCATAGTATTGAATAATTTCCTAGCTTGGTGCCATTCATCATAGCTACTCTACTCTGGAGCTTTACTTGTAGGAATACATCCATACATAGACAAAGACGTGGAGATAACAGGCTCTTTTTGAGGAGGCAGGTCCTGGCTTGAACTATGAGCCTGTGCGCTGTCCCTGAGCTCCTTTTACTCAAGGGTAGTGCATTAAGCTTGAGTCAAAGCCCACTTCTGGGTTTTTCTGTGATCTCTTAGAAATAACAGTGTCAAGGACTTTCTTACACTGGCTGGATTCAAATTCAGATTCTTTACATCTCAGCCTCCTGAGGATCTGGGGTTACAGTCAGCAGCCACTGGTACCATCTTTCTTTTCTTAATTTTTTTTAAATCTGGACAATCTGACTTCTTAGCGGGTCATTCCAATGGTTTGAACTTATAAGAGACTACCCAATGTTCTTTATAGCTGCTTTCTCGGAGAAGGATTTTCTCTCCTCATCTTCCACTCTGGTCACAGGTTTGAAGCCAAAAGTGAGAAACGAGTGTAACAGGATTGAGGAGCAAATGTCCACAGGACATGCCAGTTCTGTCACTTAGCATTGAGCTGCAGTGAATTTACTGTCTCAGGATGAGAGGACCAAAAGCTGGAGTGATCTTCATACTTTCTGTATTACTCCTTTTGCCTATAAAATTATCTAATAATTATGAGAATTGTGTGTCTCCAACCTTAACTATCTAGGACACACTAGAAGTATCTTCAGGTTTCTATTTTTATCTAGTACGTCCTGAGATTTATATTAAATATTTGTGTGGAGCGGCTCCTTGGCAAATCCCTGAGGAAAGCTGCTTGAATCCTCTTCAGGAGATCGCCTTCCAAAGCCAGCCCAAGCAGGAAGTCTGTGAGACTCTTATTGCCAATAAACCACCAGAAAACCAGAAGTGGAGCAGTGGCCTAGAGGGTAGAGCTCCAGTTTTGGGAGAGAAAGCTTAGCAGGAGATACAGGTCAGACCAGGCAGGAAAGTCTAGGAGTTGCTTATGTCCAATTAACGACCAGATGGCTTGAAGTAGAGCTATGGCAGTATTAGAAGATCAGGCTTGAGCAAAACAGCTGAGGAACACATTGCACCCTGAGTTTAAACCCTGAGATGTCCAAAAAAATAAAATTCAAAAAGAGAAGGCCAAGTTTATGTATCAGTGCCCTACTTAATTACTTGTGTATGTTACTTCCTTGAGTGCAAACAGACTGTATGCAAAGCTTTTGCTTTCATATACTGATTTATTTTTCAGATATGCTTGTTACGCATACTGCATCATTGTCTTTATTTCAGCCCCATCGCTTTGTTCTTCCAGGGTTCCAGGCCTCTGTCCTTATACGATGTACATTGCAGCTCTCAGCAGCCTATAGTTACATTTTATTATGAGGCCATTCCAGGAACAGTCACAAATAAGGCAAGGGAAGAGAAGATCAGGGTTTATAGAAATATCCGGTATTCAAAAAATTACACTTGGGGACACAAACTGTAGCATACTTATGTAAAAACTACCATTAAGAACAAAAGATGAGAGGGCAGGGAATGTGGATTAGTGAGAGAGTGCTTGCCTAGCTTGCACTAGGCATTAGGGTTATGGTGAGGATTAGGGTTAGTGTGATGTTTAGGGTGAGGGTGAGGGTTAGGGTGAGGGTGAGGGTGAGGGTTAGGGTGAGAGTGAGGGTGAGGGTGAGGGTGAGGGTTAGGGGGTGTGTGAGGGTTAGGGTTAGGGTGATGGTTAAGGTGATGGTGAGGGTTAGGCTTAGGGTTAGGTTTAGTGTTAGGGTGGTTGTTAGGGTTAGGTTTAGGGTGATGATTAGGGTTCGGGTTAGGGTTAGGGTTAGTGTGAGGATTAGGGTTAGGGTTACGTTTAGAGATAGGGGACACGTGGGGACACAAACTGTAGCATACTTATGTAAAAACTACCATTAAGAACAAAAGATGAGGGGGCAGGGAATGTGGATTAGTGAGAGAGTGCTTGCCTAGCTTGCAAGAAGCCCTGGTTTCTATTCTTCTGTAGTATATACAGAGAAAAAGCCAGAATTGGTGCTGTGGCTCAAGTAGTAGAGTGATAGAGACAGTGCCCTGGCTTTGAGTTCAACCCAAGAAATGTCAAAGAGATATATAAGTAGGTAGGTAGGTAGGTAGGTAGATAGATAGACAGACAGACAGACAGACAGACAGACAGACAGACAGACAGACAGACAGACAGACAGTCAGACAGACAGACAGAAAGACAGACAGACAGACAGACAGACAGACAGACAGACAGACAGACAGACAGACAGATAGATAGATAGATAGATAGATAGATAGATAGATAGATAGATAGATAGATAGATAGATAGATAGATAGATGATAGATAGATAGATAGAAAAATTATACATGAATCTGCTCTTGGATGTCAGGAGAAAAGAAGGGAACAATTCCCAGTCATGAAGCCTTCTGCAGTGTGCCAGGACACCAGCATGACCTTCACACAACCACAGAGCAGGAATATTGTCTCTTTCCCACTTCTCAGGCAGATGAATGCCCCAGAGCCAAGAAGGCAAAGCCAGGTTCTAACTCAGGTGCTTGGAAATAGAAGAGAAACAGCCCTGCCTGTCCTTGGACTGGGGATTTGCATTAATGATGTGGAGAATTAAGGAAGGAGAATGGACTGGCAGAGGTAAAAGAAGGGCCTTCAAATCTGACAAATGTAGAGTAAAAAATCCACTCCCTAAAACAGAGAGCAGGGTTTTTCTACTCTGTTCCTTCCCTCTCTGTCACTAAACTGACTCTCTATTGGTAACCTAAAGATAGCCTGAGGCTCCCTTCACCTAAAGGAGGAAGGTTATTCATTGTTTGAAGAGGCTGAGAAAGTGTGACCTTGGTGTAACTCTAACAAATGTTTCAGGTTTCCATTCATTGCTGGGTGTGCCTGGAATGAATGAATGAAGTGGTTTGCAGCTCACTTCCCTGTTGAGTGTGTACCTTCAGCCTCCGAATCCTGCAAGCCTAGGTCTCTCCACCTAGCCTGGCTTTTGATACTGTTTTCTGTCCTTCAAATACAGTGTTACACTGGAGTTCTTCCTGCTAACAGGGATAGGGCTTGAATCCTGACAATTTCATTTGAACCTTGGATGGATCAATGATGTTTCTTTCCTTTTTCGACAGCACAAGAATTCTAATAACATTTAGAGTTCTAGTAACTTCTCATCACCAAGGGAAACACAAGAAGCTGTTGAACATCTGACCTTTCAGAAGTGGAAGTCAGAGTGTCATAGAATTTCCTGCCCTGGTTGGCTTTCGCCTGTAATCCTGAGATCTCAACCTCCTTAGCTAGGTTGATGGGTGTAAGCTACTGTTGTTCTGCTAGGTTCAGGACTGTAATGACATTGACAATACAAGTTAACTGCTTATCACAAAAGGCTTGGGGAGCATATTAAGCCTTTCAACATTGGACCATTCAGATCCCTTTAGCACACAGGCTATAATGCTACAGTCTGAGATTGCTGGGCAAGTGGATCTGCTACACTTCAACCTTAAGCTCTGACTCCAATTCTGGCTTACATCAGCGTTTATTTTCCAGAGAATGTTCTCCTAATTAGCAGATAGGAAAATTACTTTGATTAACCCTTACTTTTTTCCTGTTGTGTGTCTTGTATCAAGCCTGGGCCCTGTCCCTGGGCAATTCATCTCAAGGCTAACACTCTACCACTTGAGCCACAGCACCACTAGGTTTTTTTATTGGTGGTACATTGGACATAAGAGTCTAACAGGCTTTCCTTGCCTAGACTGTCTTTGAACTGTCGTCTTCAAATCTAAGCATCCTCAGAAGCTGGGGTTCCAGGTGTGAGCCACCCGCATCTGGCCAATTTTTTTGACAGTCCTGGGGCTTATTTTTTTCAAGGCTAGCACTCTGCCATTTGAGCTACTCCACTGCTTCTGGCTTTTTCTGAGTATGTGGCACTGAATATTCAAACCCTGGTAATCATGCATGTTGAGCCAGCTATTTACCACTAAGCCACATTTCTAGGCTCTCCCTTACAATCTTATCCCACAACTTGTCTGTCCAAAAAAAAGGCTTCTGAGTATAAATCATTAAAGAAATCCCTTTAGGAAGTTGTTCAAAGATAAATAAGACAATGTTCATACTTGAGAGAGACTCTAAACATGTGAAGACTATTACAAATGCCTCCATTTAATTATGTATCATGTTTCAACAAAAAAAGTTTTAATGAAAAATGAATCAATGTCCTAAACTATTGTTTATAATTTTATAATAGATGTGCAAAATGTAATAAATATGTGTATCATAAACTAAATAAAATACACAATAAATGAATGAATCACATAAAAAATAAAAAAATACAAAACCAATAATAAAAATCATAATATGTAATAAACATAATTATGTAAGTATATATCCTATATTACACATGTGTAGAAATATCTTTTCCATTGCAGGGCCTCCATTCAGGCCATGGGAACTCTAGTCTGAATTTCATTTCGTCAAGGACAGTAAGCTTTGACTTCACCCATGGTACAAAAGAGTTAGGTGGACGGTGAGATCAAATCCCACCAATGGTAAAAATATTGGCCCAGTTCCAAGATAGTGACTTAATTTTTTAATGAAAGCAGTTATGTTTATTCAGTTACATACTGAACATTAAAAAAAGCAGTGTAGAATTTTGTACAGCTAATCAGACGTCCTTCCCTTACTCCCAAAGTGCTTCTCTGAACACTACATTTTTTCTTTTTTTGTATGTTTTTTTTTATTGTAAAAATGTTGTACGGAGGGGTCACAGTTACTTGAGCAAGGTCATGAGTTTATTTCCTATTGAGCATTGTTGCCTCCTCCTTGTTTTCCACCTACCATCCCTTCCCTCCCATCTCCAAAACTACTCCCCTTGCCAAGCTGAGTAACTTATTTTTAGTTTTGGCTTGGCATGGGGTTTGAACTCCGGTAGTGGCAAATCTTCACTTTCCCTCACATTGCTACAGATTTACCAAGACCCTGAGGTCAAATCCCAGGCTAGCAAAGAAAACTGACAGAAATTCCAAATCAGGGAGCTTTATTTTTTTAATTATTTTATTGATTAATTAATTAATTTTTTCTTTTCCTTTCTTTTTTTCTTCTTCTTTTTTTTTTTTGGCCATCCATGGGGCTTGAAGTGAGGTCGTGCCAACACTGCCTCAGCTCGATCACCCTAGGCTAGGTGCTGCTCGGGACCCAAACCCAATCCTGGAATCCTAGGCCCAGAGGACTTGCATGAGGAAAAAAGTAGGATAGAATGAAAAGTGGGGAGCTGCAGAAGGCTGGAGTTTTATGTTTTTTTTTTCTTCGCACAGTGACCATCCTGGGTCTGAATATGATGGCTGCAAAGTGGATCTGACCTGCCATATCTATAGGCTGGCGTACTATCAAGAAAAGCATAGGACAACCTGTCAACATAGGCCCTGGCTTCAAATACCGGTCCTGACACCTACCAATGGCAGGAGATCCCAAGAGACTCATTCCTATGCATAGGAATACTGATTGAAAGAGAAGTTTGTGCATCGGTGGAGTCTAAAATTGGATGCAATAATCCTAGGACATGGATCGATCTCAATTAATAGTTTATTAAGCATGAAAAGAATACTATTCCTTTAATATTGGTATAATAAATACCAAAGAGTTGGTAGGAACGTAATATATGTCATTCAATCATAGATAGGCGCCCATGGCTCTTTTTACCAATATATATTTATTTGTATAGCACTGTCTGCCTACCCACGTATAGCTGTTTTGTACAATGCTGGGGCAAGATCTCAGCACCTGGGAAACACCTGACAGCTTCATTGGCTAGAGGCTGCCGTGCTCACACTCACCCATTCATGAATTGGGTCTACATGTCGCTGAGTTCAGATCCTAGCACAGCCAAAAATTTAATCTTGGATAAAGAAGCCAATCTGTTTTCCTTTTCCGGGAGAGTCCTGAGTGCCAGGCATGATTGAGAAGACATCTACAAATCTAGATGCTATGTGATAGGATACAAACAATATAAAACATAGTTCAATCCTATCTTTAAAATGTATATAAGGGGCTGGGGAAGATGGCTCAGTGGTAGAGCGCTTGCCTTGCATGCTTGAGGCCCTGAGTTCGATTCCTCAGCACCACATAAGCAAAAAGAAAAAAGCCAGAAGTGGCGCTGTGGCTCAAGTGGTAGAGTGCTAGCCTTGAGCTGAAGAGCTGAGGGACAGCACCCAGGCCCAGAGTTCAGGCCCCACGACTGGACCCCCCAAAAATAAATAAATAAATAAATAAATAAATAAATAAATAAATAAATAAATAAATAAAATGTATATAAGGAGTATGCTTTCCAGGGATAAGCCTTGAATTCAGGCCTAGGGAACAGGCCTGACTTTCTGGTCTTCAAGCATGGTGAGCTTCCCCTTTCTGCACAGTGCAACAGAGTTACCCAGACCCCGTGTTCAAATCCCAGGCCTTGCAGACAAAAAAAATGCCACACATCCCAAGCAAGGGAGCTTCATTAGCATTTTTAATATTTTTTAAGTTCACTTCAGCTTTATTTGATACATTTTGATTTTATAACACTAGAGTTTTTCAAAAAAGGGATTTAAACTTTTACATTTCAGCATAGCACATTGGTGTTTCTATCTTGACCATCTTCTATGAAGAGTGAACATGAAAATAAGGACACCATTTCTCCCTAGAAGGTTGGGACAGTTGATTTTATTTATATTTAGAGTTATTTCTATAATTATAAACTTTCTACATTTGTGTCATGTTAGTTTTCCTCAGTGCCTACAACGAAATACACTAGGGGAGGGAATAAACTAGATTGTAAAATGAAAAACAAAAACATTGGGAGTGGGATGTAGTCAATAGTGGAGTATTTGCCTAAAGAGCATAAAACTCTGGCATAAATATTTCCTAACGCTCAAAGTGTTAGAATTTTATGATCTATATGAACAAACTTCTTTTTGGTCGTGGGCCTGAACTCGGTGGTTATCCCTGTACTCTTCAGCTCAATGTGAGCAATCTACTTCTTGAGTCACAATGCTATTTCCGGTTTTCTAGTGGTTTATTGGAATTAAGAGTCTCAGGGACTTTCCTGTCCAGGCTGGGTTTAAACCGCCATCCTCAAATCTAAGCCTCCTGATTAGCTAGGATTAGAGGCATGAGTCACAGGTCCCAGGCACTTGAACAAACTTCTTAAAGATTGATTCTGAGAAAAGAAACCTGGAATATACTTTTAGTATAAATAATTTATAATGATATGTTCAAGGCACTAATTGAGAAGTATTTATTCATTGGCTGGTTTCTTAGTTTATTTAAAGATATATTATATAGATTCATTATTAATATATATATACATATATTATTAAAAATGTAGTTTGAAGTGTACCTAAGAGCCTATGTGCTCATGTAAAGTTATACAACTGCACAAGCTTCATTATTTTTTTTCCAGTTTGGTTGGTACCATAAATTATGTGGGATTTTTCTATTGTTGTTTTGTTCTCTGTTTTTGGAGGATTTCTCTCCCTTTTATCCCCCTCTCCCCCACCATGAACTTGAACTCAGCTTGCTCTTTCTTGGCATGGTTGTTCATAGCTGATTTTCTACCACTTCAGACATACCTGTAGCCGGGCTTTTTGCCAGTTAATTGGAGATGATTTTTCTCAGGCTTTTCTGCCTTCATTAGCTTTGAAATTTCATCGTCCAGTTCTCAGCCTCCTGAGTAGCTAGGATTATAAATGTGAGCAACTGGGGTGCCTAGGGATAAATTAGACTTTGGTTGGTGTATTCTTTCTGTTTTTCTAAGCATGGGATCATCTAATATAGAATTTCGGTGAATGTCCTGGGTCTGAAGTAAGATATATAATACATATGCAAATCTGTATAGTTCGCATAATATGTAATAACTTTAATACATGTTATAAGTGTAGTAATAGTCAATAAATATAATGAATGAATAATACAAAAAATAAATATCCTCAAAGCAATATGCAGTAAACATAATTATGTAGATATTAATCATTTTTTTCAAGTGTGGATGAATATTACTTAACAGGGCTGGGGATTGAATTCAGGCCCAGGGAACAGGCCTGAATTGCATTTATTCAAAGAGGGTGAGTCTCCCCATTCTCTACAGTGCATTAGTGATTCCCTGACTCTGAGTTCAAATCCCAGGCCTAGCAGAAAAAAGCAGGAATGAATTCCAAGCCTGGGAGCTCCATTAGTATTTTTAAGATTTTTAAATTTTTAAAATTTTTTATTTTATTTTTATATACTTTATTAAAAATTGATTTTATTTTATTGATTTATTCATTTATTTTGCCAGGCACAGGGCTTGAACTTAGGTCGTAGCAACTCTGCCGCAGTCTCCATCACCCTAAACAGGGATGGTGCAGCTTCTGGGCCCACAGCCCATCCTGGTATCCGAGGCTTCAGGGGCTGACAGGAAAACAAATTCAAAACGGCACTGAAAAATAGCCGTGAATTGCAGACTGTCGGCCGTTTCTCGGTTTTCCTTCCTTGCATGGTGACCATCCCGGGCCCAAATGACACAGCTAAAACCTGTAGGTCACCTGGCATTGTTGAAGGCTGGCAGGCTGGCAGCGAAGCCATAATCTGGACACCTAGGCATTTGAATTCTGGTCATGGCACTTAGAAAGGCCTGGAGACTCTAAGAAACTATTGCCTGTTCATTGGAACACCAGAGGAATGTGATCAATGTCATGGTTGGATGAGTAGGTTGTCAATCAACTTAACATAAAATTAAGCCCAGTATTCACAAAATGTGGATTGATTTTAATTCAAACTTTATTATGCATTAAAAGAATGTGTGTGTGTGTGTGTGTGTGTGTGTGTGTGTGTGTGGGTGTGGGTGTGGGTGTGGGTGGGTGTGGGTGTGTGTGTGTTGTTGGTAGTGGGCCTGAACTATGGTCCTGGGAACTCTCCCTCAGCTTTTAAGCTCTGGGATAGTGTGTACCATTTGAGACACAGCACCATTCCCGGCTTTTTCTGATCATGTGGTGCTAAGGAATCGAAACCTGGGCTCATACATGCAAGACAAGCACTCTCCCAGTGAGACACTTTCCCAGCCCCTAAAAGAATACTATTGATTAAATAGAATTCTCACTACATACTTGTGAATCACTAGGAAGGTAGTATATGTCATTGAATACTACTAGATACACATCACTGGAAGTATCTAAATTTCTAAATGTATATTTATTTTTATACCACTGTCGGAATAGAAAATCATTGCTATTTTGGCAAAACCTGAATCTCCATTTCAGGTCCTGGGATCCACCTGGCATCTGAATGTGCTAGAGTCTGCCATGCTGACACTCACCCATTCATGAATTGGGCCTCCTAGGGCCTCAGTTCAGGCCCCAGCATTGCTAAAAATGTCTTCATTGAAAAAGATTCCAAGTGTGATACCTGTTTTCCTTTTCTGTGCAAGTGCAGGGTGTCAGGTATGATGTAAAAATATGTCTGCAAAGCTCCATGCTGTGGAATAGATTAGAATGAATGTAATAAATGTTTTTTTTAAATTTTTTTTGGGTCCGGTCGTGGGGCCTGAACTCTGGGCCTGAGCACTGTCCCTCAGCTCTTCAGCTCAAGGCTAGCACTCTACCACTTGAGCCACAGCGCCACTTCCGGCTTTTTTCTTTTTGCTTATGTGGTGCTGAGGAATCGAACCCAGGGCCTCATGCATGCAAGGGAAGCACTCTACCACTGAGCCACCTTCCCAGCCCCTGAATGTAATAAATGTTATAGGTACACTCCCAGTCAGTCCATAAATAAATGATAAGTAGATAAATAAATAATAAAATATAATGAATCATTCCAACAAACACGATATAAACTGAATATATGGATGTAAGTATAAATCATATAATAAACATGTCTATAAATGTTATGTTTTCCAGGGCTGGGGCTTGAATTCAGTTCTAGTGAACAGGCCTGAATTGCTTGTCTTCAAGGGAGGAGAACTTTCTTTTCCTCCACCCCCCTCAGTGCATCCAAATTACCCAGGTCCCAAGATGCATCCCTGCCTGGCAAACAACAAAATGGCACAAAATCCAAGACAGGGAGCTTCATTAATATTATTAATTAATTAATTAATTTTTTGCCATGCATGGGGCTTTAACTCAGGTTATTGCAATTCTGCCTCAGTTTCCATCACCCTAAGCTGGGATGGTGCAGCCTCTGGATCCACAGCCCATCCTGGGTCCTAGGCCTCGGAGATTAACAGGAAAACAAAATGAAAACACCACCAAAAAAAGCCACAAACCACAGAAGGTCAGCAGTTTCTATTTTTCTTCATTGCATAGGGACGATCCTGGGTCTGAATGACATGGCTGCAACCTGTAGTTCACCTGGCATTTCTGAAGGCTGACGGGTTGTCAGTGAAGCCATAGGCCAACCTGGACACTAGGCCCTGAGTTCAATCCTGATCATGCCATTAAAAAGGGACTGGAGAGTCTAAGAAACTATTACCTGTCCATAGGAATACCAGAGAAATGTGATCAATGTCATGATTGGATGAGTAGTCCTTCGAAATGAGTCTAGCATGAAATTAGACACAATAATCACAGGACACAGATTGATTTTAATTCATAATTTATTATGCATTAGAAGAATATTATTGATTAAATGGAATCCTCGCTAAATACATGAGAATCAGTAGGAACGTAGTAAATGTCATTGAATTCTAGTTAGACACCTTTGGCAGTACCTAAATAGCTACATTTATATTTATTTATGTACCACCATCGTCATAGAAAGTTACTGCAATTTTGGCCAAATTTAGATATGTATATTTATTTATGTACCGCCATTGTCATAGAAAGTTACTGCAATTTTGGCCAAATTTAGATATTTATATTTATTTATGTACCACCATCATCATAGAAAGTTACTGCGATTTTGGCCAAGCAGGGGCTTGATCCAGGTCTTGGGATCGACTTGGCAGCTAAATGGGCTAGAGGCTGTGGTGCTGATACTCACCCATTCAAGATTTGGGCCTCTCAGGCTTTCAGATCAGGTCCCATCATTGCCAAAAAATTCTTCCTGGTGTAAGATTTCAAGTGTGACACCTGTTTTCTTTTTCTGTGCAAGTTCATAATATGTCTGCAAAGTTACATGCTATGGAATAGATGGGAATAAATGTAGTAAATATTATGTGTGCACTTACAAATTGTAAAATAAATGCTAAATCAATAAATCAATAATAAAACATAATGAATCACTCCAACAAATACAATATAGACTTAATATATAGATGTAAGTATAACTCGTATTTTTAACATGTCTATAAGTTTTATGAGGTGCTTGATTTCAGGCCTAGGGGAAGAGTTTAGTTCATGCATGATTCTCATAGGAAATGATAGGCAAGACGTATGGCACAACAATAATTTTTAATTAAGAGTTCAAGAAGTGTGACAATAAGGATCACATTCAGAAATTGGAGGAAATGGGAAAGATCCAAGAATCAGTACTCACATGGTGTAGAGCACATGGGCAGCAAGATGGCGCTGCGAGGAAGTTGAGTGGGCAGAGCCCGATTTGCTTTATGTTCAGTGCGTAACCAGACCGTGGAAGCTTAGGTGCATGATAGGATGTGACCTTGACAGTGATTGGTTCCTCTTCCTCCCCTCCCATGCCACCCACTCTTTTTTGCTTTAAAAACGGCTTGCTCTATCTTAATAAATGAGTGTTCCTGCTTGAGTTGACTCCCTGCTGCGTCTGATTGTCTCCCGGGCTGAGGGAGGCTGGGGAACAGGCGAGCGGCTGCACTTACCTTTCCTCAGACCCTGTCCGTCTTTCGTGGGATGGACGAAGACCCAACATCTGGCTCCTAACATGGGGCACGAAAGGAAAATATACCAGCAGAGGGTAAGCAGTCTGTCAGGGTAAGTGAAACCCTTAGTATGGGTAATGCTATCTCACAGAAGTAGGAGGAGGAGGCAACATTAGGCCTACAAGGAGTAAAGGAGGACTTGGGAAGTGAGAAGGAAAAAGAATGGGTCAAATTTGACCTAGAACACACTGAAACATGCACCATGGAAGTCAAAACGAGGGTGAAAGTTAGTCCCTCTGATTCAGATGCCCCTGATGGTCGTAGGCCCCCTCCTTATTCCCCCAATTGGAGGGGAGGTACAGAATCCTACACGATCTTGAGAGATACCTGCAATACTCAGACCTCTACAAACCATCCACGGAGGGGTGGATGGCCTACTAGGAGGCCTACCCTGGAAAGGAAGGGCTACCTGAGAACATGGACCCTAGGCCACAAGATTTTCTTCCCCAAGTGTATCCGGTCAATCTGGCAACAGGAGCAAACAGGCTCTTGGAATGGTATCCATGGGAAGCTAAGGATCTTAAAGAGCTCTGCAACGCAGTGGCGGAGGATGGCCCAAACTCTATCTTGGGCCCAGAGCTTATTACAGGACATTGCTTATCACCCAGTTGTCCCTAAAGCCTGGCTGGATGTGGCTAAAGCCATCCTCACCAGTTCTCAGTTTATTAAATGTGTGCTTTCTTTAAGGAGGAATGCAGAGGGCAAGTAGAGAATAACCAGCAGGCTCAACCCATGATACCAATTACTTATGCCTTGTTAACAGGGACGGGGAAGTGTACTCCACTGGCGTCCAACAGGAGGCAACACCTGGCCCGTACGGTGACCAGGTGAGGCAAGCAGGACTTGCTGCTTGGTACAAACTGGATGATGGGCCTATTGAGTCCCCTATAGCAGGAGTGAGGCAAAAACCTGGTGAGCCTCTAGCTGAGTTTGTAGACTGAGTCCAACAGAGCATTCACCACAAGCTGCCAGCAAGGAACCTCCAAGATCAGTTTGTAAAGCTACTGGTCTGGGAAGGGATGAATTCATACCACTGCATGGCCTGTGTGGGATTGAGAGAGCGTTCACTGAGCAGATGGGTGGTGGCCTCACAGGATGTGGGAATGCAAAAGCACCAGTCCCAAACACTAGCTTTAGCTTTACAGGCTCAGACATCTGCCATGACTGAGGCTATTACCCAGGCGCTGGCAGCCCAGGGTCGAGGAACCCCAAGATCATTGTGGAGAGGGACTTGCAGGGTGTAGGGGGCAATTTCCCCCCCCCCCAGCCGTTTGGCAGGGGGATTGTTGTAAGCAGTCCTTCTTAAAGTGTCTCTCTTGCAAGTCCCTCTCTTCGATGATTAACCCCAACAGGTGACCTAGATAGTGATCAGCACTGACAATTCAGAAATCATCAATAGACCACAAGAGAAGCTGAACCTTTGACCTGGAGGCCTGACCTTCATTTTGATCAGCACCCTATGTCATTATGTATGGACCATTTAATATTTGTGTAGGAGCAACTTATTTTAATGTTACCTGCTCTAATTGTTCTTTTACTACTTGCTTGTACAACCACCTTTTGTTATGCTTTCCTGTAAAAATGTCTAAAATCTGCTCCAGAACAACCCCCACCTCTGGACTCTGAAGTGGCAAAGACTGCTATCCCATCCCTGACTAATGCTAAAGGACTGCTAATGACATTGCTTGTCCTGGGAATGCTTTTGCTGATTGTTTTTCTATGCCTTCCTTGCATTATACGTGCACTGCAAAACTCTTATGAATTTAGCCAGCCAATTACATAAGATCAAGCTCCAAGTGAATAAATTTCCCCCGAGAGGAATTGCAGCCAGAAATGGGTAAGAGGGGGTGTCAGTCTGGTCAACCTAAGAAAGGGCCTTCACCTTGCTCTGAAGAAGTTCCCGATGACGGGTCAGGCAGACAAGGCAATCCACCCAACCTAAGATAGGTGGGTTCGCTTCCTTAAACAAAGACAGGGGAGATGTTGGGAGCCATTTGGAGCTTAAAGTAAAGCTCAAAGTCATCTTGACTCCTGTGCTCCCTTAAAGGCACGTACAAGGAACTGGCTTACTTAAAAGACACCAGGTGCCCAGGATTGCTCTGCTATGTCTGCAGTTTATTTTAAATTTTCCTTGTTTTTCTGGACTATAGTAGAATGGTCTGAGTGTGCGGGCCCATGAGGATGCACCATGCCGCATGTGTGGAACTCCCAATACTCAGGCTGCTCCCAGGTTCTAAAGAGGATGACCTTAGGAGATACTGACTTTTATATATGCCCAGGAATTAATTGAACTGCTTTGGACATTTCTAACTATTTTGGGACTGATGTTTATTATTGTGCTAGGTGGGGATGTGAGGTAACTGGGATGGGCTCTTGGATCATGCACAAGGGCCCTTCCTATCCTTGTTTTGAGAATCTCACCACCCAGACTTGCCTCAAATCCCCTGCATAGCTAATGCTATCCTTACCAGTGGAATCCTTTTAAAATAACCTTGACAGAGGAGGGAAAAAGATAACTAACTTGGAGGTGGGTCTGCCATTAAAACGAAAAAGAGGGAATCTATAGAGCACATGGGCAACAAAGCTGGCGCTGATAGGGAGTTGAGTGGGCAGAGCCCAATTTGCTTTACAGTATGTAAACAGACCATGGAAGCTTAGGTGCATTATAGGGTGTGACCTTGACAGTGATTGGTTCCTCTTCCTCCCCTCCCATGCCACCCACTCTTTTTTGCTTTAAAAACGGCTTGCTCTGTGTTAATAAAGGAGTTTTCCTGCTTGAGTTGACTCTCTGCTGTGTCTGATTGTCTCCTGGGATGAGGGAGGCTGGGGAATGGGCAAATGGCTGCACTTACCTTTCCTCGGACCCTGTCCATCTTTTGTGGGATGAAGGAAGACCCGACAACATGGTAGATGGGATTCCAACACAGCTAGCCACATCTCCTACTCTATTACAATAGGTATTTATTAGCATACTAGCTTCAGCTTATGAATGGATGAATATTGTTTTCTACCCCCACCCCGGGGCTCAATCTCAGGTCCCGGGAACACCCTAGCTCCTTAGTTGCTCACAGATTGGTATCCTCACCTAGACCCTTTAGCCAATTGGGCCTGCTAAGCTCTGAGTTCCAATCCCAATACTGCCAAAAGATGAATCCTAATGTGAGAAGCCCATCGATCCACCTGTTTTCCTGTCCGGTAAAAATCCTGGGTCTCAGGGAGGATAGAAAATTCTATATAGGCAACTCTATAACCTTAGGAATAAGTTGTTATCCGTGTCGGCACAGTTATGTCTGTCATCATACTCAATAAAACACAAATGCATCCATGACTAAGACACACAATAAAAAGAATAACTAAACTGAACTCATGATGCATTCCATACATATATGTGAATAGAGATCCTATGTGTAAAATATGTGGGTACATTATTTTTTCCAGTGCTGGGGCTTCAATTCAGGACCTGTGACCTGGCCTTATATTGTAGTCTTCAAGGATGGTGAGCTTCCCTTTCCCCCACAGTGTTACAGATTTACCCAGACCTGAGTTGGAATCCAAGCTGTTGCAGAAAAATGGTGCGAGTTCTGAGCCAGGTTGTATTATTATTGTTGTTGTTGTTGTTATTGTTATTTTTATTGCCAAGGAAAGGATTTGAACTCAGTTACTTGTAACTCTGCCTCAGCATCAATCATGTCAGGGTGGTGGGCTACCATGGTCCCATAGCCGATCCTGGGATACTAGGCCCTGATGTCTTGCAGGAAAACAAACAGAGAGAGAGAGAGAGAGAGAGAGAGAGAGAGAGAGAGAGAGAGAGAGAGAGAGAGAGAGAGAGAGAGAGAGAGAGAGAGAGTAAGAGAGAGAGAGAGAGAGTAAGAGAGAGAGAGAGTAAGAGAGAGAGGGGGGAGAGAGGGAGAGAGAGAGATAGAGGAAGGGAGAGAGAGAGGGAGAGAGAAGAAAGCCATGGGATGGATTTTTACATTTTGTTCCTTTCCAAGGTGACCATCCTACAAAGAGTACTTCACCTTGCATTGGTGAAGGAGAGCGGCTATCAGGGAAGCCATAAGCCCATGCAGCAATGTAGGCCCTGAGTTCGAGTCCTGGTCCTGACACCTACCAATATGCAGAATTCCCAAGACACTCGTTCTTATGCATTGAAATACCGATGGGATGTGACCAAACTCATGACTGAATGCGAAGTTTCTGAGTGCATCTATCAGTCTAGTCTAAAATTAGATGCAATGATCCTAGGACGCTGATTGATCTTAATGAATAGTTTATTAAGCATGAAAAGAATCCTATTCCTTCAATGGTGGCATAATAACTACCTAAGAGTTGGTAGGAACGTAGTTGATATACTTGAATCCTAGGCAGATATCTCTGGCACTCTATGCAAATATATATTTATTGGTATACTACTACCTGCCTATCCATGGATGGCTATTTTGTCCACCCCTGTGGCTCGATCTCAGTGCCTAGGAACTGCCTGGCAGCTTACTGGGCTAGAGGTTGCCATGTTGACACACACATTCATGAATTGGGTATGCTAGGCCCTGAGTTCAGGTCCCAGCACTGCCAACAATTGTAATGCCCAGAGACTTGAAGCGCCTAGAAAGACCACCAGAGACCAAAGATAAATGCAAGCAGCAATGAGTCATTTATTGACGAGCTCGAGCATGGACCCCTCTGTGCACTGATGTCCGAGTGCAGAGAGAGGCCCCCAGCACAGGGTTACAGCACTTTTTATATGTTCTTTGGTAGGGGTAAGGCCTCAGTATGTATTGGCAACGAATCCGTACACCACGCGGGAAATTTAAATCATAATTCTAGCGGATGATTGGCACAGTACAACGCGGGAAAAGGGCTGGGGCTAATAATTGGTCAGCCTAGCGAGCTATTGTGGTCTAATTAGACAGTACTTCTAGGGTAATTTAGGAGAAGTGGTTGCCAGATGGCCACTATCTCTGACCCTGACCCGGGGGAAGTGGTTGCCAGGCAGCAACTATCTCCGATACTAGGCCCGGGAAAGTGGTCTGGAATGTGTCAGGTACTTTGTCAGGTACTCCCTGTCAGACAGTCGTTAATTTCAGCTCCAGATCCAGGGGTGTCGGGGGCTCAAGGGCGGGTAGAATAGCAGCTGCATTCTTCAAGGTTTAGTAAGCATGTGTACAGAAGCAGAAAGGCAAGTTAAAGAAAGTACAAAATGTCAAATACCGGTCTAATACAAAATGGCAAATACAGGTCTATCTGGTTGTATATATATATATATATCACTTTTCAGGCTAAGTGTATTATATTGTATATATGAAAGTAAACTGAATGCTTATTCCATTAATCCTTTGCCACTTGTCTAATACCAATATAAATTTTCCATGTCTTTGCAATAACGAAAATAACAACAGATATAAGCAAGATAAATCAGTCTGTTGTAGACAAGTATTTTCACCTTTATTTTGAAAGTTGGTTCTCTTTTTACACTATAGAATATTCTTGAGAAAATGTGCTCCCGGCTCCACAACTGCAGAATATTATGGTTTGATCTATCATAAGAGAAGGAAGGAAGGGGAACCTTCCTTCCAAAAGTTTGATCCCAGGAATGTGATGTGCTTTATGGTGCCTACTTGGAACTGAACAATTTTCGCAGTCAACATTGGAAAGCAATCTTGATAGACAACTTCTTTAAGTGGTTACAAAGCATTATTGATGGCTTTGCAAGGATGCCTGAGTACCTCATTGTGGGACAATGAAAACAGGAATTCAGTAAGCTGTTCTTTGTATCTTTAGAAAAACCCATTGACTCTTGGCCAGGGGATCACTGGGGCCAAGAGAAACTACTACGTTGAATAGTAATCCTAGACCTCTAAAACAAAACACACACACACACACACACACACACACACACACATAAACACACACACACACACACACAAACACACACACACACACACACACACACACACACACACACTAACAAATACACAAAAAGCACTCCAGTAAGCACAGCCAGGCAGGTTTGCTATCACAGCCTAAATGAATTCAGGCAAAAAACAGAAGCTGATAACTAAAATATTTTTTATGAGGCAAACTCAAATGAGGCTCCAGAGAGAGGGTCATAAAGACTGATCAGAGACACTAAAATTGGTCACACAAATTCGAACGTAGAATTCCTTGTAGAACAAATAAATCATAGAAAGCCTGTGCATGTAAGAACAAGACAGCAGACCAAATTCCAGAGATGCACATTTTCTTAGAAGTCAGCTTAATCAATTATCAATGCAAATCTTTGAATTCTTAAATATTTGACCATATGTGGGAGAAGGTTGAAGAGAAAGAAAATGTCATCATTCTCTTAGGAGGTCCAATATCACATTAGGAAGTAATCCAGCACAGATTTGTAATGAAAAGAAAACACAATTTTTCCAGATGAGGGTTTTATTTCTTTTGATATAAAAGTTCTTAAATTAGGTGCTAGCAATTACCATACAATTGATCCAGTCCCCCAGCTGAGTTGATATTGAATGCAGTAGTCCCACACGAACGAAAAGAGAAAATTTACAAATGTCTGATGAAATGAGTTAAAGGTGAAGTGTTCTAATAGTAATATCTGAGGTTTAGACACAGGTGAAGAGGGTGATTTTCATTTCTAAAAATCCCCCATTTTTACCTGCTGCTAATGGCTCACAGCCGTAATCCTAGCTACTCAGGAAGTTGAGTTCTGAGGACTTCAATTCAAAGACAGCCTGGGCAAGAAAGTCACTGAGACTCTTATTTCCATTTAACCCCCAGAAAACCAGAAGAGACACTGTCGCTCAAGAGGTAGAGCACTCACCTTGAGTTGAAGAGCTCAGGCACAGTGCCTAAGCCCAGATTTCAAGCACCTCGAACAACAACAACAAATCCCCATTTCATGGTCTGCCTACATCTTCTCCTAACATTCACCAAAGAGCCATTTTATCACCCACTACCTTTAAGTCCTAAACTAGCTACTGGAAATAGATTGATTTGGTATCTTATATCAAACGGTTCATATTTGCGGAAACAAATACCAGCAGTGGCAAATATTTTCCAGTCCTTCAACCCTGGGCCTGAGCCCTGAACATGGATATTCTGGTAGCTTTCATGTGAGGCTGTTTGTTATTGATTGGATTACTGCCCAGGAGGCAAATTACTGGATCTTAAGGGAGATATAGGTTTAGTCTTTTCAGGAAACTCTGTACTGCATTCCACAATAGTTGAACCAGTTTAATTTCCCACCAACAGTGTAATAGAGTTCCCAATTGGCCAGCATTTGCTATTGTTAGTTTTCTTGGTAATGGCCATATTAACTGGGATGAGGTAGAATCTGTCTTGTTTACTCATAGATTTGAATGCAGCTTCTAGTTTCAATATATGAATAAATCCCTGAAACCTATATTGCTCCGTGTCTGCATTCCTTTCTCTTTTCTCAATATAATTTTCCCAAACCTTTCATTTTCCTTACCACTGATGGGTGAATATAATCCCATTGTGTGTGTGTGTGTGTGTTTGTGTGTGTGTTTGTGTGTGTGTGTGTGTGTGTGTGTATGTGTATGTGTGTGTGTGTATGTGTGTGTGTGTGTGTGTGTGTGTGTGTGTGTGTGTGTGTGTGTAAGATGACTATAGGCCCATGAATTCATTTCTAAGCATTCTGTATCATCTGTAATTTTATAATTCCATATTAAAGTTGAATTGCTTACTCTACTGCACTGAAGAATATTGTAGGGATTTTGATGAGTATTGCATTGCCAATTGTTTGGGGGTAGTATTGCCATTTTTTAAATGTTAATTCTGCTAACCAGGAACATTGAAAGACTTTCTATTTCCTTGAATCTCCTTCAATTTCCCTTTTTATATTTTTAAAGTTTTCACATGTAGGTCCTTCACAATTTTAGTTAAATTAATTCCTAGTTTTGTTGTTGTTGTTTTGTTTTGTTTAGATTTGATTTGTTTTTGAGGCTAATACATATGAGGTTGTATTTTGGATTTCAGCATGGATCTTCCCATGGTTGGTAACAGACAAACTACTGATTCTTGTGGTTTTTATACCCTGCTATATTGCTGAAGGTTAGCATCACCTGTACTAACTTGAGGGAGGGAGCCACAGGGTCCTTTATATACAGGGTCATTTCATCTGTAAAAAGGGATAGACTTCTTCCATATTTGAATCTGTTTTATGTTTTTCTCTTGTCTATTGTTCTTTTAAGAAATTTGACTACCATAATGAAGAGTAGTAGAGAGAGTGGACATCCTTGTCTCATTCCTGATGTTAATGTCTTCAGGCTTCCACCGTGAGGTAAATGCTAATTATCTGTGTCATATACATACTCAGTATTATATTGAGGAATGTTCCATGCATTCCTAGCTTCTCAGATCTTTTAGTCTTTTTATTTTATTTTTATTTTATTTTATTTGAGAACATACTCTACAGAGGGGTTACAATTACATTGGAAGGATAATGCATATATTTCTTACCAAGCATTGCAGCCTCCTCCTTTGTTTACCCTTCACCTCCCTCCTCAGCCTCCCCCCTCCCCCCCACCCAATCATACCCCACTCACCCCCCACACCAACATTGTAAAGCTTGCTTTGACATGACGTTTTGTAATTCTCCTTGTTGCAACAGGTCCACCTGAATCCTTAAACGACTTGTTTGTCCCCATCTCCTCCACATGTTATACTGACATCAAATAAAGTGAAAGCGGGGGTTACACTGTGGGGGAGGGACATACAAAGCAACAAAGAAATAATCTTATAAATGCGTTAGAAACACATGCACGAAAGAAACGAAAACATTAAAATACATATTTAAGGTTTCATTTTCCTAACATCACATTATATGACCTTTTCCGCTTGACTCATACCTATACTAGATATTGCAAATAAGGGAAACCATGGGACCTATGTTTCTTTGGGCCTGGCTTACTTCACTTAATATAATTTTTTCCAAGCCTTTCCATTTCCTAACAAATGGGGAAATGTCATTCTTTCTGATGGAGGCATAGAATTCCATTGTGTATATATACCACATTTTCTTGATCCATTCATCTACTGAGGGGCATCTGGGTTGGTTCCATATCTTAGCTATGGTAAATAATGCTGCAATAAACATAGTTGTGCTGGTAGCTTTAGTGTGGTCTTTTTTGTATACATTTGGGTAAATGCCCAAAATGGGATTGCTGGATCATAGGGGAGATCTATGTGAAGTCTTTTGAGGAACCTCCATACTGCTTTCCAAAGTGGTTGAACAAGTTTACATTCCCACCAACAATGAAGTAAGGTTCCTTTCTGTCCACATCCCCTCCAGAATCTGTTGTTGTTAGAGTACTTGATTTTTGCTGTTCTAACTGGAGTGAGGTGATATCTCAATGTTGTTTTGATTTGCATTTCTTTTATGGCTAGGGATGTTGAACATTTCTTCATGTGTCTATTGGCCATCCTTCTTTCTTCTTCAGAGAAGCTTCTCTTTAAGTCTTTTGCCCACTTATTTATTGGGCAGTTGTTTCTTTGAGGATTTGTTGTTGGGTGGTTTAATTTTTTGAGTTCCAAGTATATTTTAGATATGAGACCCTTGTCCGTTGTATGGCTAGTAAAGATCTTCTCCCAATCGGTGGGCTTTCTATTGATCTTGCCAGCTATGTCATTTGCCCTGCAGAAGCTCTGCAACCTTATGCAATCCCATTTGTCCAACCTTTCTTTGATTTGTTGTGCTTCCGGGTCTCTATTCAGAAAATTTCGGCCTGAGCCAAGCAGACCAAGGGTTTCTCCTATTCAATCCTTTAATGTTTTCAGAGTGTCTGCTTTGAGTTCAAGGTCTTTGATCCATTTGGAGTTATTTCTGGTGCAGGCTGATATATAAGGATCTAGCTTTAGTTTTCTACATGTAGTTAACCAATTTTGCCAGCACCATTTACTGAAGAGGCTGTCTTTTTTTCCATTCTATTGTTTTAGCTTCCTTATCGAAGATTAGAAGGCTATAGTTCTGTAGGTTCATTTCTGGGTTATCAATTCTATTCGATTGGTCCTGAGGTTTTTCTTATGCCAATACCAAGCTGTTTTGATTACTATGGCTTTATAGTAGAGTTTGAAATTTGGTATTGATATTCTTCCAGCACTGTTCTTTCCGTTGAGGAGTGTTTTTGCTATTAGGGGTCTTTTATTGTTCCATATGAATTTTTGGATTGCCTCTTCTATTTCCTTGAAGAATGAGGGTGGAATTTTGATAGGTATTGCGTTGAATTTGTAGATAGCCTTGGGAAGTATTGACATTTTCACGATGTTAATGTTGCCAATCCAGGAGCATGGGAGGTTTTGCCATTTTTAAGTTCTGTGTTGATGTCCTTTTTCAAGATTTTAAAGTTTTCATCATAGAGGTCCTTCACTTCTTTAGTTAAGTTAATTCCTAGGTATTTTATTTTTTGTGGGGCTATTACAAATGGAGTTGCTTTCCTAATTTCAGCCACACTTTTCTCATTGTTGGCATACAGAAAAGCCATTGATTTTTGAGGCTTAATTTTATAACCTGCTACTTTGCCAAAGTTTTCAATCAGCTTGAGTACTTTGGGAGTGGAGTCTATGGGATTCTTTAAATACAAGATCATGTCATCTGCAAAGAGGGAGAGTTTTATTTCTTCTTTCCCTATTTGGATCCCCTTGATGTCTGCATCTTGTCTTATTGCTGTAGCTAGACATTCTAATACTAGATTGAAGAGAAGTGGAGAGAGTGGGCATCCTTGTCTTGTTCCTGAGTTAAGAGAAATTGGCATTAGGTTTTCACCATTGAGTATAATGCTGGCTGTAGGTTTGTCATATACAGCCTTTATTGTATTGAGGAATATTCCATGGATTCCTAATTTTCCAAAACCTTCATCATAAAGGTGTGTTGGATCTTGTCGAATGCTTTTTCTGCGTCTATTGAGATAACCATGTGGTTCTTGTTCTTGCTCCTGTTGATGTGATGAATAATATTAATTGATTTGCGTATATTGAACCAGCCTTTACATCCCTAAAATGAATCCTGTTTGATCATGGTGTATGATTTTTTGGGTGAATTGTTGAAGTCGATTGGCCAAAATTTTGTTGAGAAGTTTTGCATCAATGTTCATCAAAGAAATGGGTCTATATTTCTCTTTCTTTGATGAGTCCCTGCCTGGTTTTGGGCTGAGGGTTATGATGGCTTCATAGAATGTGTTCGGTAGTGAGCTTTCTCTTTCAATTTCTTTGAAGAGTTGGAGGAGAATTGGTGTGAGCTCTGCTTAGAAGGCCTTGTAAAATTCCGCTGTAAAACCATCTGGTCCTGGACTTTTCTTAGCTGGGAGGTCTCTTATTGCTGTTTCTATTTCAATGCATGATATGGGCCTGTTAAGATAGTTTAACTCATCTTGGTTTAGTTTTGGCATGTCAATATTTGCTAGGAAGAGGTCCATTTCTGTCAAGTTGTCAAACATATTAGCATAAAGTTTTGAGAAGTATTCCCTTATAATGTTGTGAATCTTGGTTGTTTCCGTGATGATGTTTCCATTCTCATCTCTGAGTTTATTAATTTGGGTATGTTCTCTTCTTTTTCTGATAAGACATGCTAAGGGTCTGTCAATTTTGTTAAGTTTTTCAAAGAACCAACTCTTGGTTTTGTTGATTATTTCTATAGTTTTTTTGAATTCTAATTCATTTAATTCTGATTTAATTTTGATTATTTCTTTCCGTCTACTGGATTGGGGTTTATCTTTCTGCTCTTTTTCAAGGAGGTTTAGATGTGTCCTTAAATTGCTAGTTTCAGATCTCTCCAATTTGTTGATGTAGGAGCTCAGAGCTATAAACTTGCATCTGTGTACTGCCTTTGCTCTGTCCCAGAGGAGCTGGTAATTTATGTGTTCATTTTTGTTGAATATCATGAACATTTGAATTTCCTTTCTAATCTCTTCCCTGACCCAATCATGATTCAGCAGTGTGTTGTTCAGCCTCCATGTGATACCGGACTTTCTTTGGTGGCTTTTGGTGTTGAGTTCTAATTTTATTCCCTTGTGGTCAGAGAGAATGCAAGGTATAACTTCAATGTATCTGAATTTAGACAAATTTGCTTTGTGGCCTAGAATGTGGTCTATTTTAGAAAACGTACCATGTGCTGCTGAGAAGAAGGTGTATTATGATGCTGCTGGGTGAAATGTTCGGTAAATGTCTGTTAAGTCTAGTTGATCTATGCAGCTGTTTAGATCTGCGGTTTCTCTGTTGAGTTTTTGCCGAGTTGATCTATCTAGTGGGGAGAGTGGTGTGTTAAAATCCCCAACAATTAATGTCTTTGGATCTATATGGGATTTGAGGGAAAGTAGTGTTTCTTTGATAAATTTGGGTGCTCCATTGTTTGGCGAATAGATATTTAGAATTGTGATATCCTCCTGAAGGAGAGATCATTTAATTAGTATGTAGCGACCTTCTTTATCTCTTCTCACGATTTTTAATTTGAAGTCTATTTTATCTGATATTAGGATTGCAACTCCCGCCTGTTTATGAGGGCCGTTTGCTTGGTAGATTTTGTTCCAGCCATTAACATTGAAAATGTTTTTGTTTTTACGGGCAAGATGTGACTCCTGCAGGCAGCAGATAGAAGGGTCTTGTTTTTTAATCCAACTAGACAGTCTATGTTGCTTAATTGGAGAGTTCAGTCCGTTAACGTTAAGAGATAGTACTGAGAGGTATTTGGGAGTACCTGCCATGTTATCTACCTTTCTGGGGGCTGCGAAAACTGGGTTCTTTCTATGGTTCTTGGATTCTCAGTTTGGGTGCAGTTTGTTGGCCTTTATTGTGGTCTTGTTGGTTTTCTATGTGTAGGACATCTTTAAGAATCTTTTGTAGGGCTGGTTTGGTGGAGATGTATTGTTTCAATTTTTCTTTGCTTTGGAAGGTTTTTATTTGGCCTTCAGTTATGAAGGAGAGTTTAGCTGGGTACAGTATTCTTGGTTGATAGTTGTTTGTTTTTAGGGCATGGCATACGTCATTCCAGGCTCTTCTTGCATTGATTGTCTCTGCTGAGAAATCTGAGGTGATTCTAATTTGTTTCCCTTTATAGGTGACTACCCTTTTCTCCCTGACAGCTTTAAGGATCTTTTCCTTGGTCTGGGTTGATCCTGTGTGGATTATAATGTGACATTGGGATGTCCTATTCTGGTCTGGTTTATTTGGGGTTCTAGAAGCTTCTTGTATCTGAATAGGCCTATCTTTTTGTATGTTTGGGAATTCTCTGCTAGGATCCTGTTAAACAAATTTCCTAGACCATTAACTTCTGTTTCTAGGTGCTCCTCTACACCCATTATCCTTAAGTTAGGCCTTCTGATGGTGTTTTCCAGGTGTTGAATAGATCTATCATATTTCTTGGAATTGTCTTGGATGGTTGTATTTTCTTTCTCTATAATATCTAGGCTGTCTTCAATCTCTGAGATTCGATCTTCTGCATGGTCTAACCTGCTGTCAAGACTCTCTGTTTTTATCTTTTTTCCTTCTAATTGGTCAGCTTTGATGGCTTCAAGTTCTTTGTTGAAGCTCTGTTTTAGGTCTTGTATGAATCTCATTACTTCCTTAATTTGGTGTTCAGTGTTTGTCCTCAAATCACTTAGTTGATTGGATATGGTTTCTTTGGCCTCCCATTCCTTCTGTTGGGTTCCATTCAGCATTCCCTTTGTGGTCTCCCTGACTTCCTTCAGCTCTTTGTTAATGGATTCTATGGATGCCTTTAGTGATCTTTGTGTGTTCTCTACCTGGTCTCTCAATTCCTGTATTACTCTTTGTTTAGCTTCCTCATGTTCGTGGGATTCCTGCAGTTCTCTTTGAGTGTTCTCAGCCTGCTCATGCCATTCCTCCCTTTCTCTTTGAGTATTCTCAAATTGTTCACGCAAATCCTGTATCAGTTTTTGAGTAGCTTCCTCACGCTTTTGATATTCCTGTATAAACTTCTGGGATGCCTCCTCTCTCTCCCTATCACGCTAATAGAGAGTCCTTTGTAAGTTGTCAAACTTCTCATTTATCATGTTTGCCACCAGTGTTTGTAGAGCTATTTGGGAACTCTCCTCTGGATTGTTCATTATCTGATCTGACCCCTGATTATCAAGATTGGGAATTGAGATACCCGAATTTGCCATTTTTCTTGTGTTTTTCCGGCTTACTCTGCCCATTTGAGATGAAGATAGCACCAGTTTTGTGCTAGAACACTATCTTAACGCAACCATCAACCAAAGTTTGCATTTGTACAGTCAATAGTCTACAGATACAATCTAGTTCAACAGATCCATCTATTCAACATCAAACAACTATATTTTAAAGGACTTCGAACCGCAGAAAAGAATTTGGAAAACCAGAAATTATTAGGATTAGGGAGAGATGTGGGTAAAAAATCGGAATAGATTGTTGTGGGGAGGCACAGGGAGAGTTAACTATGTCCTAATCACAATGCAGGAAATGGGTTGGGTAGGATGCAAGTAGAGAGAGAAAAAGAAGAGAGGGATAGGGGAATGAAAAGAGACCAGAAAAAAAATAGAAACGTAAAAATTAATGTTATTATAGAGATTAAAAGACCATCTATTTAGAGAGGAATGTGAATATGTTGGGAGAAAAGGAGGGACATAGAGGAGATGTGAAAAACTTTAAGGATGGGAAAGGGAGAAGAAACGATCAGAAGTTCAGTAGAGCTAGACAAAAAAAACAAAAAGATAATTAAGAAAGAAAGAATAAGAGAAAGAAGATAAGAAAAGAAAGGAAAACGCTCATTCACATATTCCTAAAATGAAAATTATAAGAGGAGAAAAAAAAAGTTACTGGAAATCTATTATTTTTTCAGAAGTGGCAAAAATTAAAGATTAATAAAAGTTTTAGAAGAGAAAAAAAATTTTATATATATATAAGGTAACAAAAAACAAAAAACAAACAAAAAACCGAAAAGAAGAAGAAAAAAAAAAAAAAGAAAAAAAAGTCCTTTGATTTTTTTTGGGGGGGAGGGGTGGGAAGAATGCTGTATCTCCCTTTTTTCTGTAACCAGCCTTTTGTTGGAGTCTCTGGTCAGCTTGAGGTTCTGTGGCTTGATTGGTTTCTTAAGTCGGTTTGTTGGAAGAGGCAGAAAAATGCTCTGCTTTACCCAAGATTTTGAGATCCCCCTCCCAGGTTAGTTTTCTAGGAGGGTGATCTGCTTTGAGAATCACAAAAGAGGGGGATGCAGTGGTGAGGCTAGGTTCTGGGTAGAGTTGAGGCCTATCAACAATCAGTAGCTTTTTCCTGGGGCTGTTTTGTGCCAAAAAAAAAAAAAAATCTCCCAGAGCCCAGCCTGGAGCGGTTCTCAGGGATTCTGTTTTTCAATTGATTGTTGAGGCTGCTAGAGGGAGGGGCAGCCTCTGGCTCTGGTTACTCAGTGAGGGAAGCCACTCCAATGGCTGGCGCCTGAGCTGGGTGACTTTTCCCTGGATGGAGCCGAGTCTGGCAGGTCACTTCGCCGTTAAATTCTTGTGAACTGCTAAATGACTCGTTTTATTCCAAGGCCTGGGTTGGAGCTTGCAGCTCCTCCGAGCTTTGTCGGTATCCAAGATGGAGATCACTGGTGCTGGGGGGGGGAGGTGTGGCCTTCCCTCCTCTACTCCCTGAGAAGGACTGAGGACGTCGGTCTTCTACTCACGCCGAGTCTTGGATCCTGGGTTGTCTCTGGTCTGCAAGCTGCAGGATGAAGATGTCCGCACTTTGTTGCTTCTTGCTGGTGTTGAGTAGAATCCGCTCGCCCGCTGTGTCTGGCTCCTTCGTCCCGGACTCTCTGTGTGAGCGCTCAGTTATGGCCCTGGCTGCGGACTCCGCAGTGACCCTGCTGCTGCCGCCGCGGCGGCTGCTGGCGAGCACTCAGATGTGTCTTTTTGCCTTGGCTTCCCTCTCTTGTCTAACTCTCTGTCCTGTGATGGCACACTTGGTGTGATTCTCTGGCTTAGGACTGTTCACTGGAACTCTAAAACTGCTTTGTATACGAGAGCTTGTTCAGATTACAGCTTCTCCTCCGCCATCTTCCCGGAACAGGCTCAGACCTTTTAATCTTAAAGCGGTATTGGAGCTTGTTAAAAGCTATTTCTACATCCTTATAGACGATTATGTGTTTCTTGTCCCTGCTTCTGCTGATAGTTTGTATTATGTTATTTACAAGAATATTAAATCCACTCTTATCCAAGTTGAATCCTATTTGATCATACCATATGATATTTTTGTTAGTTGCTGAAATTGGTTAGTGAGAATTTTAAGAAGTTCTTCTTTAATGCTTATCAAAGAGTTGTGTTCATAGTTCTCTTTCTTTCGTGAGTCGCTATGTGATTTGTGGAAGAGTATAATTCTAGCTTCTATAGAATGTTTTTGATAATGTGTCTCTCATAAATACTAGATGGATGCATCTTGTTTTTAAATGCTATCTAATCTATGTCTTCTATTTGGAAATTTAAGTCCATTGCTATTGAGAGTTAACACAGAAATATCTGATAAGTCCTGCTGTGTTCTACACCTATTGTGAGGAGCTGTGCCTGATCTTCTCTTAATAAATTTACCTTGAACTCTGGTAGGGAACATTTTATATAACCAGTTCCTGTTCTTCTTGATCTTCTCTATATATGATATATTTCATTAAATTCTATCATGCTGATTTGGTGGAGATATGTTGTTTCAAGTTGTCTTTGTCATGAAATAGGTTTATTTATCCTTTAAATGTAAAGGAAAGTTTGGCTTGGGACCATATTCACGGTTGGTAGTTGTTTACCTTTAGTGTTTGTCATACATCATTCCAGGCTCTCTTTTTACCATATCAGCTAAGAAATCTGTTTTTATTCTGACTGTATATCCTTTATAAATAATCAATCTTTTCTCTATGGCAGCTTTAAGAATCCTTTCCTTGATCGTTAATGATCCTCTAATGGATTATGATGTCATGGTGGATTGTTCAGTTCTAGAATTCTGTGATTGTTCTAAAGGCTTCTCTTCTCTGAATGAGCCTATCTCTTTGGATGTTTGGCATGTTCCATGCTAGAATTCTGTAATATGTTTCCGATCCATTTAGTTTCCTGCTCTTCTCCTTCTTGATACCTATCTCCCCAAAATTTGATATTCTACCTGAGTCTTGACGTTCTGGCAAGATCATTTCTTATTTCTTGGATTTGTTCTAAATGATTATTTCCTCTTACTTGTTAGATCTATTCTGTATTTGGCCCTGAGATTATCTTCTATTTCATCTATTTGCTGTGGAGACTTTCTACTTTGTTTTTGATTTCCCTGTCTTTCTTCTGGTTGGTAATTTTTTAGGGGTTCTATCTCTCTATTAAAGCTTTGTTTTAGGTCTTTAATGGACTTTCTGTACATTTTTTTGGGTCCGGTCGTGGCACATGAACTCTGGGCCTGAGCACTCTCCCTCAGCTCTTCAGCTCAAGGCTAGTGCTCTAGCACTTGAGCCACAGCGCCACTTCTGGGTTTTTTCTTTCTTTCTTTCTTTCTTTTTTTTTTTTTTCTTATGTGGTGCTGATGAATCAAACCCAGGTCCTCAGGCATGCAAGACAAGTGCTCTACCACTGAGCCACATTGCCAGCCCTCTGTACATTTTTTCTTTGGGTGGGGGAGTTGCAAGGGTTGTTTTCTTAGCTGTGTCTTCTCTCATATCTTTTAACTAGGCATCCATTTTTTCTTGGACTCCCTTGATTTCTCAGAATTTATTTATCTTTCTGTTCATAGTCTCCATGCATTATTTTGCTAATCTTTTGTCGGTCTCATTTGTTCACACATGTCCTTGTAGAGGTTTTCTATCTTTCCATTAATCACATTTTTTCAGCAGTATCTGTAATACGTTTTGATAACTCTCTTCCTGTTCCTTGATAGTCTGTTCTAATGTCTGGTTATTTACTGTGTTAATTATACTACCTTGACATCACTTTTCTTGTATTTTTCTGATTTGTTTTGTCCATTTGGAGGTTTTCTTTTGGGGGATCTATGACCTTAATAGGTGACTCTCTATGTTCTTGGTTGATTTGACAGGTCTTTGTTTGGTCGCCTGTTATGATTTGTTTTTCTGGAATTGCATTTTTGTCAGGTCAATTAAGTGTAGGAATAGAAATCAGTTGTGGTGAGATGTTGTGATGTTAACATTTGTGGTTCAAGTGACAGTTTGGACTGTCCAGTGGTATTGTGAATTGTCTATGTGGCTTTCTCTGATGTACGCTTCTGTTCCTGCTTTTTTCCATGTTGCCAATTTATTTCCACACTGCAGATGTGCTTTTGAATGTGTTGGCCAACACAATCATAGCAGTCAACTACCTGACTGGCACCTTTTCATAGAATTCTATTTTCTTGTGAAGACAGTATAAAATCTTCTTATGAATTATATGTTTATAGTTATGTCTCTAGTTACAACTGCATATGTATAATTATATCTGATTTGATGTGACCCTCTAGAAGTGGAGTATCTGCAAGGGCTATAAACCTCTGTTTCATTAGAGGTTGCTAGGGTAATTTTCTGTTGTTATTCTGTCATTGTTTTTCCTCTTCCTCAGATTTATTTTTTATATTGTGAATGTTTTCACATACTTTAGGATTTGCGATTGTTGTATCAGGTTATTTTTGTTTTTCTGCTTATATTATGTTGAAGTAGTGATTTCAGGCTTGTATGAAGAAACAGAAAGAGAAAGAATGTATGTTATTACATTGAGAGAAAGAAGACATTTTAACCTATTTACTACAAATAAATTCATATTAAGCAAAGCTAATGATAATAATTACTTATTTACTCTTCAAAGGATGAGTATAGTATTCTTGGATATCTTGGAGGAAAAGACTTCAGACTCATTACAATTGCTAACTTACATTGAAATTACTGGCTAAACGTTCTTCTTCAGAAAGGCAAAAGCTCCATTGCTTTCATATTAGTATTATAAAGTCATAATACATGCATGTTGAATTGTTTTCTTCTGCTTTTTTTCAATTCCATTCTTCATCCATTAGGTATCTAGGGCTTTGAATGACCAACTCCTTAAAATACGTATATTTCTTATATTGTGATGTAAATCTCAGTAATATAAATATGAATTTATCTTTGAGTCTTATCTTGAGCTACATTCATATGAAATTTATGCAGTCTCAAACAAGAAACCTGACTATTTTACTCTATTCTATGTTTTGATCAATAAATCCATTCTCTTTAGAAATATGTACTCATCTTTTATATTGCTCCATAAACATCATGTTTCTCTAGTACTTTCACTGATATAAATATAAAGTTTGGAACAAGAAGACAACCTCCCCCAATTATCACTTTAAAGTAAACCCTTAAAGATTATTTTATATATAAAAATATAAAAGTTCAATGCAATGTTTATACATGAATAACATAATGGTTAAGTCAATTAGACACAAGAACTACCACAGCAATTCTCAATTGACTTAAAGGCACCAAAATATTGTGTTCATGAATATCACTCATTAAAAAAAATAACTAGTCAACACAAAGTTTATATTATATTTGAAATTTACAAAATGAAAATTACTCTCAGATTTGCTGTCAATTTCCTGTTTCCAGATACACATTTATTCAGCAAACAGGGAAACAAAAAATAAGGGTTTGGCACATATAATGAAAAACGTAGAAGCAGACTGTGTTTGCTTAAGATGATAAGCACCTGCAAATTGTGTGATTTATTCAAAGATAATATAAACATTCATAAGAGGATTTGTGATCAGAAGTGAAAGGTAAGCAAAGTAACTGGAAAACTGTATACATAAATTGAGCTTTCAATATAAGATGACAAGTGTTCAATCAATGAGCCTATTATTCTGTATCTCTAACACACATACAGTATTCTACATTTTCCTACATACTCCCATTCTTTTACCTCAGTTCCTGATTAGTATTCTTCTTTTTCATGATGCCAATTCCTTCTAAAATAAAAGGTGGGCATTTTTTCCCTAGATCCAATAAATTTTAGTATTTTGGAATATTATTATGAATTCATGGAGTTTAACTTGAATGTCAAGTTTGAAGATATTGTATTCAAGGTACTGTTAATTGGCCTGAAGCATACAAATATACACGGTATACTAAGAAGGGACTTGATCTCAGGGAAACATACAGGTCCAAGCAAGATCCTGAATCAAAGAAAAGCAAGGGAACAAACATCAATCAACTATAATTACATAGGAATGGAACTGATCTACGTTGTGTCTGGGTGGCAGCTCTGTGTGTGTGTGTGTGTGAGGGGAGAAGAGAGAGAGAGAGAGAGAGAGAGAGAGAGAGAGAGAGAGAGAGAGAGAGAGAGAGAGAGAGAGAGAGAGAGAGAGAGAGAGAGAGAGAGAGAGAGAGAGAGAGAGAGATTGAGAGAGAGAGAGAATTTAGTGTGGCATCCATATTTACAGTCCATAGAGCATTACTTGTTAGGGAGAAGGTGCTCATATCAGAGCTGTGATACTACTGTCATCACTTTACTGCAAAAAACACTTGCTTAATCTCTAATTAAATTTGGAAAATAGACTAACATCTCATGTGATTGTTTTGACAATTAATTACTATATTGAAGGCCAAAGGGGGGAATTGGAGATCAATATAATCTTTTTCTTCCCTTCTAAATATTACACCACAATAGATGTGATTTCAGGAGTCTTCTGCCATGTACTGCCAGTTGAATCACTAATATGCTTAATAATATGTAAATATGATAAGGAAATTGATTAGCCAGCAAGCACAAAGAACTAGTGATAAAAATGAGCTTTTGAGCAGGGTTGCCACAACTTTTAGGAATGTAATTCTTTCACATGAACTTCAAATTTTGTGGCTTTCCCTGTGTGATTAAATGGCAAGAAAGTACTGTAGAGACAAGAACTCCTGTTCAGCCAAGTAGAAAGTGCTCATGATACCATCCTCATGTTGCAAATTTCCATTACACATAGACTCTCTTTTATTTTTTTAATTTTTATTTATTTTTTATTGTGAAAATACTGTACAGAGGGGTTACAATTACATGAGCAAGATAATGAGTACATTTCTTATAAAGCATTGTAGCCTCCTCCTTTGTTTCCCCTTCCCATCCCTTCCCATCCTCCTGCTGCCCCCCACCCAATCCTCCCCACCCCACCAACAAAGTTGTAAAGTTCGTTTTCGACATAACAACTTGTACTTCTCGTTGTTGCCTCCATCACAAAGAATGGCATTGCCCAATTTGTTAGGAAATGGAAAGGCTTGGAAAAAATTATATTAAGTAAAGTAAGCCAAGCCCTAAGAAACATAGGTTCCATGGTTTCACTTATTTGCAATATCTAGTATATGTCTGAGTCAAGTAGAAAAGGTCAGATAAGGTGTTGTTAGGGAAATAAACCCTAAGATATGTATTCAATTTTTTTTCTTTCATGCCATTGTTTCTAACACATTTATAAGATTATTTCTTTGAAGTTCCAGGAAGATGGCGGAGGAGAAGCTGGAATCTGAACAAGCTCTCGCATAGAAAGGAGTTTTAGAGTTCTAGTGAACAGTCCTAAGCCAGAGAATCACACCAAGTGTGCCATCACAGGACAGAGAGTTAGACAAGAGAGGGGAAGCCAAGGAAACACATCAGCTGCCGCTACGGCGGCAAGGTCGCAGCGGCCACCACCGCCGCGGGGTCATACCTGAGACACAGAGAGTCCGGAACGAAGGAGCCAGACGCAGCGGACGAGCGAATTCTACTCAACACCAACAAGAACCGACAAGGAGCGGAAATCTTCATCCTGCTGTTTGCAGACCAGAGACGACCCAGGATCCAAGACTCGGCGTGAGTACAAGCCCAACATCCTCACTCCTTCTCAGGAAGCAGAGGAGGGAAGGCTACCCCTCCCCCCCCCAGCACCGGTGATCTCCATCTTGGATACCTACAAAGCTCGGAGGAGCTGCTAGCTCCAGCTCAGGCCTTGGAATAAAACGAGTCATTTAGCAGGTCACAAGAACTTAACTGCGAAGTGACCTGCCAGACTCAGCACCATCCAGGGAAAAGTCACCCAGCTCAGGCGCCAGCCATTGGAGTGCCTTGCCTCACTGGGTAACCAGAGACAGAGGCTGCCCCTCCCTCTAGCAGCCACCACAATCAATTGAAAAACAGAAACCCTGAGAATGACTCCAGGCTGGGCGCTGTGAGCTTTATCACAAAATAGCCCCAGGGAAAAGCTACTGTTTGTTGAAAGGCCTCAACTCTACCCAGAACCTAGCCCCATCACCACATCCCCCTCTTTTGTGACTCTCAAAGCAGATCACCCTCCCAAAAAACTAACCTGGGAGGGGGATCTCAAAATCTTGGGTAAAGCAGAGCATTTTTCTGCCTCTTCCAACCAACCGACTTAAGAAACCAATCAAGCCACAGGACCTCAATCTGACCAGAGACTCCAACAAGAGACTGGTTAGAGAAAAAAAGGGAGATACAGGATTCTTCCCACTCCTCTCCCCCAAAAAAAAAAATCAAAAGACTTTTTTTTTCTTTTTTCTTTTTTTTCTCTTCTTCTTCTTTTCTTTTTTTGCTTGTTTTTTGTTTTTTACTACCTTATATATATATTTTTTTCCCTTCTAAAACTTTTATTAATCTTTAATTTTTGCCTCTTCTGAAAAAATAATTGTTTTCCAGTAACTTTTTTTTTTCTCATCTTATAATTTTTATTTTAGGAATATGTGAATGAGCGTTTTCCTTTCTTTTCTTGTCTTCTTTCTCTTTTTCTTTCTTTCTTAATTATATTTTTGTTTTTTGTCTAGCTCTACTGAACTTCTGATCTTTTCTTTTCCCTTTCCCATCCTTAAAGTTTTTCACATCTCCTCTATGTCCCTCCCCTTCTAGGAACATATTCACATTCCTCTCTAAATAGACGGTCTTTTAACTTCAATAATAACATTAATTTTTACGTTTCTATTTTTTTTCTGGTCTCTCTCTCTCTCTACTTGCATCCTACCCAACCCATTTCCTGCATTGTGATTAGGACATAGTTCACTCTCCCTGTGCCTCCCCACAACAATCTATTCCGATTTTTTACCCACATGTCTCCCTAATCCTAATAATTTCTGGTTTTCCAAATTCTTTTCTGCGGTTCGAAGTACTTTAACATATAGTTGTTTGATGTTGAATAGATGTATCTGTTGAACTAGATTGTATCTGTAGACTATTGACTGTACAAACGCAAACTTTGGTTGATGGTTGCGTTAAGATAGTGTTCTAGCATAAAACTGGTGCAATCTTCATCTCAAATGGGCCGAGTAAGCTGGAAAAACACAAGAAAAATGGCAAATTCGGGTATCTCATTTCCGAATCTTGATAATCAGGGATTAGAACAGATAAAGAATAATCCAGAGGAGAGTTCCCAAATAGCTCTACAAACACTAATAGCAAACATGATAAATGAGAAGTTTGACAATGTACAAAGGATTCTGTATGAGCGTGATAGGGAGAGAGAGGAGGCATCCCAGAAGTTTATACAGGAATATCATAAGCGTGAGGAAGCTACTCAAAAACTGATACAGGATTTGCGTGAACAACTTGAGAATACTCAAAGAGAAAGGGAGGAATGGCGTGAGCAGGCAGAGAACACTCAAAGAGAACTGCAGGATTGCCACGAACGGGAAGAAAGAGAACTGCAGGAATCCCACAGAGGGGAAGAAGCTAATCAAAGAGTAATTCAGGAATTGAGAGACCAGGTAGAGAATACACAAAGATCACTAAAGGCATTCATGGAATCCATTAACAAAGAGCTGAAGGAAGTCAGGGAGACCACAAAGGGAATGCTGAATGGAACCCAACAGAAGGAATGGGAGTCCAAAGAAACCATAACAAATCAACTAAGTGATTTGAGAACAAACACTGAACACCAAATTAAGGAAGTCAAGAAATTCATACAAGACCTAAAACAGAGCTTCAACAAAGAACTTGAAGCCATCAAAGCTGACCAATTAGAAGGAAAAGAGATAAAAAACAAAGTAGAGAGTCTTGACAGCAGGTTAGACCATGCAGAAGATCGAATCTCAGGGATTGAAGACAGCCTAGATATTATAGAGAAAGAACATACAACCATCCAAGACAAGTCCAAGAAATATGATAGGTCTATCCAACACCTGGAAGACACCATCAGAAGGCCCGATCTAAGGATAATGGGTGTAGAGGAGCACCTAGAAACAGAAGTTAATGGTCTAGGAAATTTGTTTAACAGGATCCTAACAGAGAACTTCCCAAACATACAAAAAGATAGGCCTATTCAGATCCAAGAAGCTTCTAGAACCCCAAATAAACCAGACCAGAATAGGACATCCCAATGTCACATTATAATCCACACAGGATCAACCCAGACCAAGGAAAAGATCCTTAAAGCTGTCAGGGAGAAAAGGGTAATCACCTACAAAGGGAAACCAATTAGAATTACCTCAGATTTCTCAGCAGAGTCAATCAAAGCAAGAAGAGCCTGGAATGAGGTATGCCATGCCCTAAAAACAAATAATTATCAACCAAGAATACTGTACCCAGCTAAACTCTCCTTCATAACTGAAGGCCAAATAAAAACCTTCCATAGCAAAGAAAAATTGAAACAATACATCTCCACCAAACCAGCCCTGCAAAAGATTCTTAAAGAGGTCCTACACATAGAAAACCAACAAGAACGCAACAAAGGCCAAGAAACTGCACCCAAACTGAGAATCCAAGAACCTTAGGAAGAACCCAGTTTTCGCAGCCCCCAAGAAGGTGCATAACATGGCAGGAACTCCCAAATACCTCTCAGTACTATCTCTTAACGTTAACTGACTGAACTCTCCAATTAAGAGACATAGACTGTCTAGTTGGATTAAAAAACAAGACCCTTCTATCTGCTGCCTGCAGGAGTCACATCTTGCCCGTAAAAACAAACACATCTTCAATGTTAATGGCTGGAACAAAATCTACCAAGCAAACGGCCCTCATAAACAGGTGGGAGTTGCAATCCTAATATCAGATAAAATAGACTTCAAACTAAAATTCGTGAGAAGAGATAAAGAAGGTCGCTACATATTAATTAAAGGATCTCTCCTTCAGGAGGATATTACAATTCTAAATATCTATTCGCCAAACAATGGAGCACCCAAATTTATCAAAGAAACACTACTTTCCCTCAAATCCCATATAGATCCAAAGACATTAATTGTTGGGGATTTTAACACACCACTCTCCCCACTAGATAGATCAACTTGGCAAAAACTCAACAGAGAAACCGCAGACCTAAACAGCTGCATAGATCAACTAGACTTAACAGACACTTACCGAACATTTCACCCAGCAGCATCGGAATACACGTTCTTCTCAGCAGCACGTGGAACGTTTTCTAAAATAGACCACATTTTAGGCCACAAAGCAAACTTGTCTAAATTCAGAAACATTGAAGTTATACCTTGCATTCTCTCTGACCACAAGGGAATAAAATTAGAACTCAACACCAAAAGCCACCAAAGAAAGTCCGGTATCACATGGAGGCTGAACAACACACTGCTGAATCATGAGTGGGTCATGGAAGAGATTAGAAAGGAAATTCAAATGTTCATGCTATTCAACAAAAATGAACACACAAATTACCAGTTCCTCTGGGACACAGCAAAGGCAGTACTCAGAGGCAATTTTATAGCTCTGAGCTCCTACATCAACAAATTGGAGAGATCTGAAACTAACAATTTAATATCACATCTAAACCTCCTTGAAAATGAGCAGCAAGATAAACCCCAATCCAGTAGACGGAAAGCAATAATCAAAATTAAATCAGAATTAAATGAATTAGAATCCAAAAAAACTATAGAAAGAATCAACAAAACAAAGAGTTGGTTCTTCGAAAAACTTAACAAAATTGACAGACCCTTAGCAAATCTAATCAGAAAAAGGAGAGAACACACCCAAATTAATAAACTCAGAGATGAGAATGGAAACATCACCACAGAAACAACCAAGATTCAGAACATTATAAGGGAATACTTCTCAAAACTTTATGCTAATAAGTTTGAGAACTTGACAGAAATGGACCTTTTCCTAGCAAATATTGACATGCCAAAACTAAACCAAGATGAGTTAAACCAGCTTAACAGGCCCATATCAAGCATTGAAATAGAAACCGCAATAAGAGACCTCCCAGCTAAGAAAAGTCCAGGACCAGATGGTTTTACAGCGGAATTTTACAAGGCCTTCAAATCATAGCTCACACCAATACTCCTCCAAGTCTTCAATGAAATTGAAAGAGAAAGCTCACTACCGAACACAATCTATGAAGCCATCATAACCCTCATCCCAAAACCAGGCAAGGACTCATCAAAGAAAGAGAACTTTAGACCCATTTCTTTTAATGAACATTGATGCAAAACTTCTCAACAAAATTTTGGCCAATCGACTTCAACAATTCATCCAAAAAATCATACACCATGATCAAACAGGATTCATTTCAGGGATGCAAAGCTGGTTCAATATACGCAAATCAATTAATATTATTCATCACATCAACAGGAGCAAGAATAAGAACCACATGGTTATCTCAATAGATGCAGAAAAAGCATTTGACAAGATCCACCACCCCTTTATGATGAAGGTTTTGGAAAAATTAGGAATCCATGGAACATTCCTCAATACAATAAAGGCTGTATATGACAAACCTACAGCCAGCATTATACTCAATGGTGAAAAACTAAAGCCATTTACTCTTAACTCAGGAACAAGACAAGGATGCCCACTCTCTCCACTTCTCTTCAATCTAGTATTAGAATGCCTAGCTACAGCAATAAGACAAGATCCAGACATAAAGGTGTCCAAATAGGGAAAAAAGAAATAAAACTCTCCCTCTTTGCAGATGACATGATCTTGTATTTAAAGAATCCCATGGACTCCACTCCCAAATTACTCAAGCTGATTCAAAACTTTGGCAAAGTAGCAGGTTATAAAATTAACCCCCAAAAATCAATGGTTTTTCTATATGCCAACAATGAGAAAAGTGTGGCTGAAATTAGGAAAGCCACTCCATTTGTAATAGCCCCACAAAAAATAAAATACTTAGGAATTAACTTAACCAAAGAAGTGTGTCCCTACCGCCTCGACCAGCAAGGAGACGCGACACCGGACTCTTCTCTCTGCAGTTTATTCAGGACCTTTTTTTAAATCTTCTGTCCCCAACCCCGGGGAAAATTCCCCACAGCCTTAAGTACCCACTGGGTAGCCAACCCTGATACACCACGTGGGAACCACCAATAGGTTCAGGTGCGTGGAAGCAAGCCAGATTCTTTGCCTTAGCCATATCAGGAGTTGTTTACCACAGAGAGAACTCGCCATCGGGAAGGCAGAGGGCGGAAACCGGCACCATCTTCCAGGTGCGGCCTCTAGCAGCTCTCTACAGTTCCCCTTTTTTTGTTTAAGGAACACAGATGAGAACAGAGGTCTGATCCCTGTTGTGCAATTGCAAGGACTGCATACAAGCCTTCTCCCAGAGGGCGCTTTCTCTATGGATGACTCAGCCTGTCCATTGATTCGTTTTTCACAAGGACGGGAAAAGGCGAATCGAACCCGTGTGCAATCAAACATGCTCTCCTCGAGGGCAAAACTCATACCTTTCGACTGCAGTACTTTGGCTTTGAAATCTGTGTTCATTGTTTTAGGGTGGCAAGCAACGCTTAGGGGGACTGACCTGCTCCAATGACTGTAAAGGCTTGGATAATCATGGCTGCACTGCGATGCTGAGATCCTCTAATTTGGCAAATGCACCACAGACATACCAAGGAGGCTAACACCAGGAGGCCTATCAGGGCTCCCAAACCTGCCCCCTCCTTGAGATGAATCATAGCAGCGGAGATCCATGAAGATAACCCCTCCGCCAATCCGGCATCCACTTGGGTCGAGTTCACCATGACGATGGCAACCCTGAGCTGTTCCATCAGGCTGTCGAACTCCCCAGTTCAATTACCTAAAAGATAACTAGACAACTGTTTAGACAAATTTGCAGCGTTTTTTGAATAGGTTTTTTTCCTGGGCCTGAACTCTGGGTCTGGGCGCTGTCCCTCAGCTCTTCAGCTCAAGGCCAGCAATCTACCACTTGAGTCACAGCGTCACTTCCGGCTTTTTTCATTTCTTTTTGCTTATGTGGTGCTGAGGAATCGAACCCAGGGCCTCATGCATGCAAGGCAAACGCTCTACCAATGAGCCAACGTCCTAGCCCTCTTCTTCTGGGTTAATTGCACCACAGCAGTAGCTAATCCAGCATTAGTTAGTGGTCCGCCCAGCTCTCTGCAAACTTTCATCCATGCTTCTAGTCCCCTATTTTTATATGGGGTTATGGCGGCTCTGCATTCCTTAGTGCACTGCTCATAAACAAGCTGTTTAATCAATGGCATGGCTGCGTCTGGGTCACCAAAAATTCTGCCGTCGGCCTCGACCATACGGGCAACAAAGTCCGAAAACGGCTCCATAGAGCCCTGCAGGATTTTGGTGAGATTGCCACTCACCTTGCCTTTATTTGGTAAGGCCTTCCATGCCTTTATGCCAATTTTATTGATTTGTTCATAAACTTGAACCGGGTAGCCTATCTGCTGATTGGCGAATCTCCCCTGTCCAAGCAGCATATCTCTGTCCCAAGCTGGGTTTCCCCCAGCCTGATTGGCCGCAGCCTCCTCACTAGCAAATTCAATCAAAAAGGTTTTCCAATCTAAATACTGACCTGGGCTCAAACAAGCTCGTGCGAGCCCACTCCAATCACCAGGTGTCATGCAATGTCTGTTTAGGGCCTCCACCTGGGCTACAGTAAAGGAGGCTGTGATTCTGTATGTCCGCACAGACTCAGCTAAAGATTTTATAACCTTAAAATCTAAGGGTTCATGATACCGCTGTCCCTGTGGATCCTGAAATATTGGACAGGTTAGATGTAACTCGGTTCTGACCGCTTTCCACACGCCTGGGCTGAAAGAACAGCCGGGGCTGCCACTTCCAGGGTCCTCCGCATAGAGCAGAGGGGCCGAAGGTGTGGGGCGGGGCATGGAGGGCGTGTATTGGTCTTTATCTGGGTCCTCTCTCTCCTTCCCTTTCCTCCTCTTTCTTATCTTTGTTTTTTCTATTTGTTCTATGAGTGATTGTAGTTCCTCTGAGTCTGTAGACTCAGAGGTCTCTAGTTCGGCAAAATCAGGGTATGACCCCCCCCTGCTCTCCTCCTTTTCGCTGTCTGCCCTTTCCGATCTTTCTTCCTGCAGCATTTCTAAGGCGGCCTGACCATTCTCTACCGCCTCACTGCAACGCTGGTCCTCGAGACAGCCTCTTATCGGTTTCCATATTGGTCTAACTCCGCTCTTAAGCGTTCCTTGTTCAGAGGCAAAATCTAGGTCCCTCCTTAGTTTCTCCCAAGAGGCCACCGTGAGGCTTCCAGAGACAGCGAACCACGGGGCAACGATGTCACATTCATTCAAAAATCTCTCTAAAGTACTCTTTTATTTTTAACTTTTTTGAGTGCAGTAGCTCATTGAGAGCCAAAAATATTGGGTGCGAAGAAGAAGCGCCCATGTTTTAAACATTTAAAGCTGGTAAACAAACTTTTACTTTCACTTTTGGCTACTCTATTGACTAGCCCCGGGTTCTCACTCTCTCTTTATCTACCGAGAAGAGCAAAAATCCCCCGCTCTTGTGGCGGATTCCCCTTTTACCTGGGAACTTACTCCCGCTCTTGTGGCGGATTCCCTTTTACCTGGGGACTTACCCCCGCTTTTGTCGCGGATTCCCCTTTTACCTGGGGACTTACCGGTGCACCACCTGAATGCAGAGAGTTCTGAGTCCTCGTTGGGGTTATGGCTGAGTCCCCGTACGTGCCACCACGTGTCGCTACCGCCTCGACCAGCAAGGAGACACGACACCGGACTCTTCTCTCTGCAGTTTATTCAGGACCTTTTTTTAAATCTTCTGACCCCAACCCCGGGGAGAATTCCCCACAGCCTTAAGTACCTGCTGGGTAGCCAACCCTGATACGCCACGTGGGAACCACCAATAGGTTCAGGTGCACGGAAGCAAGCCAGATTCTTTGCCTTAGCCATATCAGGAGTTGTTTACCAGAGAGAGCACTCGCCATCGGGAAGGCGGAGGGCAGAAACCGGCACCATCTTCCAGGTGCGGCCTCTTGCAGCTCTCTACAGAAGTGAAGGACCTCTGTGATGAAAACTTTAAAATCTTGAAAAAGGAAATCAACACAGAACTTAAAAAATGGCAAAACCTCCCATGCTCCTGGATTGGCAACATTAACATCGTGAAAATGGCAATACTTCCCAAGGCTATCTACAAATTCAACGCGATACCTATCAAAATTCCACCCTCATTCTTCAAGGAAATAGAGGAGGCAATCCAAAAATTCATATGGAACAATAAAAGACCCCGAATAGCAAAAACGCTCCTCAACGGAAAGAACACTGCTGGAGGAATATCAATACCAAATTTCAAACTCTACTATAAAGCCATAGTAATCAAAACAGCTTGGTATTGGCCTAAGAACAGACCTCAGTACCAATGGAATAGAATTGAAAACCCAGAAATGAACCTACAGACCTATAGCCATCTAATCTTCGATAAGGAAGCTAAAACAATAGAATGGAAGAAAGACAGCCTCTTCAGTAAATGGTGCTGGCAAAATTGGTTAACTACATGTAGAAAACTAAAGCTAGATCCTTCTATATCACCCTGCACCAGAATCAACTCCAAATGGATCAAAGACCTTGAACTCAAAGCAGACACTCTGAAAACATTACAGGATGGAATAGGAGAAACCTTAGGTCTACTTGGCTCAGGCCAAAATTTTCTGAATAGAGACCCGGAATCACAACAAATCAAAGAAAGGTTGGACAAATGGGACTGCATAAAGTTGCAGAGCTTCTGCAGGGCAAATGACATAGCTAGCAAGATCAATAGAAAGCCCACCGATTGGGAGAAGATCTTTACTAGCCATACAACGGACAAGGGTCTCATATCTAAAATATACTTGGAACTCAAAAAATTAAACCACCCAACAACAAATCCTCAAAGAAACAACTGCCCAATAAATAAGTGGGCGAAAGACTTAAAGAGAAGCTTCTCTGAAGAAGAAAGAAGGATGTCCAATAGACACATGAAGAAATGTTCAACATCCCTAGCCATAAAATAAATGCAAATCAAAACAACATTGAGATATCACCTCACTCCAGTTAGAACAGCAAAAATTAAGAACTCTAACAACAGATGCTGGAGGGGATGTGGACAGAAAGGAACCTTACTTCATTGTTGGTGGGAATGTAAACTTGTTCAACCAATTTGGAAAGCAGTATGGAGGTTCCTCAAAAGACTTCACATAGATCTCCCCTGTGATCCAGCAATCCCACTTTTGGGCATTTACCCAAATGTTTACAAACAAGACCACACTAAAGCTACCAGCACAACTATGTTCATTGCAGCATTATTTACCATAGCTAAGATATGGAACCAACCCAGATGCCCCTCAGTAGATGAATGGATCAAGAAAATGTGGTATATATACACAATGGAATTCTATGCCTCCATCAGAAAGAATGACATTTCCCCATTTGTTAGGAAATGGAAAGGCTTGGAAAAAATTATATTAAGTGAAGTAAGCCAGGCCCAAAGAAGCATAGGTCCCATGGTTTCCCTTATTTGCAATATCTAGTATAGGTATGAGTCAAGCAGAAAAGGTCAGATAATGTGATGTTAGGAAAATGAACCCTTAAATATGTATTTTAATGTTTTCGTTTCTTTCATGCACATGTTTCTAACGCATTTATAAGATTATTTCATTGTTGCTTTGTATGTCCCTCCCCCACAGTGTAACCCCCGCTTTCACTATATTTGATGTCAGTATAACATGTGGAGGAGATGGGGGCAAACAAGTCGTTTAAGGATTCAGGTGGACCTGTTGCAACAATGAGAAGTACAAAATGTCATGTCAAAACCAGCTTTACATTGTCGGGGGGGAGGGGGGTATAATTGGGTGGGGGGAGGGGGGAGGCTGGGAAGGGAGGTGAAGGGTAAACAAAGGAGGAGGCTGCAATGCTTGGTAAGAAATGTATGCATTATCCTGCCCATGTAATTGTAGCCCCTCTGTACAGTATGTTCTCAAATAAAATAAAATAATATTTAAAAAAAAAGATTATTTCTTTGTTGCTTTGTATGTCCCTCCCCCACAGTATAACCCCTGCTTTCACTGTATTTGATATTGCTATAATTTGTGGAGGGGAAGGGGAAAAACTATTCGTTTAAGTAAGTATACACATAGACTCTCTTTTAGAGTGCTTTCATTTAATATACTTCAGCACCTCATCCTTACCTGTGGGAGATAGGAAAAAAGATAATTTTGTTTGTGTATTAAATTATGTAACTTAGCATGTACAAACATGATTTGTATAAATACAGAAGTTTGTAATAAATATAATTAGGAATCATTTCTCAATAAAAAATATAATGAAAATCATATAACAAGACTAGAATTCATAGAATTTTGTGCATGAAAACATACATTAGATTATTTGCAGAATTTCTATTTTGAGAAAAAATTTATCCTTCAATATTTGAAGGAAAAAGCACTTTACCTAAGGATTGAAACATTTTATTGAAAAATATATTTCTTGGCGATATTTTTGCTTCATAATTTTAGGGATACCCTTGCACCCATTAGAACAATGAGATGTACAAGACGTTATGTCGAATGACGAACTTTACAATTTTGACTGGCAAAGGGGTAGAGATGGGAAAGAATAGTAAGAGGAAACAAAGGAGGAGGTAAAAATACTTGATAAGAAATGAACTGTTATGTTGCCCGTATATTTGTAACCCCTCTGAACGGTATTTTCACAATAAAAAAAATTTAAGAAGACAATGATTCCAACGTAATCATTTTTCTTATTGTTTTCCTATTTCCATGTGATTTACTCCAATTTAGAAATTCAGATATATATTTTAATTTAATCTAACCAAAAATATTGAGTATAGGGTTCTTATACTCTTTATATTCTTCATGCTAAGATCATCAAATATGGTGATTTTGAAATGATTAGTCTCTGTTTAACCTATGTTAATATTATTTACAATGTGAGTGAAATGTTTAAAAAGTAGTATTTATTTTAGTTTAATTGCTCTGAAGAGACAATACCTGATATAATCAAAGGCTAAAAATGATTAGATTTAAAATTTAGAATCCAAAAAATGTTTTTGACCACACTGGTTACTGGAGCATTCACAACAACCTCATGAGATAATGTATATTGATGAAGCAAAAATCTCACAGATTTGACATTTATGAATAGAAAAATCATGTCATTTTGAATATGGAGAGCTACATAACAAACATAGAAAATTTAGCTTTTAAATACCTGAATATCCTAATACATTTAATTGCAGGGTAAGTACTTGTTCTGAAAGTAGATAAAATTGCATGTATTTTGAAAAGTTAACCTACGTATTCATTTGAATAAAAGACAATGTTTAAAATCCAAAACACAAGATGTACAGTTCATTTTTTTACATGCCAATTATGTTCTCTAAACCTACTAGAAATACTAGATTAGTAAACCTAAATCATTGCTTTGTAGGGAAATAGAAATTTAGCTTCTTAAAACTCATGACTATAACTTTTTCTCAAACAATTATTAAGTAACTGATTTATATTTTGTCATGAAATCTTATTTGATAAATTTTTATTTATTTATTTATTTATTTAAGTTAAATAATTGGTCAATAACAATATAAATTATGCATGAACAAAGTTTATCTAACACAAGTATTTCTTTCACAAGACATATCATGGGTCTCTTCAAGAACACTGGAGGCAGTGTGTTATTTCTTTATTTATTTTTAGTTATTTTGTTTATGGTTATTAATTTTCAGAAGTGGCAGTTTATTATGCTCTTTCCATAATATATTAAAATGTTTGATTTTACTCCCTCTATTTCCTTTTTGTTACTCCTTTCTCCAAAGATCTTCTGTTTTTCACATAAAATTACATCTTTATATTTGCACATATAAAGTAATTTGGAAGAACTAAGCTAAACTGCCACTTAATTCAAGACGTAGAGTGGATTATCAGGATGAACAAAAAAGGGTATTTTCTGTAAACTTCTGAATCGAGCTATCATTTTTATTATGGTTAGGGTTAGGATACCAGACAGAATTAGAATTAGGATTAGAGAAATAGAAAATTTAGTTTCAACACAGGATGACCTATTGCAACAATAATACTCATAGCACACTATACTGAAAATGAACTTTACACCATGGGGAGAGAAGAGTGATGGAAGTGGGAGAGGGAAGGGATAGTGGGACAACAACAAAGAAGGGGGTAACAATACTCAACAAGAAATGTACTCATTACCTTACACATGTAACTGTAATCCCTATGTAAGCCCCATTACAATATAATAAAATTTAAAAGGAAATGAAAAATAAAACTTGACAGGAAATAGAAAAACAATTTTAAAAATTTAGGTTCAAAATACAAGTAAAATTTAGAACTACATGCTGAACAATAGATAGGATAATTGTGGAATAGAGGCTTGCTATTAACATTATGATTCGGTTATATGTAGGTTTAGGATTAGGCAATGTGTTCCAGTTTGAGCTGGGTTTAAGATTGAGAAAAAAATATAAGATATTGTGTAAAACTGCCACATATTTTAAGAAGAATGAATGACATCAAAGTTAGAATGAATGAAAACAAGTATGGGTGTTATTTTAAACATTCATATATAATTTTGTTTAAAGTGTTACTGTTTTAGTTCTTGTTAGGATTAGGGAAGGATAAGCTTTAGGGTAAAATTTAGTTTTCCACTAAGAAGTAGAATAAAAAAATGTGTGATTGAATAGAATCCAGACAATTTTCCTTACATTAACCATTTGTTGTTAATTCAGGTTATGATTAAGATTAGGTTTCTGGTTAAATGGGGTTAAGAATTGAGTAAAGATATATATTAAACTGGTGGCTCGCACTTATTTTCCTACCTATTCAGGAAGCTAATTTCTGAGGATTGCAGTTCAAAGCCAGCCCAGGCAGGAAAGTCTGTGAGAATTTTATCTCCAATTAATCAGAAAGTGGTGCTGTGGCTCAAGTGGTAAAATGCACACCTTGAGCTAAAGAACTCAGAGATCATGCCCATGCCTAGAACTCAGGGATTATACCCAGGCCCAGAAATGAAACCCCACAACCAACAAAAAGAAAAAAAAAAGGAATGGGATAAATGTTAATTAAATCTGAACTTATTTTAGGTTCTAGGAATTCAGGAAAAGCTGGGATAATGGAAGTACAATGTATTTCATAATATCAGGATTTGAGATCAATTGGTTTAATGATTCCTCTTATGGAACAGGATAGGTTCAGAGATAAGAATGAGAAAATCTGTAGGATTTAGGAAAACTTGCAATTTATTTCAAGAATTATAAGTGGAATTTTAGTTAGGATTGCACAAAACCAGCATTTTTCATAAATTTTAAAATTGCGATACCATTAGTGTTAAGGTTGTGGTTAGGATTCCAGCCACGTTTAGGGTTAGAGTGAAGGAGAAAAGAAAATGAGGCTCAAATTGATTGTAAATTTTGGAATAAGTCTGGTAAGAATTAGAATGAATATGAACTAGAGTACTGCTATTAATGTTAGAATCTACTTGCAATTAGGTTTTATTTATTCTCAATATTCCAGTTAAGATTAAGTTTAGGGTTAGAAAATGACTAAGATATTGGAAAAAAATTGAAACCTATGTTTGGAAGGCATATTTGAATCAAGTTAGGATGAATGAAAACTAATGTAACACTAACTAGTATGTGTTAGTATTGACATATTTGGATTAAAATCAGTGTCAGTATTTTGTTCTGATTATGATTAGTGTTATGAATAGGAAAGTTTTAGTATAAAATTGAGTTTTCACTAACAAGTAGAAACAAAAATGAGAGACTGAATAGTAACTAGAACATTACCATTATATATATATATATATATATATATATATATATATATATATATATATATATATTTCTCAGTGATCATTCTTGCAATGATTAATGAAAGTTTTCCAGCCAGGTTTAGGTTGAGAGTTAGCATTGAGTAATGGACTAGTTGATAAGTAAATATGAAATTGTTTTAGGATACAGTGGTTCATGAAAAGGTAGGATCAATGGAAACTACAGTATTTTTCCTGATAAGAGAATCTGATGACAAGTAATATAATGGTTCATGTTAGGGAAAAAGATAACTTCAGAGATTGAGTCAGGAAATTTGTTGGAATTAGGGCAAATTGAAACTCATTTCCAGAGTTAAACTGGAATATTCATTCCAATGAATAAAAACTAGAGTATTTTTTAATATTAATTTTGGACTATTATTAGGTTGAAAGTTAGGTTTCAGGTCCAGCTGGGCTTAGTGTTAGCATTAGAGAAATGGAAAATTTAGGGTCAAACTGAAAGTAAATCTTCGAAGAACAAGTTAAGATAGAATTAGGATGAATATGAAATAGGAAACTGCTAATAATATTAGGATTGGGATATGATTAGTGTGGGGATTAGCCTGAATGTTCCAGTTAGGGTTCGTGTTAGAGAAACGACAAGATATTGAGTAAAACTAGAAACTATTTTAAGAAAGATGAGTTGAATCAAAGATAGGGTGTATAAATTTAATATATTTTTGTGGCTTTTTGAATGCAAAGGCAATTGGTTCTAGGGTTAGGGTTACTTTTTTAATTTATGAACTAATGAATTAAAGGCACAATTCCTTCTTTCTTATAAACCAATACAGTCACGATTTGGGGAAAAACTCAATTTTCTACATGAAAATGTGTCTTAAAATATTTTCCAACCAGGATTAAATAGTAGTGAGCAGGGTTTTATTTATTAAAATTATGTAAGTTGATGATACAGCTTTCAAAAATGTCCAAACACATAGGATTGGAACTCAGATATGTCATTGGGAAAACAGATATTGTAATTGCTCTAGCTGGGAAATTGTGTGTGTGTGTGTGTGTGTGTGTGTGTGTGTGTGTGTGTGTGTGTGTGTGTGTGTGTGTGTGTGTGTGTGTGTACCCATCACAGGTCTTCACCTCAGGCCTGGGTCCTGTCGTGAGCTTATTCTGTGGAAGTATGGCACTATACCACGTAGTCACAAGTTTTCTTCTGGCTTTTTAATAGTTAATTTGAGATACATATCTCATGGATTTTCCTGTCTGGACTTAATCTTCTGATCCCCAGCAATCCTTGGGTTAGTATTACTGTGAGTTCTACCACAAAGTGACAGTTCATTAAACTGCGAGCAATATGGAAGTACTTGTGCTAGATACAAAGTAACCAGTTCATTAACAAGATCACATTAGCTTGCCTTCAAAGACATTGTTTCTGATGCCCAAAGCATAATCGAAACCTATTATCCACACTGTATGAAGTAGCACATATTCATGATGTAGAATATATATAATGAATTAAATCCTCAATCAAAATACTTTGTTGTGTTTGTAGCAAAGAAATAGAGTGTCATTGAAATGAAGTCCAGACTGGAGGCCTGTAGCGAGCAGCAAAGCATTTGCTTAGTGCGTGTCCAACCCTCAGGACCATAAAGATGTAGAAGAAAGTGAAAGTGGGAGAAAGAGGAAAGGAAAGGAGGAGGAAGGGGTAAGAGAGAGAAAGAGCATAGCATGAGAGAGGAGAGGAGGGGACAGTGAGAATGTAGAGGTAGGAGAGAAGGAAGAGGGAAACAGGACACTAGGAAGAGGAGCAGGAGAGGAGGCAGGAAGAGGAAGATAAATGTAAGATAACAACAAGAGCTGTTGGAAAACATTTTGCATAAGCGATCTGCATGTGCAGGCAGGATTATTTTCTAATCAGAGGGATAGCTAGCTAGGTGACAATATGGGTGAGACCTGTTGTTGGTCATTTAATTCTCTTTCTTCAGTGAAGTGTTCAGAAGAAATGCTGAGTTTGGTGTTTTATAGATATACTTCAGGATTTCTTTTCATGTATCAAACATGGTAAAGGACTGAATGAAACTTCCCTTAATTAAAAAAGAATAGAAGCTATATTTATTTGTGTTACTATGCATGAAGAAATCCTGGAGATTTCTGGTTAATTCAGAGGTCCCCATGCAAAAATATAGGACAAGAGGAAAGCAAAACTGTTTTGAAAGTGTAATAGGTTATCATTGATGAATAGTTTTCCTGGACATTTTTCCTTTTTTCTTTCTTTTTTCTTTTTCTTTTTTTTTTTTTTGCCAATTGTTCATTGCTCCAAGGCTGTGCCCTGGAGCCCTTTCCAAGTCATTATGTGAAACTCCATTTCTGTAGTTTCTGTGGGTGTGGGTGCCTTCTTAGGTCACCTGTTGAGATGTGGGGTCAACTCCCTTACGTTGGATGTGCAGTGAGTGGATGTGTGTGCATGCTCCCCAGAATTGCTGGATGAAGCCCGCCCACGCATCCCACCTAACTTCCCAGTCTCAGATGCCCCATTTCACCCAGCAGCTGGCAGCTATGGGACTGGAGTTGAGGCCACTGCTGCCCTCTCCTCCTCCAGCTGTGCTGGTACTGGTCTTCTGTGCTCCTGAGTGTGTGGCCCATCCTAGGGAGACTCTGTTCTCGGGTCACTGCCCGTCCCCATGAGTGCGGGGTTGGGGACACCATGTTTGTACACTGCACAGTCCATGGGTAAAGGAAAGCTGAACATGCAGTCTGCCTCCTTGGGGCTAGGTAGCCCAGCCTTGGTTCACCTCATCAGGCTTTAAGGGGGTCTGAGGACTAGAGCCATGTGCTGGTCCCTCTGCCAGCTGGCTTGTGACAGCTGCAGAGGTTCAGCAACCTGGAGTCCCTTCAGCATCTCTGTGGACCTCCATTTTCTGGTCCCTGTGGAGTCGGGTACAGGGCCAACCCTACATATGCCCATCCATGCCAGAGGAGCCTGGATTGCAGCACACCAGCTGCAGCACCGAGGGACAGAAGCCGCTTTGGCTTTGCTGTGTAGTCTCCTCTGTCACCCTTCTGGACCATATGGGCCCAGTTCTGGGTACCATTCCAGGGATACTCCATTTGGAGGCAATGGGCTCACCCCCTACACTCGTTGTTCTCCAAAGCAGGGGAATGGGCCTGGCCTTGGCAGTGTAGGCTGCACAGATGGAAGGCAGGACTTGGCATCTTCACTGCCTTCCCCCCTGGCTTTGACATCTGAGTCTGGGTTGCTTGGTTTGGTCACTAATGGAGACTTGTTGGCTACAACCCACCGCAACAAATGCTATACTTGCTGTAGCAGCAATGCAGTGTCCTGGGCCCCTTTAGGGTCACCATTTGTACCTCTGAGGGGTCTATATGGGCTGGGTGTGGATTTTATCCCAGGACTCCCATTAGGAAGTGCCACTCCATTCGGGGTACTGCAAGCAAGAGGTGCCACATATAATATCTACTTTCTAACAGTTCCCTTCATTGAGATAAACAGAACTGAGAGATATAAATAAGTTTTATAAAAACAAAATGTATAAACTATATCACTTCAACCTGTTAAACCATTGTAATATTTTTTATCCAGTAGGAATTCTATCTGTAATTACTTATTTTACACTTGAATGTAACTAAAGTAATTTATTTTGTGTGGATTTTACTCTTCTAGTATAACTTTATTTGTACTATTTACATACAATTTTTTTCAAATTCTGAGATTTAATCACGTGTTTACGGGTAAGAGTTTTGTTGTACTTTTATTTCAGTTTTCCATTATGGCCTTATTAAGACAAACAATAAAATCCATTCTTGCTAGTATAAAGTTCAATGATTTTGGTCTAGAGACTCAAGGATAGAGCATTACATATCACAGTAATGTGTATCACTTTGTTTAATACTGCTTCATAAACTAATTAGTAATTTAGGCGGCAGCCACTTCATCTGGCATGCTGGTCTGTCTTGTGAAGTAGGATCCTAGTGGCAGCATATCCATATCGGACCCTTATGGGCACCTCTCCTGGGACTGTGGGAGAACATCAGTGTGCACCTGATGTTGGGCTAGGGCAGCAACCCGGCAGCTGCTGCATGAATGACACAATGTCACTGACTCACATCTAGCACATGCCTGCCTGTGGGCCTGGGCCCTGAGGATCAGCCCCTGGGAGCACACATACACCACAGGGCAGGGGCCGCCCACCTAGGAAGTAGTACAGATTGAACAGAAGCCAGTCTGTGGATCAGCTTGTACAATATTTATCCTTCGTGGAGCACAAGATTATTCTGCTCTGCTGTGGTCAGAAAACAAGAAAGACAGGCCCAGGAGGGGGGATGCCAACTTTTGTACTCAGGCTGGCAAGGAAACTTTCTTCCATGCTCTCTCCAGCAGGCTTAGGAAGCCCTTCCATCCTCCTTGTCCATGGAGTAGCAGCCAGGGACACTCACATCTTGTACTCCTGGCTGCTTTTTTGGGTTTGCTTGTTAATTTATTCAGAGAGCCCCTCCCTCAGTCAGCAGTGTTATATTCTGTGTTTTGTAAAAACGTTCTGCATCTGAGCATTCCAAGTGTTTGTGTTTTTTATTGTTTCTTTTAAATGCATTGTGAAATTTGTGTTTTAGGTGTTGGGTGCGGGAGGAGGAGCCAGATTATGAACATAGTTTCCTACAAGTCTTTCATCTAAAAATGAAATAGATTCTCTCTAAAAATGCCTCTCAGGAAATAAATTTAGAGATGGAAAAAAGGTTGTTTTCTCATGAGATGAAAATGTGCTATTTTTATATGCATGTTTTATGTGTTCAAATTAAAATTAAGTAATTCACTATCTAAGTACAATCATCCAGACCTAAGACTTAAGTGTTTTGTGAGCTACAGGCAAGGTTATCACAAAAGACCTCTTTGCTATTCGGGGTCTTTTATTGTTCCATATGACTTTTTGGATTGCTTCTTCTATTTCATTGAAGAGTGAGATTGGGATATTGATAAGTATCACATTGAATTTGGATATAGCCTTTGGCAGTATTGCCATTTTCATGATGTTAATCCTCCCAATCCATGAGCGTGGGAGGTTGCCCACTTCCTGAGTTCTGCTTTCATTTTCTTTTTCAGGTTTTTAAATTTCCATCATAGAGGTCCTTCACTTCCTAAGTTAACTCCTAGCTATTTTATTTTTGTGCGGGTATTAAAACGGGGTTGTTATCCTAATTTCAGCCACACTCATATCGTTATTGGAATACAGGAAAGCCATTGATTTCTGAGGGTGAATTTTATACTCGGCTAGTTTGCCAAAGTTTCTGATCAACTCAAGTAACTTGGGAGTGGAGTACAAGGGGTTCTTTGAATACAAGAGCAGGTCATCTGCAAAGATGGAGAGTTTTACTTCATCTTTCTCTATTTGGATCCCATGTGAGTTAGCATCTTGTCTTATTGCCCCATCTAGCATTCTAATACTAAGTTGAAGAATAGTGGAGAGAGCAGACATCCTTATCTAATTCCTGAATTTATAAGAAATGTCCTTAATTTTTCACCATTAAGTATAATGATGGCTTTAGGTTTGTCAATCCTTAGCAGAAAGAACACCAGTGGAGCAATATCAGTTCCAAATTTCAAACTCTACTATAAAGCCATAGTAATAAGAACAGCTTGGTTCTGGCACAAGAACAGACCTGAGGACAATTAGAATAGGACTGAAGACTCAGAAATGAACCCCCTAACCTATAGCCACCGAATGTTTGACAAGGGAGCAAAAACATAGAATGGAAGAAAGACAGCCTTTTGAGTAAATGATGTTGGCACAATTGGTTAAACATCTGTAGAAAACTAAAGCTAGATCCGTATATATCACCCTGCACGAGAGCCAACTCCAAATGGATCAAAGACCTCAAAATAAAAGAAGACACCATGAAAACACTGCAGGAAGGAATCGGATAAACTCTAGAGCTTTTTAGTACAGGCCGAAATTTTCTTTATAGAGAGCCAGAAACAAAGAGTAAAGAAAGATAAATTAAGAAATTAATTTTTTAATTCATCTCTTTATGAAACTAGTAATTTGCTATTACAAGATGCGATGGAATTATAAATTCCAAGTGCTAATGGAGTCTGTATATAATAAACATATTATAATAGTCAAAAAACAGAAATCAAAGAAAATTTGGAGAAATGGGGTTACATGAGACATCAGAGCTTCTGCAAAGCAAAAGCCATAGCAAGATCAATAGAAAGTCCACATTCTGGGAGAAGATCTTCATGAGACATAAAACGGACAAGGTCTTATATCTAAAATATACTTAGGACTCAAAAAAATAAATCCTCCAACAGCAAATCCTCAAAGAAACAAGTGCTCGATAACTAAGTGGGCTAAAGACTTAAAGAGAGAGTTCTCTGAAGAGGAAATAAAAATGGCCATTAGATACATGAAGAAATGCACAACTATTCTAGCCACAAAAGAATGCAAATCAACACAACATTGAGATTGCATCTTACTCTAGTTAGAATGGCTATAATCAAGAAATATAATAACAACAGTTGTTGGAGTGGATGTGGTTAAAAGGACCCATATTGCATTTTTGGTGGGAGTGTAAACTTGTTTAAAAACTTTGTAAAGCAGTATGGAAGTTCTTGAAAAGACTCCAGGTAAAGCTCCCCTATGACCCAGCAATCCCACTTTTGGGCATTTAGGCATTTACCCAAATGATCACAAACAAGGTCATACAAAAGTTGCCAGCGCAACCATGTTTATTGCGGCATTATTCACCATAGCTATGATATGGGACCAACCTTGATGCTCCTCAGTACATGAATGGATCAAGAAAATGTGATACACACACACACACACACACACACACACACACACACACACACACACACACACACACAATGGAATTCTATGCCTCCATTAGAAAGAATGAAATTGCCCCATTTTTTTGGAAATGGAAAGACTTAGTAAGTATTATATTAAGTGAAGAAAGGCTAGGCCCAAAGAAACATAGGTCCCATGGTTTCCCTTATTTGCAAGGACTAGTACATGTCTAGAACAAGCACAGAAGATCAAAGGCTATGTACATATTACCATATACGATGATGTTAAGCGAAATATACCCCAAGTCAGAGACACAAGTGGTTTTATCTTTCTTGCCTTATAATGCACTATGTGATTCTTTTGTAGGCTCATACCCCCATGGTATAATCCCTGTTTTCACTGTATTTGATTCTAGTGTTCTGCATTTTTATATACATTTTTATAATTTGGGGAGTGGAAAGGATATAGCAGAATGCTGAAATAGGGATGCAGGTTGACCCATTGTGACGATGAGTTGTACAGGACACTGTGTTGAAAATGAATTTACAATGTCGGGTAAGAGTCAAGGAAGAAGGTGTTGGAGAGGTGGGGAGGGAAGTAGTAGGGGAAAAACAAAGGAGGAGGTAACAATGCTCACTAGGAAATGTACTCATTACCTTACTCATGTAACTGTAAACCCTCTGTATAGAATTTTTACAATAAAAAATAAAAAAAAAATCTTCCTGGTGTAGATTTCCAGTGCTGCCCTTGGCATTGCATTTTTTGCCTTTTCTGACTGTTGTTAGGTCCACCTGTCCAGTGGATCAGTAGTCTTCATGGCTTCTTGGTCCTGAAGTGGTACTTGGATTATACATTGCTGGTTGGAACCAGGCCAAGGACACGATAAAAACACTTCCAGGGCATGGCTTCTTCATTGCTCATGCAACTAGGATTGCAAGCAAAATTTCTATGAATTTACTTCAGAAAACAATCACTGAACCCAAAGGCAAGGTCACCAAACACCTACCTTCCTCCCCACATTCCCTCCTTTCTCCCTCCTTGGTAATGTACAAAAGCATTTTGCAGCTTTTGGCATACACACAATTGCCCACTACCTCCCCTGGTAAACTAGGCTTAAAGTCACTAAGTCAAGTAAACGGATAATGCTGCCCTCATTATTCTGGACAACAACTTGAGGTTGTTTGATGCTTTAATTTGTTGTTGTTGGTGGTGGTGGTAGGAGGGCCTGAACTCTGGGTCTGGGCTCTGTCCCTGATGAGCTTTTCAGCTCAAGACTAGTGCTCTACCACTTGAGCCACAAAGCCATTTCCACTTTTTTCTTCTTATGTGGTGCTGAGGAATTGAACGCAGGACCTCATGAATGCAAGACAAGCACTCTACCACTGAGTCTCCTTCCCAGCCCTAATGCTTTAACTCTTCAAATTTTATTTTTGTCAGTCCTGGGGTTTAAATTCAGGACCTGGGTGTTAACATATCACTGAGTTCTTCAGCTCAAGGAGAGCCTTCTATCACTTGAGCCACAGTGCCACTTCTTGTCCTGATAATGATGAGGAGAATATTTGAAGGTAAATATGTGATTACAGATGTGTGCTTTCTTGAGGTATGTGTTCATAGCATAACTGTTGAAAATGAGACCGTTAAGATAGGGTTGTTGACATTCCTTGTATCCTTAACAGTATAATATTAAAATCAGTTTTATAATATATTATTTATAGTAATTATAGAATATCCCTAATTATGCATACATTATAAATATATCATTTATATGTTATATAATATAGTATTATATATATATATATTATGCATACATAATTTAATTTCTCTGCTCATCTGTCCATGAATTAAATTAGAAATGTCTTTGAAAATTGATAGTAAAGTAGGGTTCTTACAAGTTCGATTGCAACATAGAGTTTTACCCAATAAGTAGTTATTTATTCAGAATTGGTTTAGAAATGGAATACCATAACATAATTGAACATTCAGAAATAATTATGTAGGAACATGTCACGGATGGAATTCAAAAAATATAACATTACTCATGTCTGTAATCCCAGCTACTTAGGGGCTGTGATCTGAAGATAGCTATATGAAGCCAGTCTAAGTGAAATGGCTCAGGGACAAGACCCAGACCATAGTTCAAGTCTCAGTACTGGCAAAACAACAAATTATGTGACTAAAACATACAAATATATTTATTTAAATAAAATTGTCATTCTTTGTATCCTTCACAGTATAATACTAAAACCAGTTTTATACATATATTATTTATAATATTTATAGAATATTTATAGAATATCAATAATGATACATGTATTATAAATATATCATTTATATGTTATGTAGTAGAATACATTACATATATTATGCACACCTAATTTATACTGATAAAACTAATATCCATTAAATTGATATGTTTTAGAATAGGGAATAGATTTTCTTTGGTAGACAAGAAAGTAACTAGTCACAAAAATTATTTCTTTTGGATTATATATCCATAAAAACTATTCCCTGTGTATTCAAGGTGCTTAATGATAAAAGCCTGTGTTCATCAGAAAAAGTGGATTTGTTCTCCTTAAGGAATTAATCCAGGAATAATATACAGTGGAAGATGAGTGATGTTCATTCAGGTATTTCTGTAGAAATTAAACCGATCTTTATTTGGCATAAAGATCATTTACACTCTTATTATCCACAGCCTTTTCATTTAAAAATGCTTATATTTTGTAGCATTGTTGTTGCCCTTATAACCATAATTAGGAAGATAATGTGGGTTCATCTGCTCCATAACTCTTTAAAGGTAGTGAATGTGACAGTGAATAGCCTCAGATATGGCTGCTGGAAACCTGGATTTGAATTATAGGTGTACAATTGATCAATCTTAGGTACTTGGGAAATTTGTTTGGCCTTCTTTCTTACTTCTGTTTTTAATAAAACACTTAATTCATTTCCTAACTTGAAGAACACACGTGAGCACTAAAATTACCCTAATGCAACTGCAGTGCTTGGAATGGTGTCTGCACATTGTGAAGTAGGTCACAAAGAAGTCAGCTTCCATCAACATGGTCACAGCATCCTTCCTGAAGGCCTTAAGAAATATATACCCAATTGATATTAATATCTGTGAAAATTTGTCTTTACTACCAAAAACGTTCTTTTCTTTATATGAACAATGAAAGTAATGTTGGGGTTGTCCTGTGGCTTTTACTCTGAAGGAGTTTTGCCTAAATTTCATTCTTACTCTATTAGTGGTAGCAGTAGCATTCTTCAGCGCTACCCTTCACGTTTCTAGTTCTGTTTTCCATTTGGAATACTATTGTAACTTAGTTATGTACTTTGTTATCAGAGTAAATAAAATACAACTGCTGAAGTTTTCAATAAAGTCAATGCATTACATTTTATTTGCTTACTACTTTCCTAAAATTATTCTTTTTGGATTATATATCCCTAACAAAATATTTTTTGTGATTTTTATATGATTTATATAGATTTCTTATGTGTTTCTTATATGATTTTTAGAGATCCATAAATAAAACTGCTCAAAACAGGAAAAGTGCAGGAAAGAAGTCATAAACAATACTATTATGGTGGTCTTATTGGCTAACTATAAAGAATATGTAACAAAAAAGTTGGAAGCTTCATTTTCTCTTTTTTCTGTTCTCTCCCCCTTCTTTGTAGCAAGGTTCTCACTATGAAGTGCCAAATGATCTGGACCTTTCAAGCCTTATCTCAGTGACAGAACTGATGGGATTAGGGACATGTGCTCCCATGGCTGGCTTTTAGGAAGTTCACAATATAGCAATACCAATACACATAAAGAAACTTTTGTGAGTCATGTATATTCACTTCTTCAATTGCCAAAATTAAATTCATATGTCAAAACATCAAATTACTTTCATTACAATATATGCAGTTCAACTGGCACCACTAGCACCTCCATACATCAAATGCAAACTAAAGCTCTATTTCAAAATCCAACATCTAAAGCAGTGTTGGAAATACAAGAAGATACACAATAAATCTTAAGGGGTGACATCTTTAACACTGGCAATGAGCAGTGATAGCTGAATTTTTAACTGTTCTGTGGTTGGCAAGGAGTCTTGTTGGACACACTTTAAGACTGTCAATGGGGTCTGTGAGGAGACGTCCCCAGATGCTTCTGGGTAGATTGCTGTTTAGTACAGACATTTTTTTGGGAAACTCTCGGTCTATAGACTGGCACTTTCTGGTTGTTGGCAATTTACAACGCTGCAGTGTATCTTTGTAAGTAGTGTCTTTGTGTTGAGTGTTGTTTGTCATTTGGGGTTTATCTTAGCCTTAGGCCTTGACCCAGGGGACAGAGTATGGGGGAGAATCTCCCAGTTGGAGAGGATGGTCGCTAGGGACTTATTTCCCTTGCCCCCAAATGACTGGGACTTCTCTTCCACCTTGGAAGGACACTGGGTCAACAAATGTTGATGGGATGTCATCCCATTCACTGAGACCTGATTGTTCTCTGTTCTCTGTTTCCTTAGATAAGGAAGTTCTGGTTGAAAGTGGCAGGCTCACTCAGCAGACTCTCGATTCAGCTTGCTGAGTGAGAATGGCACAGAGTTCTAGTAGGAATAAAATCAGCCTTTGGTTATTGTCTTCTCTAATTCGATTTTAGAATTGGTACTTGGTTTAATTGTGGGGTTTTGTTTTTTGTGTTTTTGTTATTTATTTGAACATCTCTGGGGAAATAAAATTTCCAGCCTCTAACTGGGTTCAGTCACAGAGAAGGATATGTGCCTTGTTTTTACTTTTCAGCTAATCTCAACAATGTAAAGTGCTCTTGTCTAAAATTGGATAAAAGTGGTTGAACAAGGTTACAGTCCCACCAACAATGCAGTAAGGTTCCCTTCTGTCCAAATCCCCTCCAGCATCTGTTGTTATTAGAGTTCTTGATTCTAGCCATTCTAACTGGAGTGAGGTGGGATCTCAATGTTGTTTTGATTTGCATTGCTTTAATGGCTAGGGAGGTTGAGCATTTATACATTTGTCTATTGGCCATCCTTCTTTCCTCTTCAGAAACGTTTCTCTTAAAGTCTTTAGCTCACTTATTTATTGGGCAGTTGTTTCTTTGAAGAATTGTTGTTAGGGGACTTAATTTTTTGAGTTCCAGGTATATTTTAGATATGAGACCCTTGTCCATTGTATGGTTAGTGAAGATCTTCTCCCAATCGGTGGGCTTTCTTTTGATCTTGCTGGCTATGTCCTTTGCCATGCAGAAGCTCGGCAATTTCATGCAATCCCATTTGTCCAACATTTCTTTGATTTGTTGTGTTTCTGGGTCTCTATTAAGAAAATTTCGGTCTGTGCCAAGGAGACCTTGGGTTTCTCCTATATTCTGTAATGATTTCAGAGTGTCTGCTTTGACTCCGAGGTCTTTGATCCATTTGGAGTTGATTCTGGTGCAGGGTGATATATATGGATTTACCTTTAGTTTTCCACAAGTAATTAAACAATTTTGCCAGCACCATTTACTGAAGAGGCTGTCTTTCTTCCATTCTATTTTTTGCTCCTTTATCGAAGATTAGATGGCTACAGGTCGGTAGGTTCATTTCTGGGTTTTCAATTCTTTTTTTAATATCAAAATATATTTTATTCTGGACCTCTTTCAGATCTGATTCAAATTACAATTGTCAAAGCAGTACAATGCAAAGGGAAACTGCAACAACAACAATTAAAAATGTGCCTTGAAACGATAAAAGAGTTATTGGGGACTAATCATTTTTATGTGGAACCAAATACATTGTAAGTGTAATTAAAATGGTCCAGTACAGCATAGAACATCTTCATCAGTCTTCCTTACACGATAATCATGAAAACTGAACAATAAGTTCTTTAACATGTACAAAACACTGTCATTGGCTGGTTTACACTCTTACAACAGTTTTAAAGTTAACCAGATAACTAAAGGAATGATGCAGACAACTCAATCCAGTGCTACAGGTAGGTTCACAGAATTAGACCCAAAGGATTTGGAAAAATCTAAATGAAAACATTGTATCTACAATGTCAAAGTTAGGAAAGAAGAAAATTACTTCTGTATTCAAGGATTACAGAGCTAAAAAAAATGCAGTCTGTTTGTTTTTGTCTGTAATGAGATGGATAAGTACATCAGACTAGATACAACATGCAGAACATTTTCTTGAACTTATCCAGAAAGTCCAAAGGAAACATCATGAAGCAGCTCACTAGAAAAGATCAATATGCCCTAGTTTATTTATTCACCCTGCTTCAACACTGTCAACGTAAAGGCAGAAATAAAGGATGCTATCAATGCCTCAGAACTACTGATGTAAGACATCAAATTTCTAAATCAGTGTGTTAAAAAGTGAATACTTCCTCTTTCTCTCTCTTTTCTACACTGAAATAGAATCATGTTAAAAATTGATATTAAGCCGGGCGCTGGTGGCTCACGACTGTAATCCTAGCTACTCAGGAGGCTGAGATCTGAGGATCGCGGTTCAAAGCCAGCCCGGGCAGGAAAGACTGTGAGACTCCTATCTCCAATAAACCACCAGAAAACCGGAAGTGGCGCTGTAGCTCATGTGGTAGAGCACTCGCCTTGAGCTGAAGACCTGAGAGACAGCGCCCAGGCCCAGAGATCAAGCCCCATGACCGACAAAAAAAAAAAAAAAATTGATATTAAACGTGACACTCAGAGCTACTACTGGAAACAGTAATTCATAAGCTCCCTACCCTCCAAACACCCCGGCTGATTCAGAGAAGGGAAGGGAAGGGAACCACAAACAAACAAACAAACAACAGCAACAAAAACAACAACAACAACCAGGGTCTCTGTAGGTTTGCTGCTGTTCCCTAAAATGTTGGCTTTTGCTGCCATGCCAAAATGTTGGTCCAGTGAAACAAGATTTCTGCAAAACTGTCAATAGTAATTCACCATTTGCAAGTACCGTCCTTTTTATGTGAATAGGAACACAGGTTCTGTAGAAACATACAATGTGTTTAAGAAAATGAAAGTGGTCTAAAAAGAGTAAGTAGCACAGCATGAGATTTGTTTTTCTAAGCATCTAGTAAAATTTGTCATTTTCACTCTCTGAAAGTATGGTCATTTATGATTCCTTCAAATAACAAAAATGCACAGCCCTCTTTAGGCCTCTAATCATTAATAGTTTACATTACTCTTAACAAAATCATTCTACATAAACAGATAGCTCCTAAAAAATAGTACTCTCTCATTAAATTTAATTTTACAGAAAGAAGTTTAAGGAAAAAAGGTGTGCTTTATAAGTTAAGTGAAAAAGTACAAATCTTTGGCCTTTCTCTTGACATTTTTATGTCAAAAAACAAAAAACCTTCATGTAATTCAATCTAATGATTACTTTTTGCACCATAATTTGTTTTTTACACCACAAAGGAAGCACTTTCAGTATCTGTAAAAGGTGTTCAATCCTAAAACTTTCTTTACCTAGAGAATAATTCCTTAAAACAGAATTTGATACATGCGAAGACCCATTAGGAAATTACCAGTTACCACTTCTAAAACTCATTTTAAAATCAATGATATTACCTGATCAATTACAGGAATGGGGGATTAGAAGAAAGATAAGTACTTAAGAGACTTCCTACATGGAGAAGAAAAAAAATATTGCTTTATGACATTTAACAGTGGCAGCTGCTCCTTATTTTATTTAAATCTGTAAGAATTCTGTCAAGTTTTTCTTACGATTAAATTTCATAATGGTAGGATTAAAAAATAATGATTTGCAGTGAATACTATAGAAAAATTACTGCATTCAGCTGATCTTCAGGAAAAAATTGTTCTCATGAGAAAATGGAAGGAAAAATGAGTAAGAACTACAAATATAGAACTTTTACAGGCTGTGAAACTTGGTCTCTTGCAATCATGTTACTGCTCAATTAGAGACAATCTTATTCATGTCTATTGGAGCAGCACGGTGGCACACAGCAGGCATTGGTGATGTTGAGAACAGCAGCAAAACCCAACACATGGATGATCATGAAGAACCAGCTTATGAGATGAACACCTTTCAGAGACGGTTATACTTGAAAGACCCTAGACTTCAGGATAATAAAGCTCTGAATTTATACTCTTTAAATGTATGTCCTATCTTGGCTATTATGATTTAAGTAAAATAGCAGAAGAATAAAAAAACAGAAAAGATGACCATATCATAAAAATGTAGCTATTTTGGCAGCTATATTGCAGAATATCTTGACTATCATTTAAATCAGCTGGGAAAAAGTCATTAACTGTATCCAAATTAATAAATTGTCCATATCAAAATACAAAAGTACTATCAATAATCACTTCTGACTTTCAGATTTAAATTCAGTGCAATTGACAATGCATCCCTAAAGGAAATCCAGCTTAAACATACTCAAAACATTTGTGTCTATTCCTGGGAGCACATTTAAAAGATATTGCACAGATTTTTTTATTTTTATTTATTTTTTTAAACAACAAGATAAGTCAAACACAGATGTGGACCTCTAGCAATAAAAGCAGGATATCAAGTGCCAGATACTCAGCATATTAGGTTTCCTACATAAGTCACAGGGCAGATTAGTTCTAAATACCTCTAACGTGATCCAAAACCCTAAAAACAACTGGCACAAAACCATAGCGAATGACTGCCTTTCTGGATGTAAATTTAAAAAAAAAAACACTACGGTATCACAGTATAGTGAAATTAAGTGTACGTATTCTTTTCACCAATAGCAAATGCTACCCTACCTTAGTAAACTAAGACTTGCTTCAATCAATGTTATTTTGTAAAAATACCAAAACAACAGTTGCTGAAAATAAAAAGTTGCATTACTTGGGTTAAATAAATTTCTAGGTCAACTTAGAATAAAGGTTAAACTTTTACTAGTAAAGCCCTCAAAATAATTAGTAACAGAAGTAGTGTTATAAATTTGCTAAGCTTGATTATAGGCAATTCCTTAATTAAAATATTTTAAGATAAAAATTTGACAACTACTTTCTTTAAAATTGATAGTCCTGGATTCTTATACAGATCATGACAAACTCTATTAAATCACACACATAGGCATGGCTCATGCTAACATTTATCTATTACTTTACTTTTAGCTGCATGAGCAGAAGAGGAAATTTGATTTGATACCTATATTCTTTAAGAAAATACTTGATATAAACAGAGTAAGGGACAGGATATAGTAGTGATTTCTGGGAAAAATAGCAGCATATATATATATATATATATATATATATATATATATATATATATATATATATATATATATATTTGTAGTCACGAGTACCACAAATGCAGAATCAGAGCAGCAGTGAGTTTAGTGCAATCACTTTCTTTTCTTTTTAAAATTCTGAATCACTGCTATTTAAAAAAACCTTTATGCAAGTCTTTTGTCTTAAAGATTATTTTTAAACTAAGGTAGCAAACATTTTGCCATGTAATAGCAGTTGTTATATGCCATTATCTTGCTTTGTATAAAAGAAAATAACATGAGAGATTTTTAATACTGGAGTTTGGTTACATTACATATTTAAGCTTCTATACAGAATGATGGACACTTTGAGAAGCTATTCCTCATCCAGAAACATTTTAATCTCTTAAAAATCAAAGCAAAACAATTTTTTTAAAAAAGCCCCAAACTACTTTGCTCCTTTTCACAATAATGCACACTTTATCTATAATTTACTTATTGTTACAAAACATCAGATTTTTTTGTATCTTCACTATGGTAACTAAAGAAAAACAAAACATTTGGGCCCTTCTAGTATTTAATTGGCAGAAATATGTCCCCCAAAATAAACTATTGTATTTAAGCCATATCACTAAAATAAAATATAGTGAGACAGAGAGAGAAATAGAGACAGAGAGACAGAGAGAGAAATAGAAATAGAAACAGAAACAGAGCATAATATCCTTCTTTACGGATTTCTCTTCTAGTTTGACATGACCAAAGTCCTATGCTTTCATTTAACTTCCAATGCCCCCTTCCCTTCCACAATATGCACCAGTTGAATATATGCTCTGGGAGCTAAAAATGTACCAAAAATCTACCTCTTCTAAAGAATGCTTTAAAGTATTTTTAAGAAAATTTTTATTGTTTAAAAGGTGAAAAAAATATAAACAAGAAACTGATTCACTCCCTTACTTCATGCATCCATAATCAAACCAAAAACAAAATTTAAAAGCAAGAACAAACTACTGCTGAGAGTTTTGTTACGTCCATTTTCTCTATACATACAAACTGCTCACTACTGAAGGGAAAAAAGAATAGAATCAATGGTGTCTGCTGATTGATTCAAAGGGGAGAAACACGGCTGTCATTAGTATCCAAATTCTGGTACATATGGGGTCTGCTTTTATAGTGTATATTTATTTCTCTCTTCTGTTTTACATATCCCAAACTTCAAAATGCTATTTTAGGGGCGCAGCAGATTAGATTCCAACACTTGGTGAACAGAATTCACAAACTGGGACAAAACTCTGTCATCTTCAGGGTGCAATTTTGTATATATATATATATATATATATATATATATATTATATATATATATATATATATATATTGCATGGATATACTTCTCTTAGATTTGGTTGTAGTAGACTGGCCATGGTTCAGGTGGGACTGTAGCAGTACATGGGTCAGGGACAGTCATTTTGGCTATGTACACATTCATAGTTGGTCCATGGCTTGCAACTAGTAGCGCTATTTCTGAAGGTCTAATACACAAACTGAACCATCTGATGCACTGGCTCAAAATTTGTCTCCTGCTGCATTCCAACAAACTTCAAAAATTCCACCTGTTCCCCTATAGCTGTGAAATAGAGCAACTGTCTGTGTTCCAGATGTGCAGACATTTGTCAAAAGAACCACTTGCCAGATACTTGCCATCGGGTCTGAAAGCAACATTGTACACAGGTTCTTGGTGTTTTGTCAAAGTATGGATGCAAATCCCTCGGTCTACATTCCATAACCCAACAGTAGATTCAAAGGACGCACTTGCTAACATAAGGTTGGCATTTGGATTATTTGTCCCTGGTCCTGTTGGACTCCATTTGATAGTATAAATTTCTTTATTATGAGCTTGCAAATCATGTACACAATTATCTTGTTTCATGCTCCATATCTTCAAAGTCATGTCACCAGAACAGGAGGCCATAAGATTGCCAGTGGAGTCCCACTTGATAGCATTTACTTCATTTGTATGTCCCTGGAATGTTTAATAGATCTGTATTGTCCTAACTTGCAGACTTGAATGCACATGTCTGTACTACTTGAAGCAAAGGTGTTGTTGCTCTGCCAGTCAACATCCAACGCTGGTGCCGAATGAAAAGGAAACTGCTGCTTGGCTTCACAATTATTTGGGTTTTCAATTCTATTCCATTGGTCCTGATGTCTGTTCTTGTGCCAGTACCAAGCTGCTTTGATTGCAATGGATTTAGTAGTACAGTTTGAAATTTGATATTGATATTCCTCCAGCACTGCTCTTTCTGTTGGGGATCCTTTTTTCTATTTGGGGTCTTTTATTATTCCATATGAATTTTTGGATTGCCTCTTCTATTTCCTTGAGGAATGATGTTGGAATATTGATAGGTATTGCATTGAATTTGTAAATAGCCTTGGGATGTATTGCCATTTTCACAATGTTGATCTTTCCAATCCAGGAGCATGGAAGTTTTTTCCAATTTCTAAATTCTGTTTTGATTTCCTTTTTCAAGTTTTCAAAATTTTCATCATAGATGTCCTTCACTTCTTTGGTTAAGTTAATTCCTGGGTATTTTATTTTTTGTGGGGCTATTACGAATGAAGTTGCTTTCCTAATTTTAGACACCCTTTTCTCATTGTTAGCATACAGAAAAGCTATTGATTTTTGAGGGTTAATTTTATACCCTGCTATTTGGCCAAATTTTTTAATCATCTTGAGCGCCCTTGACCCAGCAAACCCACTTTTGGGCATTTACCAAATGATCACAAACAAGACCACACTAAATCTACCAGCACGACTATGTTTATTGAAGGATTATTTACGATAGCTAAGATATGAATCCAACACAGATGCCCCTCAGTAGATGAATGGATCAAGAAAATGTGGTATATATACACAATGCAATTCTATGGCTCCATCAGAAAGAATGACATGACCCCATTTGTTAGTAAATGGAAATACTTGAAAACAATTATATTAAGTGAAGTAAGCCAGGTCAAAAAAAACATAGTTTCCATGGTTTCCCTTATTTGCAATAAGTAGTATATGTCTGAGTCAAGCAGAAAAAGTCAGATAAGTTGATTTTAAGGAAATGAACCCTAAGATATGTATTCAAATGTTTTATTTTTCTTTCATGCGATTGTTTCTAACACGTTTATAAGATTATTTCCTTGTTGCTTTGTATGTCCCTCCCTCACAGTATAACCCCTGCTTTCACTGTATTTGATGTCGGTATAATTTCTGGAGGGGAAGGGAAAAAATAAATCGCTTAAATAGGGATAGATTTGGACCCATTGCAACAATGAGATGTACAAGTCGTTATGTAGATTTGTTTTTTGTTTTTTTTTTTTTTTGACGGTCGTGGGGCTTGAACTCTGACCTGGGTGCTGTCCCTCAGCTCTTCAGCTCAAGGCGAGCACTCTACCACTTGAGCTACAGCGCCACTTCCGGTTTACTGGTTGTTTATTGGAGATAGGAGTCTCACGGTCTTTCCTGCCCGGGCTGGCTTTGAACCACGATCCTCAGATGTCAGCCTCCTGAGTAGCTAGGATTACATGCGTGAGCCACCAGCGCCCGGCAAGTCGTTATGTTGAAAACCACCTTTACAACTTTGGTGGGAGGGAGGAAGAGAGGAAGGTTGGGTGAGGATGCGGGGGTATAACGGGAATGGATGGGAAGAGGAAACAATGGAGGAGGCTACAATGCTTGATAGGAAATGGACTCATTATCTTGCCCATGTAATTGTAACCCCTCTGTACAGTATTTTCACAATTAAAAAACACATTAAGAAAAATAAATAAATACAAATAAAATTGAATAAAAATCAGGCCAGTTTAGTTTCAGGCTCTCCCCCTCCCCCCCCCCCCCCCCCCCCCCCCCCCCCGCCCCGCATCCTTCCTCCAATGGAAGGGATTCAATACCAATTGGTGAAATGCCTTGATAAACAAGCAAGCCCTGGGAAAATGAAGCTCCACAAAATTACTTCAGTTAAAAGAAATTTTTGTTTGAAAACTTTAGAAAATGTACGTACAACTGATTTTCTTTTTGGGGCCCTTAAAGAAAATTGAGTGTGATTTGTATGTGTTTGTGAACATGTTCATGATAGAAATTGTTAGCAATTTGTAACAATTGTGTGAGTTTAAGTTCAAAATTCAAAAGGTTATGAGGTTTGGACATTACCAAAACATTTTTAAAGCATTTTGACATTGTTTAAAATTAGTTTTTTTAAGGATTCTTTAACTTGAAAATTCGAAAATCTGATATTTTAGAATACATAAAGCTGTTTGTACTGTAATCAATATATCTGGGTTAACAAAAAGGAGAAACTTAGAAGCTAACAGAATACCTATCTTTAGGAGTGAATGGTGAACAGGCAAAAGTGCAGTTTAGCTGGTCACGCATGGTGGAACAGGCCATGGGAGGAGTCCACACATGGTGAAAGAGGACAACCTGGCACAAACACAGTTCATCTCATGCTGAAGAGTCGGATTGGGCGCGTGTCCTTTCCACAGGAAGGGCCAAGTGGCCCATCTTTATTCTGTCACTTTTTTCCTGCAGATAGACACTGAAGACATGATGGTGAAAATGAGTGATGTGAAGATCCGATTAGCATTGCTAAAACTGCCCCTTGGATGTGTTAAAATTAAAAGTAAGAAGGTCTTAAAAAGAGGGTTAAAAAGTTTATTTGTACAACGTGATTTGCTCTCAATGATATTCTGCCATTGGATATGTTTTTTTAAGGCATAAATGTGTTAAGTCTAGATTCTTGGTGAAATGATGGTGATTGTAATTTTTGCATTAAGATAATATGTTATTTGAGTTTAAACGATTTCATGTGTATCTGTTTTAAAACAAGCAGCCAAGAGGAAATGAGTAACACACCTAGCCTTGAGAGTTCAAGGGATTTTTCAAAATGCAGCTAAAGTGGATTTCTGTATATAAAGTTTAAAAGTAAAATTGTTCTAAACTTTTCCCTCAAAGTACAAAAAGGAAGAATTAGGATTACCAAAATAATTGCTTAATTACTATTTCAGTTTGCTCTCATAGGTATTTTTTTAAACAGTTCCCAGCAGGCTCACAAAAAAGAATGAGGATTCTTGTAAGTTTGTCATATGTAACTTTGGTTCTTAGTAAGTTTCAGGTAAGGATATGCTTAAAATATACATCTATATTGATCACCTTCTTGCTTTTAATTGGAGTAAAGTCACATTTTTGTGACTCATTGATTTGCAACTGGTTTGAATCCAGCCCGGGCAGAAAAAGGTCCGTGTGAGACTATCACCTGTACTCAGCCAGCAGAAGGCTTAAAGAGTAAGCAGAGCTGCTTAAGGATTCAAAGTGGCAGAATGTGAGCCTTGAGCTGTAGAGCTTAGGGACAGCACTCAGGCCCTGACATCAAGTCCAGCAACTAACTAAGGGAAATGCCAATGAGGCATTTTTCCCAGGGTGGAGAAGACACTCCTGGGACAAAAAAAATGGAGGAGCATCCAGAGATTGTAAGCCAATGCTTGAATGGCAGAAATAATGTCAAATCCTAGAGTCATTTTTATGTGGCCCTTCAAAAATTGGTCAGAATCAGGAGGTCATGGGAAGATAGTTTGTAAGCATGCCTAAAGTCTATGATTATCTATCTTGTAAGGGACAGGAACTAGTCAGTCATCTGTGATAATACTAAAAAGCTAAGGTTGTAAAATGTGGAGGATAGTTTAGATCCCAACCTCTGTATGTGTCCAAAGCTCTAATTGGCAATAACTTTTGAGCTGACTCCAGCTACATGAAATTCATCTGCTCAGGAAAAAGTTTGTAAACCTGAGAGTGTATTTCTATTGATATCTGTCTGAAGCCCTGCATAGGTAACTCAGACATTCTTAGGTTACTAGAGATCACATTACTAAGTCATCCAGACAGATCCTTTTGCAAACCAGAAGGCTAAATAATCTACACTGCTATAGTCAGAAAAAAGGTCTGTGTATTTGTCAAAAGTTAAAATGTTGTTCTTAATGACATCTAATCCTGGTAACCTCTTTGTAAAATAGGCTAAGTATATAGGTTCCTGGTTAGGTAGGAACAACACCCCTGAGTCAGCTTGAAGAAGTGAGAGAAGATGAATCTTTGCCCATCATCCTCTTTTAAGAACAAGGGACCACAGTCACTTTTTAAAAAAATGTGGCAAAATAGACAGAAGGAAAAGACTTGGGAAAGAATAGTACAATCCTGAGCCCTCTATATCTGCCTAGTAAATCCTAGCATTAAAAGAACTATCTCATTTAAAAAAATTGTTATCTTGGTTAATTGTCCTGGGCTATTATCTAAATAGTCTTAAAAACTAGTGGGGTCATAGCCTGCCAAGCCTATGCAATGTATCCTTAACCAGTCTGTGTAGGAATTTGCAGCCCAGCATGAGGTGTGACAGTCCCTTGGAGCCATTGAGAGACCCTGCTACTGGGGCTACTGCACACCCTAATGAGTAAAGTTCAATGACAGCTTGACAGTAATCTGGAGGAAATCTATATCATCATGCAGACTACCGCCACCCTGGTAAAAGTAGACTCAACTCCTGCCTGATTCCATCACCTGAAAATGCTTCCTGGTTGAACGCTGCTAATACTAAGATCTTGTGGGACATTCTTTTGGTGATATCCAATAACCTCTCTATTCCCACAGTGGATAATGGGGTCAAGTATATCACTGGCTTGTCTTACGTACATCAGTGTCACAGCCTAGTTTGGCTCTGGTATGGTAATAACCTGCTTCCTCCTGGGTGTGTTTTAAAGATAAAGGAGAGATTTTTTTTTAAATCAATGGAAGTAGGAGGAGGAATTAGAACCAGCCCTAATCTTAGCCTTAAAATCTAGTAAGCTTTTCATCCCACTGGTGCCTTGAGGCTTTCTGAGAGAACTTGGTTCCACAAGTCGAAGGAAAAATGGGCATTTTTAAATTCTAGTCACAAAGGAGCTAAAGGAATTGTAAAGAAGAGGAGTGTAGTAAAGAAAGACTTAGGAAATGAATTAGGGAAAAATTGGTATCCTCTAGATAAGAAAGGATTTAAAAAGTAAGGATTGTCTTAAAATGTTTGTAAAGAAGACAAACATCAGAAAGTTTAAGTATGTAGCAAATGGTGTGAGTATGTCTTAAAATTGGAGCTTACGAGTACAGCTGGTATAAAGGTAAGTTAGGTGTGGTATACGGAGTCAGGATTGCTGGAAGAAAATGTAAGGGCCTTTGTTACTGTTAATTTTGTTACTCACGATCAGACCTTGTAGATTGGTGTCCTTTGTAAAAAGAGAATCAGCACAGTCCATCTATTGATCTGAGATCCCAATACCAAACTGTAAATATAGAAGACTGTGCCTATTAGGTGACCATGATTGTTCCCCTTGTTCTAGAAGAGGAGAGAATGAAGAGCCAAAGTAACTCCAATTTGAGATTAACCACACCATACTGTGATAAGCTGCCCTCAGAGTAACCCCAAGATAGAGAAAAAAATACAGGTTGCCACCCACTCTGCCCACCCTTAAGAAAGAAGAACAGTTGCCCAAGTGTTCCAGGAACAGGATAAACCAATAGTTCAGAAAAAGGGCAGAGCAGTTAGGGTGGACTCAAACCAATCCTGTAACTGCTTGTGAGGAAATTCCCTAAACTTGTTTGTTCAGTACTATAAAAGCTGTGCTGATTGTGCTCTGGGACTCTTAATTTCACCGGTTACCTGATGTGTGGAGGACCAAGCTTGAGCTTGCAAATAAATGTCTCTTTTGCTGTTCCCATTGGTCGTGGTCTCTGGTGGTCTTTCATGGGTCCCAAGTCCATACAACAGGGCTTGATACAAAATGTCTCTTCCCAGGGAATTAAATGATGTCATTTATAACTAAAAGTATTTAGGGTCATTATTAACATCTTACACCTGCTTAGGTTTTTATTTATACTTCTCTTTCTTCCTTTCTTTCTTCCTCCCACTCTTTCTTCCACTCTTTCTTTCTTTTCTATGCTTTTTTCCTTTTTTCTTTCTTTCTTTTTTCTTTCTTTCTTTTTCCCTTACTTTCTTTCTTTCTCCTTCCTTCCTTCCTTCATTCTTCCTTCCTTCCTTCCTTCTTTCCTTTCCTTCTCTCCTCCTATTCTATTTTTCTTTTTTTCTCTTTCTTTTCTCTTTCTTCGCTTTTTTTCTCTTTTAGGAAATGAGTATGAATTTAGATATTTTGTTGGCTGAACAAGTATTCTACCATTAGAACAATCCTTTTTTCAATGTAGTTACTTTGCTCATAGATTATCAGTTTTGCTGAGGCCTGAACAGAGGCTAAGTTCTTCAACTCTGTCTGCCAAGTAACTAGTATCACAAATGCATTCCAACATGCCAGGCTTTAAGATGTTATGAGAATCTTATTACTTTCCTTGCACACTGGTTCTGAACAGTGATCTTCTCAATTTCTACCCCTTTAGTTAGTGATGTGAGCTCCAATAGCCTGGCCTCAGTATAGATTGTCTACATGAATGATAGAAGCCAATTTCACTTTAATCTCTTTTTTGCCAGTCCAGGACTGTTATAATTTTATTTCTAGACAATGTTGTGTATATGTGCACGTTAGCGTTAAAATGTTGCTTTCCCCCCTTTTTTTCCTTTTTTATATTTCTTGGTCATGGGGCTTGAATTCCAGGCCTGGGCGATGTCCCTAAGCTTTTTAGATAAAGGCTGGCATTTACCACTTGAACCACAGTGCCACTTTCGGTTTTCTGGTGATTAATTGAAGGTAAGAGTGTCAGAGATTTCATGCAAGGGCTAGCTTTGAACTACCACCCTCAGATATCAGTTCTTGAGTGGCTAGGATTACAGGCATAAGCCACTGGCTCCCAGCTAAAATGTTACTTATTTTAAGTTCTCTGATTTAGTTGGGGAACTAGCATGAGTGTGTAGAAAGGTAACTTTCAAGTCATCTCTCTAAATAATTTCAGAGATTCATTTTCATAATATTTATTGCAGTGATCAATAACAGAAGCTTTCCAAAGTAACAGAATGATCTATAATTTTCTCCTTCCCATAGGTATTATTGGAAGAAAATGAAAGAGATCTAAGTCTAAGTCAATATGCACTATAATTCTGTATAGAATCTTTAGAGGGGTTACAATTACACGGGCAAGATAGTGAGAACATTTCTTATCAAACATTGTTGCCTCTTCCTTTGGTTCCCAATATCATCCCTTCCCCTCTCAACCCCCCAAAACGACCCCATCCCAGAAGTTGATGTTAGGCGAAATGAACTCCAAGATAAGCATTCAAAAATTTTTTTCTTGCGATTGTTTCCAACTTATTCATAAGATGATATCTTTATTGCTTTGTATGTACTTCCCCAGGGTGTAAGCCCTGCTTTCACTGTATTTGATGTTGATATAATTTGTGGAGGAGAAGGGAAAATAGGTTTTAAATAGGGTCACAGGTGGGCCTATTACAACAATGAGATGTACAAAACGTTATGTCAATTTTTATTTAATTATGAAAATAACATACAGAGAAATTACAATTACATTAGCAAAGTAATGAGTCCATTCCTTATGAAGAATTGTTGTCTCCTCCTCTGTTTCCCCTTCCCATCACTTCCCATCTCCCACCACTACCACCAAAGTTGTAAAGATCATTTTTTGTCATAACTTGTTGTACATCTCATTGTTGCAATGGGTTCAGCTGTATCCCTATTTAAACAAAGATTCCACTGTAAAACCATCTGCTCCTGGGCTTTTCTTAGACGGGAGGTCTCTTATTGCTGTTTCTATTTCAATGCTTGATTTAGGCCTCTTAAGATGGTTTAACTCATCTTGGTTTAATTATGGCATGTCAATATTTGCTAGGAAAAGGTCCAATTCTGCCAAGTTCTTGAACTTATTAGCATAAAGTTTTGAGAAATATTCCCTTATAATGTTCTGAATCTTGGTTGTTTCTGTGGTGATGTTTCCATTCTCATCTCTGAGTTTATTTATTTGGGTCTATTCTCTTATTTTTCTGATAAGATTTGCTAAGGGTCTGTCAATTTTGTTAATTTTTTCGAAGAACCAACTCTTTGTTTTGTTGATTCTTTCTATAGTTGTATTTGGATTCTAATTCATTTAATTCTGATTTAATTTTAATTATTTCTTTTCATCTAATGGATTGGGGTTTATCTTGCTGCTCTTTTTCAAGAAGGCTCAGCTGTCTCATTAAATTGCTGGTTTCAGATCTCTCCAATTTGTTGATGTAAGGACTCAGACCTATAAACTTGCCCCTGAGTAGTGCCTTTGCTGTGTCCCAGATGAGCTGGTAATTTGTGTGCTCATTTTTGTTGAATATCATGAACATTAAATTTCCTTTCTAATCTCTTCTCTGACCCACTAGTGGTTCATCAGTGTGTTGTTCAGCCTCCATGTGTTACTGGACTTTCTTTGGTGGCTTTTTCTGTTGAGTTTTAATTTTATTCCCTTGTGGTCTGATAGAATGCAAGGAATAACTTCAATGTTTCTAAATTTGCACAAGTTTGCCACCTAAAATGTGGTCTATTTTAGAAAATATTCCATTGTTGCTGAGAAGAACTTGTATTCTGATGCTGCTTGGTGAAATATTCAGTAGATGTCTGTTAAATCTAGTTGATCCATGCAGTTGTTTAGATTTGCGGTTTCTCTGATGAGGTTTTGCCAAGTTGATCTATCTAGTGAGGAAAGTGGTATGTTAAAGTCTCCAACAATTAATGTCTTTGTATTTATGTGGGATTTGAGGGAAAGTAGTGTTCCTTGCTTGAATTTGGGTGTTCAGTTGTTTGGCGAATAGATATTTAGAATTTTAATATCCTCCCGAAGGAGAGATACCTTAATTAGTATGTAGCGACCTGCTTTATCTCTTCTCACTAATTGTAATTTGAAGTCAATTTTATATGTTATTAGTATTGCAGTTCCCGCCTTTTTATTGGGGCCATTTGCTTGGTAGATTTTGTTCCAGATTTTCACATTCAAAATGTGTTTGTTTTTATGGGAAGATGTGACTCCTGAAGGGAGCAGATAGAAGGATCTTGCTTTTTAATCTAACTAGACAATCTATGTTGCTTAATTGGAGAGTTAAGTCTGTTAACGTTGAGAGATAGGACTGAGAGGTATTTGGGAGTTCCTGCCATTTTATCCATCAGGTGCTATAATTGTATTCTACACATTTATTGATTAGTTACCAATTATTCTCAAATTTTAATATATTAAAATACTTTCTTTTTTTTCTTATTTTCTTGGCCACGAAATCAGCAACACCTCAGTCAACATTTCTCTCATAGAACTTTTCACATGGGTTGGTTAAATCTTGACCTGAGTTCCAGTCTTCTGAGAACTCACTCATCTGCTTAGGATTTGATGCTGGCTGTTGGAAAAGAGCTCAAGGAAGGATGTCACTTAAAGCCTTACAACTTTATTCTTTACCAGGGTATTCTCCTGCTGCTTTGGTTGCTGAGAGTGTGAACAAGAGCAAGCATTCCATGGGGAGCAAGGAGACACCATATGAACTTTATTTACTGAGATTTCTGAGTGATTTGCTATCACATGTACTGTATTTTGCAAGTCGAATCTGTCAAAACTACCAGTTTTAAGAGATAGGAGGAGCGTTAAAAGAACTCTTAGAGACAAATACATCTTCAACCTATTTGGTTCCAAGCATTCCTTCTAATGCTTATTCAGCAGGTACTGAAACTTGTGTTGGCTGTATCTATGTGTCTTTCTCATGTGTGCATGTATACATGTGTATATGTATGTGTGTATTTGTGTGTATAACATACATGTGTACATACATAAGGGCAATTGCACACATATATGCATACTTAAATAAATGTACATATACATATATATGCATATATATATACATATATATCAGGTGTTCAGTGGTTGATTTAATCTACAGTTTACAGCTCATTGTCATTCTCACAAAATGTACATGATAAACTGCTCTGAGGATCTGTGCTCACTTCCCCCATTACCTTACTTTTCATCCCTGTGAACAACTTCAGCCTACTTTCCATAGGATACCTTTGTTTTTGTTACTTACTGATAATAAAAGAAAAAGGATGTTTGTAAAAGAAAAAGATCTTTTAGGTCACTGGTTAAAGTATCTTATCCGTCCCAATGATTCCTATGAGACAAAATTTATAATAGTACTAAAAGTGAAAAGGAATTCCTAGATCTGTTGTTTTACCATTTAGAATGGCAAAGAATAATTTCACGGCACTGTTATAACTCTTAAAGAATCCAAGGGTACCTGATGGTCCTTATCATGTTCCCACAAAACCAGTGGATTCTGAAGGATAATAGTAGACCAGCAGATATTCTAAGAAGCAGTCATGGAGCATGCAAGAGAAAGAGAGGAAATGATAGAGAGTGAAAGAGAGAGAGAAATATAATTCTTAAAGAGCATAACAGATGAACAAGAGCTGTATGAGAATATTCATACTGCTATCTTTAGACTTTACAGGTACATTTGAAAATATTTGATATATGATAACCCATCAACATAAAATATAAAGTGATTTTGAAAAAAATAAAGATTACTCAGAATAAATTATAAATGCAAAAACAATGTTCACAGAAGCAAACTCTCAGAGATATTTCATGACTTTTAAACGGACAAAGTGGCTGAAGTTAGTATAAATTTAGAAGTATGACAGTACATAAAAATATAAAAATATATTCATATAATGCATTATATAACCCAAAGCAGAAAGCAAATGTTGTTTAGATGAGTTTTTTAAAATAGAGTTTCTCAGGTGCCGGGTCGGTGGCTCAGGGGTAGAGTGCTTGCCTTGCATGCATGAGGTCCTGGGTTTGATTCCTTAGCATCACATAAGGAGAAAAAGACAGAAGTGGTGCTGTGCCTCAAGTGGTAGCACTAACCTTGAGCTGAAGAGCTGAGGGACAGAATCCAGAACCCAGAGTCCAAGCCCCACAAGCAACAAAAACAAAAACAAAAAACTAAGCAAAACACATTCTTCACTTTTGTGGCCTCAACTCTGTAATACCACTGATTCAGCCTAGGGCTAAGATTTTCGGTGTGGACATTTATCAACACTCCTGATTCAGACTCTACTTGAGAAAATTTTTAATCAATATTGTGTTAATTTTGCTCTTTGTAAATTCACATGCACCTGTAAAAAATGGTTTGGCCATCCCAGTAACATTCTCAAAGTACCTCGTAATGACAACTTACAAAAATTTGTATTATATTATAACAAGGAAAAGAATGCTACAAATAAAGAAAAACAATAATTAAATATTAATGATTAATAAAATAAAAACCAAATACCAGTGTTTCCAATCTTTCAAGTGTACTACATATTAGATTTTACTATTTCTCATATTCCTGTACATTTAAAACTGGCTAAAATTATGATGTTCAACGAGTTTTGTAGGCTATGAGAAGTCTTTAAAGTTGCCCTCTAAGATTACTACTTATGTCTCATCTCATAATTTATATATGGCTTATATCATCATTTGTTCCTCGCTAAAATATAAAGAAAGGAAGCCCTAAAGTTTTAACAGAAACTTTATAGTAAAAGTATTAACTCTTTGCTCTGTTTCTTTACACAAAGACTTTGCAACTTCTCATTAGTAGCGTTTCTATAAACTCTGAAATGGACATACTTAGTAGTATATGTCTGCTACCATAAATCTTAAATACTTTATGGAAAAATTTTTTGACCTGACAAAAAGTCTTAATTTTGGCATATATAAGCAAATTCCCAAAATTAAACATACTTAAAACATTAAATTGTTTGGAGGGAGGTCCAGTCGTGAGTCCTGAACTCTGGGCCTGAGTACTATCCCTCAGCCCTTCAGCTCAAGGCTTGCACTCTAACACTTGAGCCACAACAGCACCATGTCCAGTTTTTTTTTCTGCTTATGTGGTGCTGAGGATTAGAACCCAGGGCCTCATGCAAGCAAGGCATGTGTTCTACCATTGATCCAGCTTCCCAACCCAAAAAATTAAAACTTTTAACAAACCTTAACACTTGCTGCAGTGTTTATTATGACAGGTGACTTGTATAGAATAACTGAATTCCTCTTGCTACACATCTCTTGAACAACTAATATCCGGAATTAATTTGTTTTTGACATTATCAATCTTGACTTTATTCTTAAATATGTGCTTATGTAAGAAATATATGGTTCTAAAATTTCACGACAATATTTTTGAAATTACATTTTGTTGAATTATCTAGTTTAAGAAAATCAATTCCACTTTATATATAAAAAATGTTCTGTGCTCAATTCCGCAGCACATACACTAAAATTGCAACAATACGCAAATTAGCATGGTCCTTGCGCAAGGATGACACACAAATTCGTGAAGCGGTCCATATTTTACAACAGATAATGGAGGGGATGTGGCCAGAAGGGAACCCTAATGCATTCTTGGTGGGAATGTAAACTTTTTCAACCACTTTGGAATGTAGTATGGAGGTTCCTCAAATGACTCCACATAGATCTCCCCTATGTCCCAGCAATCCCGCTTTTGGGCACTTACCCAAATGTTTACAAACAAGACCACACTAAAGCTACCAGCACAACTATTTTTATTGCAGCACTATTTACTATAGCTAAGATATGGAACCAACCCAGATGCCCCTCAGTAGATGAATGGATCAAGAAAATGTGGTATATATACATTATGGAATTCTATGCCTCCATCAGAAAGAATGACATTGCCCAATTTGTTAGGAAATGGAAAGACTTGGGAAAAATTATATTATGCGAACTAAGCCAGGCCCAAAGAAACATAGGTCCCATGGTTTCCCTTATTTGCAGTATCTAATATATGTCTGAGTCAAGCAGAAAAGTTCAGATAAGTTGATGTTAGGGAAATGAACCCTAAGATATGTATTCACATGTTTATTTTTTCTTTCATGCGATTGTTTCTAACACATTTATAAGATTATTTCTTTGTTGCTTTGTATGCCCCTCCCCCACAGTATAACCTCTGCTTTCACTGTATTTTATGTCAGTATAATTTGTGGAGGGGAAGGGGAAAATCAAATCATTTAAATAGGGATACAGGAGGACCCATTGCAACAATGAGATGTACATGTCTTTATGTCGAAAATGAACTTTACAACTTTGGTGGGGGCGGGGGAGCAGGGAGGATTGGGGGGGCAGGAGGAAGATGGTAAGGGATGGGAAGGGGAAACAAAGAAGGAAGTCACAATGCTTGATAAGAAATGTACTCATTTTCTTGCCTATGTAATTTTAACCCCTCTGTACAGTATTTTCACAAAAAAAAAAAAAAGATTACACATAGAGCTCCCCTATGACCCAGCAATCCCACTTTTGGGCATTCACACAAATGATCACAAACAAACAAGACGATAGTAAAACTACCAATACAACTATGTCTATTGCAGCATTATTTACCATAGCTAAGATATAGAACCAACCCAGATGCCCCTCAGTAGATGAATGCATCAAGAAAATGGTGTGTGTGTGTGTGTGTGTGTGTGTGTGTGTGTGTGTGTGTGTGTGTGTGTGTGTGTGTTTATGGGAATTCTATCGTCCATCAGAATGAATGGCATCACCCAATTTGTTACGAAATGGAAAAACTTGGAAAAAATTATATTAACTGAAGTAAGCCAAGTCCAAAGAATCATAGGTCCCATGGTATCTTTTATTAGCATTAAGTAAATATATGTCTGGGATAAGCAGAAATGGTCAAAAACTATGTGCATATGACTAGATAAGGTAATGTTAAGCTAAATGAGCTCCAAGATAGGAACACGAGTGTTTTTTTTTTTTGTCTTTCTTGCTGTTGTTTCTAACGTAATTATAACGTACAATGTGATTTTTTAATTTTTTATATGGTCCTTCCACACAACATAACCCCTGTTTTCACTGTATTTGATGTCGTTGCACCTGCGTCTTGTATATACACTTCTCTAATTTATGGAGGGAAAGGGAAAAAAACAAAATGCTGAAATAGAGATACAGGTTGACCCATTGTAACAATGAAATGCACAAGACACTATGTTGAAAAACGAACTTTACAATTTAGGCGGAGTTGGGAGGGGTGTGGTGAGGAGTGTAATTGTGGAGGTGGAAGGGAAGGGATGGTGGGGGAAAAACAAAGGGGAGGTAACAATGCTTGATAGGAAATGTACACAATACCTTGCTCATATAACTGTAATTCCTCTGTACAATATTTTTACAATAAAAAAGTTTAAAAATGTTCTGAGATGGAAGAGTTTTTTCTATTATTTTACCCATATAATATCGTTAACAAAGAAATTAATGCAATACACTGACCTGAAGATATTTTGAATGAGTGTGTGTGTGTGTTTGTGTGTGTGTGTGTGTGTGTGTGTGTGTGTGTGTGCGTGTGTGTGTGTGCATATGCATGCTTGTGCATGTGCATACCTGATTGTTGGCGTGAGCAGAGTTTGAACTAAAGGCTTCAAGGACTTGTTAGGCCTTTCCTCTCTAGATTGGTCAGCTAATATATTAGCTACATCTCCATTCCTGGCCCTTTTCTAGTTCATTTAAATTTTTGAAAAATAATCTTATGGGTTTTTTTTTTTTTTTGCCCTGATTGGCTTCCAACACTTATCCAGAGATCTCAAACTCCTAAGTAGATATGCCAAGTGGACAGGATTACAGGAGTGAAAACCAGCACATGGCTTTACGAATAATTTTAAAAGTAGAAGAAACTTTACTTCACAGAGACCTCTTTTATCATTTCCTACCTTTAAAGCATTTTGGAGTGATTACATGTTAATTTATTTCGTTTTGGGATTCTTACAAAACAGTAACTGATGGTATTTAAAAGTTTTAGTACTTTTTAGCCTGGTGCTGGTGGCTCACGCCTGTAATCCTAGCTACTCAGGAGGCTGAGATCTGAGGATTGCGGTTCAAAGCCAGCCCAGGCAGGAGAGACCGTGAGACTCCTATCTCCAATAAACCACCAGAAAACCAGAAGTGGCGCTGTAGCTTAAGTGATAGAGCACTCACCTTGAGCTGAAGACCTGAGGGACAGTGCCCAGGCCCAGAGTTCAATCCCCACAACCGACAAAAAAAAAAAAAAAAGTTTTAGTACTTTTTAAAAAGTATACTAGAACTGTGGAACAGAAGAAATTTGGCTCTCTTCGGACCTCAATTTATAATCTTAGTTTGTGCATGATAACCCAATATCACCAACACAGTCTGTGTTGAAGACAAAATGTGACAAAAAGCAATTACCATGGGCATAATTGTTATGTTATTATTTATTGGACAATATGAATATTGAATTGAGATTATAAGAGAATGGAGGGATTTTACCTACCATTTTTGTATTGCTGAAAAGCTTTTGGAAACTTTGACTCATTTCCTTCCTCACTGTGTGTCTTTAGGCTATGCACTTAGTGCCTTTAATTATAATTTTCTCAACACTAATCTCCATCTTGATACACACAAAGGCCTGGATGAGCTGCCAGCTCCAACTCAGGCCTTGGGAGAAAACAAGACAGTCATTTAGCAGGTCAGAGGAACCTGCCCAGACCTACCAGGCTCAACCCATCCCAGGAAATAGTCACTCACCCCAAGCAGAGGAAGTTCTGCTCCCAGGAGTGGCTTTCTTCATTGGGTGAACAGAGCCAGAGGCTGCCCCTCACTACAGCAGCTTAGACAATAAATTGAAATTCAGTAAACATAACCCTGAGAAAGGCTTGAGGCTGGACTCTGAGAATATCTCAGAAGCTAGCCCCTCAGGAAAGAACTACTGTTTGCTGAAAGGCCTCAACTCAACCCAGAACCTAGCCTCATGTCATCATTTCCAAACTAGAGGGCACAGACATCTCCCTCTTCTGCGATACTGAAAACAGATCCCTCTCCCACTGAACTATTCTGGGAGGAGGATCACAAAATCCTGGGTAAAGCAAAGCATTTTTCAGCTTTCCCAAACAAACTGACTTAAGTAATCAATCAAGCTGCAGGAAAACCAAAGACCACAAGCAGACCAGAGACTCCACCAAAAGACTGGTTATGGACACAGGGAGATACAGAATCCTCCCATCACCCACACCCCAAAAAATCAAAGGCCTTTCTTTTTTGTACCTTATTTTTAATTTTTTTAAAATTTTAATTTTTTAAAATTTTTGTTTTATATTATTTTTTCCTCATATAAATTTTATTTTAGGTGTATATGTGTGTGTGTTTTTTTTCTGTACTGACCTTTTGATCGTTTTCTTTTTCTTTCTTTTCTCATTCTTTTCACTTCTTCTCCTTCATTCTTTTCTGCATGACTTAATTGCTGTTCTGCTCACCCACAAACATAGCCGTCATCGATATTAGATCTTATCCTCCATTGTGTACACACTTAATCCAGAAATTTATTACTCAATTCAAAACCTCTAAGACTTAACTTCTTTAATAGCAGTATTACCTCTTTATAACCATATAATATTTTAAACATTTTTATTTTTCTAGTTGTTCATGTCTCCTTTCTATCCCTCCCCTCCTCTCATCCCGTCCTCATTCTTCTCTGAATACTATTCCTTTAAACTTGCAGTTTTTAATGGTTTCACTTTTTAATTTTAAATTTTTGTTTTTCCATATTTTTCTTCTCTCTCTTTTATCTTTTTCTTCTTTTTTTCTTATTCTTTCTTTCTTTTTCTTTTTTCCTTTTTTTCTCTCTATGCTATCATTCTGTCCAATCCATTTCCCTCTTTGAGAGGAGGACATGGTTAATTCCACTCTCCCTCACCTTCCCAAATCCCTCTAATAGTATTTTTCCCCACATTTTCCCTAAATCTAATAATTTCTGGTTGCCAAATTCTCCTTTGCTCTTCTTAGGCCATTAAGCCATAGTTGTTTAGTGTTCAATAGATTGTATCTCTTGAACAAGATTGTATCTGCAGACTTTTGACAGTGCAACTACAGACTTTGTTTGATAGTTACCTTAAAATAGTGTTCTAGCACAAAACTGGTGTTATTCTCATCCCAAATGGGCAGAGCAAGCTGGAAAAACACAAGAAAAATGGCAATCCCGGGGATCTCAACTCCTACTCATGACAATCAGGGGACAGAACGGATAATGAATAATCCAGAGGAGAATTCCCAAAAAGCTCTACAAACACTACAGGTAAACAGTGTAAATGAAAAGAGTGAAAACATGCAAAGGTCTCAATGTGAGCATGATAGGGAGAGAGAGGAGGCAAACCAAAGATCAATACAAGAGTCTCATGAGCATGAGGAAGCTACTCAAAGATTGATATAGGAATTTCCTGAGCAGATTGAGAACACTTAAACAGAAATAAAGGAATTGTGTGAGCAGGTTCAGATCAATCAAAGAGATAGATAGCAATTACGTGAGCTGGCTGAGAACAGACAAAGTCAGCAATGGTGTGAACAGGCTGAGAACACTCAAAGAGAAGTACAGGAAATGCATGAACGTGAGGATGCTAATCAAAGAGAAATACAGGAACTGAGAGATAGGGCTGAGAATAGACAAATATCAATGGAGGCATTCATGGAATACAAAACCAGAGAGCTGAAAGAAATCAGGGAGACATGAGCTGGTAAGGGGGCTCAGTGGTAGAGTGCTTGCCTTGCATGCATGAGGCCCTGGGTTCAATTCCTTAGCACCACATAAGCAAAAAGAAAAAAAGCCGAAGAGGTACTGTGGCTCAAGTGGTAGAGTGCTAGCCTTGAGATGAAGAGCTAAGGGACAATGCCCAGGCCCAGAGTTCAGGCCCCATGACCTGACCCCCCCCCCAAAAAAAAAAGAAATCAGGGAGACCAGGAAGGGGATGCTCAGTGGAGCCAATCAGAAGGAATGAGAGTCCAAGGAAATCATAACAAATCAACTAAGTGATTTGAGAATAAACACGGAACATCAAATTAAGGAAGTAAACAAGGTCACACATGATCTAGCACAAAGTTACAACAAAGAATTTGAAGCCATCAAAGCTGATCAATTAGAAGGAAAAAAAAAACAAGTAGAAAGTCTTGGCAATATGTTAGACCATGCAGAAGATCGAAACTTGTGGATTTAACAACCTAGATATTATAGAGAAAGAACATACAACCATCCAAGACAAGTCCAAGAAATAAGATAGATCTATTTCAACACTTGGAAGACACCATCAGAAGGACTAATGTGAGGATAATGGGTGTAGAGGAACACCTAGAGAGAGATTTTAATGGTCTAGGAAATTTGTTTAACAGGATCCTAGCAGAGAACTTCCCAAACATACAAAAAGATAGGCCTATTCAGATATAAGAAGCTTTTTGAACTCCAAATCGACCAGACCAGAACAGGACATCCTACCGTCACATTATAATCCCCAAAGGATCAATTCAGACCAAGGAAAGGATCCTTAATTCAGCAAAGGAGAAAAGATAAATCACCTATGAAAGGAAACCAATTAGAATCACCTCAGATTTCTCAGCAGAGACAATCAAAGCAAGAAGAGCCTGGCATGATGTATGACATGCACTAAAGAAAAACAACTATCAACCAAGAATACTTTACCTAATTAAACTCTCCTTCATAACCTCAGGTCAAATAAAAACCTTCCATAGCAAAGAAAAATGGAAATAATATATCTCCACCAAACCAGCCCTACAAAAGATACCTAAAGATGTCCTAAACATACAAAACCAACAAGTCCAAAGTAAAGGCCATGAAACTACACTCAAACTGAGAATCCAAGAACCATAGGAAGAACCCAGGTGCCACAACTCCTAAGAAGGTGGATAAAATGGCAGGAACTCCCAAATACCTCTTAGTCCTATCTCTTAACATTAACAGGCTTAACTCTGCAATTAAGCAACATAGACTGTCTAGTTGGATTAAAAAGCAAGATACTTCTATCTGTTGCCTTCAGGAGTCACATCTTGCCCATAAAAACATACACATTTTGAATGTGAAAGGCTGGAACAAAATCTACCAAGCAAACAGCTCCCCATAAACAGGCAGGAGTTGCGATACTAATATCAGATAAAATAGACTTCATATTAAAATTAGTTAGAAGAGGTAAAGAAGGTCGCTATATACTAATTAAGGGATCTCTCCTTCAGGAGGATATTACAATTCTAAATATCTATTTGCCAAACAACGGAGCACCCAAATTTATGCAAGAAACACTACTTTCTCTCAAATCTCAAATAGATCCAAAGACATTAATTGTCGGGGACTTTAACACACCAATATCTCCACTAGATACATAAACTCAGCAAAACATCAACAGATTTAACTGTATAGATCAACTAGATTTAACAGACATCTACCAAATATTTCACCCAGCAGCATCAGAATACATGTTCTTCTCACGAGCACATGGAATATTTTGTAAAATAGACCACATTCTAGGCCACAAAGCAAACTTGTCCAAATTTAGAAACATTGAAGTCATACCTTGCATTCTCTCAGACCACAAGAGAATAAAATTAGAATTCAACCCCAAAAGCCACCAAAGAAAGTCCTGTAACACATGGAGTCTGAACAACACGCTGTTGTACCACCAGTGGGTCATGGAAGAGATTAGAAAGGAAATTCAAGTGTTCATGATATTCAACAAAAGTGAGCACACAAACTACCAGCTCCTCTGGGACACAGCAAAGGCAATACTCAGAGGCAAGTTTATAGCTCTGAGTTGCTACATCATCAAATTGGAGAGATCTGAAACTAACAATTTAATGAGGCAGCTGAGCCGCCTTGAAAAAGACAAGCAAAATAAACCCCAATCCAGTAGACAGAAAGAAATAATTAAAGTTAAAGCAGAATTAAATGAATTAGAATCCAAAAAAATAGAAAGAATCAACAAAACAGAGTTGGTTCTGAATAGGAGACACCCTAGGACTCCTTGGCACAGGCCGAAATTTTCCTAATAGAGACCCAGAAACACAACACATCAAAGAAAGGTTGGACAAATGGGATTGCATGAAATTGCAGAGCTTCTGCATGGCAAAGGACATAGCTAGCAAGATCGATAGAAAGCCCACGGATTGGGAGAAGTTCTTCACGAGCCATACAACAGACAAGTGTATCAGATCTAAAATATACCTGGAACTCAAAAAAAAATAAATCCCCAACAACAAATCCTTAAAGAAACAACTGCCCAACAAGTAAGGGGCTAAAGACTTAAATAAAAACTTCTCTGAAGAGGAATGAAGGATAGCCAATTGACACATGAAGAAATGCTCAACCTCCCTAGCCATAAAAAACATCCCTAGCCACCTCACCCCAGTTAGAATGGCTATAGTCAAGAACTCTAATAACAACAGATGCTGGAGGGGATGTGGACAGTAGGGAACCTTACTGCATTGTTGGTGTGAGTGTAAACATGTTCAACCACTTTGGAAAACAGTATGGAGGTTCCTCAAAAGACTCCACATAGAGCTCCCCTATGACCCAGCAATCCCACTTTTGGGCATTTACCCAAATGTTTACAAACAAGGCCACACTAAAGCTACCAACACAACTATGTTTATTGCAGCATTATTTTCTATAGCTACGAGCTATGATATGGAACCAACCCAGATGCCCCTCAGTAGTTGAATGGATCCAGAATATATATATATATATATATATATATATATATATATATATATATATATACACACACACACACACACACACACACACACACACACACACACACACACAATGGAATTCTATGCCTCCATCAGAAAGAAAGACATTGCCCCATTTGTCAGGAAATGGAAAGACTTGGAAAAAATTATATTAAGTGAAGTCAGCCAGTCCCAAAGAAACATAGGTCCCATGGTTTCCCTTATTTGCAATAACTAGTATATGTCTGAGTCAAGCAGAAAAGGTCAGATAAGTTGATGTTAGTGGAATATACCCCAAGATAAGTATTCAAATGTTTTTGTTGTGTTTCCTTTCATGCAATTGTTTCTGTCATATTTATCAGATAATTTCTATGTTGCTTTTCATATCCCTCCCCTATGGTCCATACTTTCACTGTATTTGATATTGGTATAATTTGTGGAGAGAAAGAAATAAATCGTTTAACTATGGATACAGGTGGACCCATTGCAACAATGAGATGTATAAGTCATTATTTCGAAAAACGAATTTAACAACTTTGCTTGGGGTTGGGGTGAGGATCGGATGGGGGAGTGGAGGAGTATGGGAAGGGATGGGAAGGGGAAACAAGTAGATGACAGCAATGTTTGATAATAAATGTACGAGTTATCTTGCCCATGTAATTGTAACTCCTATGTATGGTATTCTCACAATAAAAGAAAGAAAGTAATGTACTCATTATCTTGCCCATGTAATTGTAACTCCTCTGTACAGAATTTTAACAATAAAAAAAAGAAAAAAGGAATTAGAGAGAGTGGAGGGAAGGACGAAGAGAAAAAAAGAGGAAAGGAAGGAAGAAGAGAGCATGCGAGCCTTGGTTTTGAGTCCCTGGATCAAGAGAGCCAACCATTCACAATTCCTGTGGGTAGCATTTCAGAGCCTAAAGCCAGTATGTAGGAGTAAACCACTGACCCTTCAGCAACTTCGTGATATCTAGGAGCTCTGTGGTCACCAACTGCTGGGGGAAGCAGCCTCAGGGCTCAGGGTGAGTCACCAAGTTTCAATCATCCTGGCCCCAGCAAATTATTTTCTGGTCAGATAATAATAAAGTGTCTAAGGGCTAGGGAGGTGTTGGGGTTAGGGAGTGTCAGGGGCGGAGCAAGGGATAAGCAGGAAGATGAAGAGGGAGGATGATCCTAGGTCAGGTGTGTCAGGACATTGGAGCCATGACCTCGCCTGACAACACAGATCACCAGTTATAGAGTGTTTGACACAGCCACACTTCTATTAAGAGCCTGACACCTTGGGTTCACCATTGACTGCCTAGCTGTCGTCCACTGCAGGATGCCTGTGCAGTACATCTTTGGGGACTGGGACTTTCAATGGCTGAATATGAAGATGACACCCCCGGTGTTCATTCCTCTACCAGAGACAGTGGGAAGTGGGCCACTGGCAGAGGACAGCCAGGGAATGAGGATGGGAGTTGGGACCCGAGTTACCTCGAGAATTCCTCTAGGGTTATGCTAGGACCATGTGACTGCCATTCTCAGAGGCAAATGTGGGTCTCTTTGCTGGCTCAGCCTTTAGTCTACCTGGCAGTTCTGGGATTCAGAGAGGGCTGACTGAAAGTGGGGCAAGCATGAGGAGGCTGGTGGGAAAACAAGAGGAATTGGGTTCTGAGCAGGGTTGTTTCTTTGAGGATACTCAAAACCCAGGAACTTTCCTGGGATGGATCAGCCCTTTTCTCCTTTTTCCTGAGAGAGAGGGACCTAGAGAACTCCAGTCCCTTGGCCGAGAAATCCTTTCATTCCCACATCCTGTGGTTGGATAACTAGAACTCACCTTGCTGCCCAGTGTCAAGGAAGGACAGTGAGAGATCCTGAGTCTTTGATAAGGTCAGGGGATCCTCAGTATGAGATTGTACTTGAACATCATAACTTGGTGTATGGTCAGTCCTCTATAAGACTGCCATGGTGTAAGACATAGAATCTAGAGAATCAGAGCAGAATGGGGTCTGTTCTGGAAGTCTTGAATATTATGTGTGAGCTTTGAGCTCCTGTGTGCCCACCTGCTTCACTTTCTTGGGCGGGTCTTTGCTAGAAAAAGCTTGAAACTAGGGCCTGGGTTTTATCCCTTGTCTTTGATGCTCAAAGCTAGCACTCTCCCATTTGAGCCACAGCTCCACTTCCAACTTTTTTGGGTGTTTAATTGGAGAAAAAGTGTTCTCATGGACTTTGCTGTCATGGGTGGCATTCAACTGTAATCCTCAGATCTCAATTTCCTGAGGGGATAGGGTGAAAGGAATGGAAAAGTATCTTTGGCCGGGTGCCAGTAGCTCATGGCTGTCATCCTAGGTATTCAGGAGCTGAGAGCTGAGGATCACAATTCAAAGCTATCCTCAGCAGGAAAGACCCTGAGACTCTTATTTCCAACGAACCACCCAGAAAACCAGAAGGGGTGCTGTTGCTCAAGTAGTAGAGTGCTTGCCTTGAGCTGAAGAGCTCAGGGACAGCACCCAGACTCAGAGTTCAAGCTCTACAACTGAAAAAAAGAAAGAAATCCAACATCTTTGCCTGCAAAGGATGGTGGAAGTGTGCCGGGGGAGGGGGGTAAGGCGGGGGAGTGCTTTGGTTGAGAGATAAGGTGCTGACTTCACTGTACAAACATTTCTAAGAACTCCACAAGTTTGCCCCAGTTTGAAGCCACAGCTTCAAGAGGACGTGGCCTGTGACAGGCAGGGAGTGGGCGAATGGTTGCAGGGGTGGGATTGTTGTGTATGTATTCTCTCCATTGAAGGATGGATTTGAATGTTGAGTGACAAAGTCTGAAGTCAAGGGTTGCAAGAAGTTTGTGGCATGACGAGGATGGGTTTCCTCTGGATTTGTGAAGGTGGCTGAAGCCAGAAGCCACTGATGCCTCACAACTCACATCCTCGCTACACAGAAGGCTCAGATGTGAAGACATAGGTCCAAGCCAGCATGGGCAGAAAAGTCTGTGAGACTTGATGTCCAATGGACCACCAGAGAACAGGAATTGGCTCTGTGGCTCAAGTGGGAGAGTGCTCACCTTCAGCTGAAGAGCTGAGGGACAGTGCCTTGGCCGAGTTCAAACCTCATGACCAACTACAAAAAAGAGGGGGCTAAGTTTTCTGCATAGCAGTGTGTACAGTAGGAACTGCCTTGCTCAACTATGAGACATTCCAGATATGTGAGAGGCTAACTGGTTTGTCTATAGGGGGTCAGATGTTTGTAGTGCCACCTTCTTGAGGGTGGGATGAGATCCTAATGGAGAGAGTTCATGGTTCTGTTCTCAGGGCCTGCTGAAGCCTTGGGCTCTCCATGTGTGTGTGTGTGTGTGTGTGTGTGTGTGTGTGTGTGTGTGTGTGTGTGTGTGTGTGTGTGTGTGTGTGTGTGTGTGTGTGTGTATGTGTGTGTGTGTGTGTGTGTGTGTTTGTCTGTCTGTGTGTGTCTGTGTCTGTGTGTGTTTGGAGGTAGAAAACCTGGGCCTTGAACTCAGGGACTAGATGCTGTTCCTGAGCTTTTGTTCTCAAAGCTATTGTTCTGATACTTGAGTCACTGCCCCATCTCTGGCTTTTTGGTGGTTCACTGTAGATAAGAGCCTCACAGACTTTCCAGCATGGGCTGGCTTTGAACCGTGATCCTCAAAGCTCAGCATCCTGAGTAGCAAGGAAGACAAACATAAACCACACCTGCCGGTTGTATGTGTGTGTGTGTGCATGTGTGTGTGTGTGTGTGTGTGTGTGTGTGTGTGTGTGTGTGTGTAGATGTGGGCTGTAACAATGAGTGCTGGACACTTTGGTAACTTCTGCCTGCTTTCTTTGGGGGGTACATGGGCTTTGTGGCTGAGGTCTGGGGACCTGGAAGGGAGAGATGCTTGATAGGGACTCAGCATTGTTAAATTATAAGACCAAGGTAGCTGTGTGCCCTGGAGCTGACTACTCCCTTGGGCCTGGTTGGTGGCAGAGGGAGCTTGGGAGGACCTGGGGGTTGGGCCCGCAGGGGATGGCTCCCCAGGGGGACAGAGAGCATGGCCAGCACTTAGTAAGTATGAAATCCCTCTTAGTATGGAGAGCATAGTCATGGGTCAGACTTTGGTTCTTCTCATCATGATGTCTGATGGCTGAGGCCAAACCTATTTTAAATGTTGACCTGTGATCTTCAGATCTCAGCCTCCTGAGTATCTAGGATTTTTGTCATGAGCCTCTGGCAGGGATCCTCTGATTCTTTTAGTATATTAGTGTTTGAATTCAAGGCTTTAGGCTTGCCAGTCAGGTCTTCTACCATTTTGAGCCAAGACTTTCTGTCTTGGGCATTTCCAAGATAGAGACGTAATATATGCTCAGTCTGGTCTGGATCGGGATTCCCCACTGCTACCTTTCTGGCCAGACCCTGGTTATAAGAAAATGAATTCACTCTATGTATAGTTTGCTTTTCTGGGGTGTGTCGTTTCAGGGAGTGGGGGTGCTGTGAAGAGGAAAGACCTCAGAACTGACACCTCCTGGGGGACATTTTTTTCTGTGACAGAGCCAAGTCATTGCTGTGTACGACAAGGAAACCGCCATCAGACTGACCTGGAACAATGCTCAAATGTACGTAAGCTGTTGAAGTATCAAACCCACCCACATCTGCTTCCCACTCACAACAAGGGGGGTGCAATGCAGATGTTCCAGCACTGGCCCTAGGGGATTATAAATAGATGGTGGTGGTCAGGTGCCAGTGGTTCTCACACATTCTCCTGGTTATTGGGGAGGCTGAGGACTTATGGACGTGACTCAAAGCCAACCCAGGCAGGAGAGTTTCTGAAATTCTTATCTCCCATAAACCAACACCCCCCCAAAAAAAACCCAGATATGGTGCTGTGGCTCAAGTTGTAGAGCCTAAGCCTTGAGTAAAAGAAACTCAGGGATGACACCCAGGCCCTGAATCCAAGCCCTAGGAATCACAAAAAAATAATTAAATAAATGAATAGTGGGCCCCAGTTATCTTACTACCAAAAAGGATGGATTGAGTCTTCTCTCTGGTACTTGTAGCCAAAGGTAATGAGCTTCTCTTGATGTTCCTCTAAACCTCTCCTTCTCTCCATTATCTTTCCAGGCTTCACTTGCAGGATCAAATTCAGATCATTCCACTCGATATGACCACATGTACCCTATCCTACCTGCCTTTCTTGGGCTGGGGATACTGGATGTACTCACCTTTGGGAGGATGAGGCACTGAAGAGATCGGGTAGGTATCCCTGAAACTTATACACACACACACACACACACACACACACACACACACACGCACATGCGCGCGTGCTCACCCAGGCCAACTCAGACTAGCCTTTTCCAAAGAAAATTTATCTCCTTGGATTAAATGACCTAGGAGAGGAACTTGATCCCCTGTAACTGAGTACTTTAACTAGGGCTTGCTAGTTGACATGAGATAAACAGAAGCTAAAAAGAAAGGCTCTGGTGAAAGGCACCTCTGTCTCATGCTCACACCTGATGTCCTGGCTACTTGGGAGGCAGACATCTGAGAGTCAGAGATCGAAGCCAGCCACAAGCTGGAAAGCTGGCGAGACTCTTCTCTCCATGGAACCACCAAAAATTCAGAAGTGGAGCTTTGGTTCAAGTGGTAGAGCACCAGTCTTGAGCACGAAAACTCAGAGAGACTGCTCCCAGATCCTGAGTTCAAGCCCACACAAAGAAATGGACGTATCTTGTTGCCCCCAGATTGCCTGGGCCTCGAGTGCCCTCTCACAAAGTGTGATACAACACTGGTCCCTGGGTAGTGTGGTAGAAGCCAGGCCTTCCCCTTCATGTGCGCTCAACCCACACGAGCAGGAAGACAGAGCGTGACAAGGACAGCAGCCTGCAGAGCAGAGAAGACCCCACTCTCCCAGTGTAATTGGAGCAGGCTTCTTAGAAGCAGCACTTGAAAAGGGGTCTTGCTTAACAAGGAAGATCTGACAGTAAGCACACAGAGCAAAGATGCTGTACATAAAGTACAACATAGAGGAGCATGTTCATTTCCAGCCTGGACTGCTGCTGAGACACACAGTACAGATGTGCAAGACTTTCCTGAGACAGGCCCAAAGGGTTACAGAAGAACAGCTATCCAGGTTTGGATCCAGGGTTGTCTTAGCAGTAGTGGGCGCACCTAGCACACATGAAACCCTGGGTTCAATTCCTAGGTCCCGCATACACAGAAAAATTTGTAAGTGGCACCATGGCTCAGGTGGAAGAGTGATCGAGTAGAGCAAAAGCTTAGGTACAGTGCCTGGGCCCCAAGATCAAGCCCCAGGACTGTAAACATAAAACAGCACTTCGAGGGACCTTGGTAACAGGTGGATGGCTATGCCTTGTAGCCCTTGGTAGATCCATCCATGCTTTGTGTCTCCTTATTTGACACAGGGGAGCTGGACACTCCTTCTGCCCTGGGATCCCCTGGGCCCAGTTATCAGCAACCCTCTCATCATCTTCCACCAGGACATGGAGCAACTGGCCCCAGAAATCCTCAGATACAGGTTGGGTGGGGCGGGAGCATACAGGGCAGAACCCAGAAGTCCTAGTGGGTCTGATCTGCACCAGATCACCCGGCCATCCAGAGGAGATTGATGGGAGCTTAGAGAGGGGTAGTGATGTGGAAAGGGCCCTTAAATGCCTATGGCCCTACCCAGATTCCAAGCCTCCCTTTGCTGTCACTGAGGGATCTAGAGGAGTGACTAAGTGGTAGTGTCTAGAGGAGGACTAGTTGGAAAATCTAGAGAAATACACACCATAAACCATGTGCCTATGGCTCATGCCTGTCATCCTTGCTACTCTGGAGGCTGAGATCCAGAGGATCTTGTTTCCCCAGCACCTGCAGGAAAGTCCCATGAGAGTCTCATCTTCAATCTCCAACCAAAAGTGGCACTATGGCTCAAATGGTAGAGCACTGGCCTTGAGGAAAATTCATCATCAAGCCCTGAGTTCAAGCCCATCAACCAAAAAAAAAAAAAAAAAAAAAAAACAAGAATGAAAGACACCCCTTGCCTGCAAGATATGGCGAAGGAGTGGGGTTTCTGTGGTTGGGAGAGCAGCTGCTGGCCTCAGTGTACAGATTTGCCCAAGTGTGAAGTTACAGCATGGTGGGCATTGCCTTACCAAGAACTCCAGAGTTTGTGGCCTTTCTTAGGCAGGGAGTGGGCAAATGGGAATAGGGGTGAGTGGGTGAGTGAGTAGTGTCAATTATATTCTCTCCATCCATGGAAGAATAGTTTTGTATGCTGGTGTCAAAGTCTGAAGTGAAGGGTTGCATGTGGTTTGTGGCCTGACAAGTTGGTTTTCCCCTGGGTGTAAAAAGGTGGCTGAAGCCAGATGCTGCCAGTGGCTCACAACTGTCATACTAGTTACTCAGGAGGCTGAGATCTGAGGATCGCGTTTCAAAGCCAGCTTGGGAAGGAAAATCTGTGAGACTTTATCTCCAGTGAACCAACAGAAAACCGGAAGTCGCTCTGTGGCTCAAGTGGTAGACCTTGCACCTTCAATTTAAGAGCTGAGGGGCTGCGCACAAACCCAAAGTTCAAACCCCATTACCAACAACCAAGAATAAGGTAGCTGAGTTTTCTACATAGTGTTGTGTACCGTAGGAAATGGCATGCTTTGTCATGAGCCATTCCAGACATTTGAGAGGCTCTGAGTTTTGTCTACAGTTGGTCTGAGGATGATAGTGCCATCTTCTCAAGGGTTGGGATGTTCAGGTGCTCAGGGACTGCTGAAGCCTTGGGTTACACGTGTTTGGTGTGTGTGTGTGTGTGTGTGTGTGTGTGTGTGTGTGTGTGTGTGTGTGTGTGTGTGTGTGTGTGTGTGTGTGTGAATTTTTCCCTCATCTTTCTCTGTCCCCTTCCTGGGTGCCTATCTGCCTCTTTCTGATGCCCCTCCTCCACAGCAATCTTGCCTTTAGCCCCCTATCAGGGTCTAAAATGAATCTTAAATTATCAGAGACCTGCATATTTCAGCTTTTCTTTGGGGTTCATGTCTGGTTATACATATCTTTGGCTACCTCCAGGGGATTCTGGGTTAGCAGGGTGGGCTGGCATAGGTTCTCCCCTGCCACAGGGTGGGGAGGGTACAGGGGCTCATGCAATGTCCTGTCCTTTGCCTCAGCTGGGCCTCGGGCTGCATGTCCCTCCTTGGAGGTTGGCAGTGGAGTTCGGGAAGGGTAGTTGCCAGTGGCTTTGGCCAAGTCGAGCATGATAGCTGACTGAAGGCCGCCCAACCAAGGAGCTACTGGGACTACATGAGCAGTGAGGCCAAGGTGGCTTGGAAGTATCTGTCAGTGTCTAGGAAATGTCAACGTACATTACCACAGGAAAGCCTATCTTCTGGCCCCAGCTGGGCCTTTCTAGTTCTTTTTAGACAATCCCAGATGCCCAGAATACAGAGGCACTTCAGATTTCAGGGCCAGGGAACTGGGGAGTGAGAGAGTGGTATGGCCAATACCTCAATGTTCTGGGGCATTAGCCTTGACGTGGCTCTGCCCCTCTTGTGTATGTTCACTTCTTAATCCAGTGCTGGCCACACACAGGCCATTTGTGGCAGTGCAGTGGAAGTGGCAGTAGCAGAAGTGAGATCTAGTATGACCAAAATCTGGATTTCTGGCCTGTGGGTAGGGGGATGGCAAAGGGTGTCTATTAAGAAGAAACATCTCAGAGCTGAAACTCAGGGCCCAAGCACTGTCCTTCAGCTAACACTTTACCACTTGAGACACAGATCACCTTACATCTTTTTTAGTAGTTTAGTGGAGAGAAGAGTCTCATGGACTTTCCTGCCAGGGCTGGCTTCAAGCTGCCATCTTAAGAGCTCAGCCCCTTGAGTAGCTGGTATGAGCCATTGGCAACTGCTAAAGATATTACCATGAGTATGTGCATGTATGTGCACATGTAACTGTGTGTATGTGTGTGTGTGTGTGTGTGTGTGTGTGTGTGTGTGTGTTTACCAGGGCTTGAACTCAGAGCCTAAGTGGTATCCTTTAGCTTGTTTGCACAACGTTGGTGCTGTACCACTTGAACTATAGTAGCTCCGCTTCCCAGCTTTTTGGTGATTTATTGGAGAGAAGAGTCCTCAGCCGTCAGTCTTGAGTAGGTAGGGTTATAGGCATGAGCCACTGCCATCTAGCTACTAGGATGACTTCTCATACTCTCTTCTGTTGTAACAGAAGAACCTCGGACCTCCACATCAGCTCCCAGCAGCCCCTGACTGTGTGGAGAACATAAAGCTCAAACTTGATCTTATTTCTTTGTCCTCAGGGGAGGGAATGTTTCCTCTGAAGCCTGGGGTAGCAAGGGTAGCTGCAGATGGATACTCAGCTAGAAGAGAGGTACTCTGTTTTAGACAAGAAGGAAAGTGTGGACAGATTCTAATAGCTGATGCTGTCCTATTCCTAGCTCCTCAGGAGGCTGAGATGTGAGGATTACCATGCAGAGCCAGTCCGGCTAGAAAAGTGTGTGAGAGTCTCATCTGCAAATAACCACCCCAAAGCTGTAAGAAAAGCAATGGCTCAAATGTTAGAGTGATAGCTTTGAACGAAAAAACTGAGCGACAGATCCCAGGCCCTGAGTTCAAGCCCTAGCACAAAGATGCACGGGTGCTCGTGTATGTACGCACATGCACGCACATGCACACACACACACACACACACACACACACACACACACACACACACACACACACACACACACACACACACACAGCAGAAGGTGGTAATGATGAGCTGAGCTAGAATTGGGGGCAGTCCTGAGGCATAGTCATAGTAAACTCTCAAGGCAGATCAATTGGTTTCTTCTAAGTCCTTCTTGGGCTGAGTGAGTCTGGGCCATGGCAGTAAGGTCCATGGAATCTGCACCTCCATCCGTGCACAGGACGATAGGACCAAGGGAAGGACACTATGGATGCTCCTTTGTAGTTGGTCCAGGATTGCAGACCTTCATCTGCCCCCAAGCACTGGAGAGGAAAGCAGGGCTACAAGACCTGGGACTCCTGTGATAGCAACTGCTACAAGCATCAGCCAGCCAGCTATGGATTCTTGATCCTACAACTCTTTCATGAGCCCAACTCAACACCTGCCTAAGGTGTGCCTGACAGATTCACAATCTTGTGATACCCGCATGAGTGGGTGTTACCTGCTGTGCCATCTTGCAGCTCCTGCCCCTCCTGGCCAAAAACCGTGGTCTGACACATCGGTTTACTGCTCAGATCCACACTGCACCCATTACTGATTCCATTCTGATGACCCGGCTGATAACCTCCATGCCCCAAGGCTGGACCCTTCTGTGATACTGTGACCCATCCCATACACAAAGCCCACCAAAGAGGCAGCCCTGAAGACACCTAGACATTGGGAGACCTGATCCTGGGGGCCCATTAGAAAGTACTATGTCTAGAGCCACAGAGTGAGGTCCAAGCAGGTGTTGGTCATGGTGCTCGAACTCTGGGCCTGGGCACTGTCCCTCAGCTCTTCAGCTTACCACTTGAGCCACAGCATCTCTTCTAGTTTTCTGGTGGTTCCTTGGAGATCAGAGTCTTCTGGACTTTCTTGCCTGGGCTGGCTTTAAACCACGATCGTCAGATCTCAGCCTCCTGAGGAGGTAGGAGCACATGCGTGAGCCACATGCACATAGCTGATCTGTCCTTTCACCACAGTGGGCTAGGAACTTCTGAAAGCTTTTATTTATTCATTTTTCTGTGCTAGTACTGGGGCTTGATCTCAGAGTCTTGGCCCTGGTCTCTTAACTTTTTCTCAAGGCTGGCAGTTTACCACTTGAGCCACATTTCCATTTCTGGCTTTTGGTAGTTCAATGGCAAGAAAAGAGTTTCACTAATTTTCTTCCCCTGAGCTGTCTTTGACCCATGATATCTGATCTCAGTCTCCTGAGTAGCTAGGATTTACAGGGGTTGAGCTACTATTGGTATCAGGCAAGAAGATTTTCTTAAGAAAGAGTTCTTCACTACATTTGCCCTGACTCCATGGAAAGGAGGCCTCTGAGGGTCAGGCACTTTGAAAAATAGGCTTCCAGCCACTGGAAATGGCTGGGGTCCTTGTTGAAAAGCCAAGCTAATCTTCCCCCTGGGCCTGATTCTGGGACCCCACCCTCTGCCATACCTGTGACTCAAGTACAAAACTTGATCCAGCCTTAAATGTCCTGCCACACTTGTCTGAAGCAACAGAATCTTAATTCCACCCACACCACCTGCTCTAAACCCCACCTCAGGACCTTTGCCCATGCTGTACCTTCTGTCCTGAATCCACATCTTAGAACTCCTGTGGAATTTTGGCACTGGTTATATCACCTCCTGGAGCAAGTCTGTCCTTCCCTTTTCTGTCTTTTTTTTTTTAATATTGAATTGCTAGAGATGGACCTTGTGAAGACCGACTGGCAAATTCTCTATCTTGGTGTGTTTGTTTGTGCCAATCTGGGGGTTTGAATTCATGGCCTTCACAGTATCCCTGAGCTTTTGTTCTCAAGGCTAGCAATCTAGTACCTGAACCATAGCACTACTGATGGCTTTTTGAGTGTTTAATTGGAGAAAAGTGTCTCATATAGTCTTTCCTGCTTCTAATTTTGATCCTCACATCTCAGCCTCCTGAGTATCTAAGATTACAGGGGTGAGCCACCAGCTCCTAACCTCGACCTATAACTTTTATCCTCGGCCCTCCTCTAAGTGCCAGAAGAATATGTCTCACCAGGGTCCCTTTTTTTTTGCCAGTCTTGGCCTTAAACTCAAGGTCTGGGCATGTTCCTGAGCTTCTTTTGCTCAAGGCTAGCACTCAATCATTTATGTCACAGTTCCACTTTTGGCTTTTTCTTTTTCTCTGGTGCTGAGGAATTGAACCCAGGGCTTCATGCAATCTAGGTAAGCACTCTACCTTTAAGCCACATTCGCAGCCCAAGGCTTACTTCTAACAGGAGATATGAGGGTTGGATTTATTGGCTTACCCCTTTTCGGCACAGAAATCACTGGCTATTTCCTATCTTTGCCAGAATTTGGGACCAGCCTGAGACTCGGCAATCAGTAATGATGAATGAGTGATAGGCACCAGGCCCCACATCCTACAGAGGGATCTAGAATATGGAGCCAGAACCTTGGACAGCTCCTAAAGCCTAGGAACTATGGTCTTTCTGGAGGCAGTGGCTGGCTGCTAGGTGTCCTGATAGGACACCTCACCCAGAACATAATGCACCCGTTGCACACAGCAGCCCAGGCAAAGCCTTTGGGGTTTCCATACTTAAATGGTAGAGAAGGATGCTATGTTCAAGCTGCTGGCTCAGACTTAGTACTATCTGAGTGCTTGTCTGAGCTTGCCCATGTTTTGGGGCTGGGCATGGGCAACCTGCTGAATGCCCATCATCCATACACCATCCGTCCATACACAGAGACATAGAATTACTACTGCCTTCTTTTTTTGGGGGAGGGGGCAGGTCCAGGATTGAACTATGAGCCTAGGCCTTGTCCCTTTTGCTCAAGGGTAGTGCTCTGCCCTTGAGCCACAGCCCACCCATGTGTGTATTTTTCCCCCTGTGGTCTCTTAGAAATGAGAGTGTCAGGAACTTTCTTGCCCCAGCTGAACTCAAACTGGCATTCTCTCTATCTCAGCCACCTGAGGAACTAGGATTACAGGCAGATGCCGCTGAGACCTGGTTTTTTTTTTCCTTGTTCTTTTTTTAATCCTGACAATCTGAAGTCTTCACAGTGCCATTCCAATGGTTTGTATTCGAAGCAAACTACCCAGACCTGGAGTTCCAATCCTAGGTCTGCCCCCCACAAATGGAGGGAGAATCTGACAAACTCATTCTTATTCATGTGAATGCTAATGGAATGTTATAAAAGTAATAATTTGAAGTTAATTCATGATTCTATTTTAGAATGCCACACACAAATTAATGGATTTATATCTTCCATTCTAGCACCTAATGGAAGGATATTGACTAAGTTATAATTAATACTTTTGTAAGTTTTCAACCATGATACTTCATTAAATGGAGGCATAATGTAATCACTAATAATTGGTTATATATATATTTATATAACAATATCCTCACATTCCCTCTCTGTATATATACATATATATATGCAGATATATATACACACTCATATATATCATATATATATATGTGTGTGTGTGTGTGTGTGTGTGTGTGTGTGTGTGTGTGTGTGTGTGTGTGTGTGTACATCTATCAATGTATATATACTGGGCACTACTGTGGCTTGACCAAAGGTCCGCAGAACTTCCTGGAAGCTCAGTTTCCCGGACACTATTCTATTAAGACTGTGACCCCATTTATGGATTGGGCATTGTGAGTTGAAATCCCAGCATGGCCAAAAATCTTTTCGTGGAGTAATAAGCTAATTTTGACACATTTTTTTTCCTTCTCTGTGAAAGTCCTGGGTCTCAGTATGATGTATAATCCATATGCAAATATATCCTAGGTGATATCATGTAATGAAACATTATATGTGTAATAATACTAAATTAATAAGGGTAATAAACATCATATGCAGTAAACCCTTGTAATATAAATGAATCTCATATATAAATATTAGTTTTTCCAGTGCTGGGGCTTCAATTCAGGCCCTGGGAACTGGTCTGAATTTCTTCTTTTCAAGGATTGTAAGCTTACACTTCACCCACAGTTTCACAGAATTACCCAGACCCTGAGTTCAAATCAAAGGCCTGAAAGAAAAATGGTGCAAATTCCAAGCCAAGGCCTTATTATTATTATATTTTTGGCCAAGCATGGGGCTGGAACTCAGGTCTTGGTATCTCTGCCACAACCGACCCTGGGATCCTAGGACCCGAGTTCAAATCTCGGGGCTGGCAAAAAAAATCAAAAGAGAAGGATAAAATTGAGAATGGAAGGGGAAACAAGAGGAGGCAACAATGCTTGATAAAAAATGTATTCATTATCTTGCATGTAATTGTAACTCCTCTGTACGGTATTCTCACAATAAAAAAAAAACAAAAAAACAAAAAACTGAGACATTCAATAAGGTGGTTTTACTTTTTTTTCCCCTTTGTATTGTGGCCATCCTGGGTCTAAATGACAAAGCCCAGAAAGTGTAGATGACCTTGCATTGCTGATGTTTGGCGGGCTATTAGGGAAGCCAAAGCCAAAAGAGGCAACTTAGTCCTGGATGTCGAATCCTGGTACTGTCACTAATGAATGGTGGGAGAACCTAAGACGCATTCTGATATACATCCATACAAATAAAATGTTATAAAAGTAACAAATAAATTACTAGTTAGTGTATGATTATAATATAAAACTATATACAACAATTATACTACATTAATTTTCAATTAATACTTTATTTTGTATTCAATCATGATACTTAAAAAAGGAAGGAATAATTTAATTGCCAATAATCGGTAGTAATATCATGTATGCAATTTCATAATATACAGACATCTTTTTCTTGTTTTAAGCATATACCTCTCTATCTATCAATCCATCAATCTATCTATCTGTCTATCTATCTATCTATCTATCTATCTATCTATCTATCTATCTATCTATCTATCTATCTATCTATCTATCTATCTGTCTGTCTGTCTGTCTGTCTGTCTGTCTGTCTGTCGCTCTGTCTGTCTATCTGTCTATCTATCTATATACCAATCTACACATTTATCTGTTTGTACACTTTTCACTCCTGGGGTTCAGTGGTAGTATACTCGCCTAGGACATGCAAAGCCCTGGATTCGATTCCTCACTACCATATGCACAGAAAAATCCTGAAGTTGTGCTGTCTCGCTTAAGCAGTTGAGTACTAGCTTTGAGCATAAAAGCATAGGGACTGTGTCTAGACCCTTATTCAAGACCCTAGGACTGGCACCAAATAAAAGATAGAATGTTCTGACTGCAATGATTAAGGATAATACTGCAAATACCTCATCAGAGAGCAAACTGGGAGTCTGGTGGTGACAGGTGACATCTAACCTGACTTAGCCAGACGTAAACCACTGCAACCCAGCTCTATGGAACCAGATGCTGCTGGCTCACTCACCCCTGTGAACCAAGCTACTCGGGAGCTGAGATCTGACACTGGTGGGTTTAGAACCCAGCCCTGGCAGGAAGTCTGTGAAACTCTGACCTGTGGCTCAAGGTGGTAGAGCCCTAGCCTTGAGCTAAAGATCTTAGGATAGTACCCCAAACCTTTGAGTGCAATCCACGTGGCTGACTCCCCCCAAAAAACACACCCCTCTAAATCATTAGATGTGAACTTTGTGAGGTTTGTGATGTGTTTCTGAAAGAATGGTGATACTGATGAAAGAACCATAATTCTAATGACAGCATGTGGGATACAGCTATGTGGTGAGTTCTTCATAAGCTGTTGTGTTCTTAGTCCTTCACGGGGTTCATTCTTTCATCTGGTCCTTATAAGAGATCCACAAGTAAGATGATTGTACAGATGGGAAAGTTGAGGCTCAGATATGCCCCATGTCAGGGTCAAAATGATGTATGTACTGAAATCTAGTGAGTTGTCTCCTGCAGACAATTGTTTTTGTTTAGTTTTCTCCATCATGAATCTTGAACTCAGAGCCTAGGCTCTGACTTTCATCTTGGGCTCATTGTTAGCGCTCTACCACGTGGATCCAAGGACCCCTTGCAGCAAAGTGTCATAGCTTAGGTGTCTTTAGCTGAGGTTTGTCATCATGCCTATTCAGTAAGCTGAAATCTGATGATCTGGAATCCAAACTATCCCAGACACAAAATGTCCCATGAGATTATTATCTCCTATTCACCACTTAGAAATTTGAAGTGGAAGCTGGGCACTTGTGACTCCCGCCTGTCACCCTAGCTACTCAGGAGGCTGAGAGCTGAAGATCACAGTCCAAAGCCAGCCTGAGCAGGAAATTCCTTGAGATGGTTATCTCTAATAAACCAATGAACTGAAGGGGCTCTTTAGCACAAGTGGTAGAGCTCTAGGCTTGAGCTGAAGACCTCAGAAACAGCACCTGGGCCCAGGCTTCAACCATCCAACATTAAGAAAAGAGAAACCTCAAGTGGAGTGCTGGGAATGTGTCTTAGGGGTAGAGTGCTTCACATGTATGAAACCCTGGGCTTGAATCCTCACTACCACATCACTAGAAAAAAAATCTAAAGTGATCTGTGGCTCAAATGGTAGAGTGCTGTCCTTGTACAGGAGAAACTCAGGTACAGTGATCAGGTCCTGAGTCCTTCAGGACTGGTGTATACACACACACAAACACACACACACACACACACACACACACACACACACACACACACACACACACACACACACACACACACACACACACACACAGACAAAGACCAAAAGTGAAGCTTTGAACCAAATGGGAAAGCACTGATCTTCGGCTCTGAACTCATGGTCAGCATCTTTGCCCTGTGTTCAACCCCAAAACCTAGCCACCAAGGGCCCAACTAGGCGAGGTGAAAAGTTTCAAATCCTTATGAGCTTCACCAGCCCTAGATGACAGGAAGCATTGTGATTTTGCTTCACCAGCCCTAGATGACAGGAAGCATTGTGATTTTGCACAAGTGCTTAGATTTAGCAAGCTTCCGGAAACTAGGGAGGCAACACTGCAAATAATGAATCATTTCATTAGATTCAGGGCCCTAGTTGTCTGCCAGAAGGACTCTAATTGATTGTAGCAGTTTGTCTCAACACTGGAACATAGTGTAACAAAGACAGGATGAGTGCAGGGAACGTGGCCTGCCACAGGAGGTGGCACAAATAAAGAGTCCTGATAAAACAGAGCACTGGGGAGAGAAATAGCTTGGGTTACAAAGAGGCCTTTTTCTGCTGACCTTCAGAGCCCGCCCACACTCATCCTCACTAATTGGCCAGGATGTATTGTTTTTTACACAGCTGTACAGGAGTGAGGCCTTTTGTCTGCCTGTTCCAACAATGAGGCAGACTTCCCTCTACAGTTGGGGAGTGGAGAAACCCTCAGGTTACACTGAGAAAAGTGAGGGAAGCTCTGGAACATGCACTGTCTTGAAAGCATTCTCTGTGCTACGAAATCATTACATTTAAAGCAAATTTCCTATCTGGGTTCTTTCTTCATAGTGACTCTGAATTTTCACCGATAGAAATACATTCATACATACACAGATACGTGGAGTTAATGGCTCTTTTTTTGGTGGCAGGTTCTGACTCTTGAACTGTGAGCCTAGACATTGTCCCTGAGCTCCTTTTGCTAAAGGAAACATGTTATTGTGCCTTAAAACATGATACATTGTTAAATGGAGGCTTAATTCAATACCTATTAATTATTAATAATACATTATATGTACTTTAATATGTGGACATCTCACATTCTGTAATTATTCTTATGTATTTAAATATACAATGGAATAAATACATAAATCTCTCTCTCCCTGACCTCCCCCCTCTTTCTCACACTCTCTCTCTCTTCCTCTCTCTCTCTCTCTCTCTCTCTCTATATATATATATATGTATATATATATATGCCATAATTTACACACCTATCTATTTATATATTGGCGACTCCTTGGGCTAGATCTTAGGTAATGAGAACTGCCTGGCATTGAATATTTTGAGGCTGCTGTGCTTACACTGACCACTGTATGAATTGGGCATTCCAGGCCCTGAGTTCAAATCCCAGCAATGCCAAGTCAATAGGTGGACTAAGAAGCCATTGGTGAACTGTTTTCCTTACTGTGAAAATATTTTTTATTTATCTATTTATTTTATTGAAAATGCTGTACAGAGGAGTTACAAGATAATGAGTACATTTTTTCTTTTTTATTTTAATTTTAATTTTTTGTGAACATACTGTACAGAGAGGTTACAATTACATGGACAAGATAATGAGTACATTTCTTAGCAAGCATTGCAGCCTCCTCTTTGTTTACCCTTCACATCTCTTCCAAGCCTCCTCCCCAGCCCCGCTTCATCAAAGTTGTAAAGTTCGTTTTCGACATGACAACTTGTACTTCTCATTGTTGCAACAGGTCCATCTGTATCCTTAAACGACTTGTTTTTCCCCATCTCCTCCACAAAGTATACTGACATCAAATATAGTGAAAGCAGGGGTCATACTTTGGGGAAGGGACATACAAAGCAACAAAGAAATAATCTTATAAATGCGTTAGAAACAAATGCATGAAAGAAAAAAAAACAATAAAATACATATCTAAGGGTTCATTTTCATAACATCACATTATCTGACCTTTTCTGGTTGACTCATACATATACTAGATATTGCAAATAAGGGAAACCATGGGACCTATGTTTCTTTGGGCTTGGCTTACTTCAGTTAATAAATTCTTTCCAATCCTTTCCATTACCTAACAAATGGGGCAATGTCATTCTTTCTGATGGAGGCATAGAATTCCATTGTGTATATATACCACATTTTTTGATCCATTCATCTACTGAGGGGCATCTGCGTTGGTTCCAGATCTTAGCTATGGTAAATAATGCTGCAATAAACATAGTTGTACTAGTAGCTTTAGTGTGATCTTGTTGGTAAACATTTGGGTAAATGCCCAAAAGTGGGATTTCTGGGTTGTAAGGGAGCTCTATGTGAAGTCTTTTGAGGAACCTCCATACTACTTTCCAAAGTGGTTGAACAAGTTTACACTCCCACCAACAATGAAGTAGGGTTCCCTTCTGTCCAGATCCCCTCCAGCATCTATTGTTGTTAGAGTTCTTGATTTTTGCCATTCTAACTGGTGTGAAGTAGTATCTCAATGTTGTTTTTATTTGCATTTCTTTTATGGCTAGGGAGGTTGAGCATTTCTTCGTGTGTCTGTTGACCATCCTTTGTTCTTCAGAGAAGTTTCTCTTTAAGTCTTTCGCCCACTTATTTATTTGGTAGTTGTTTCTTTGAGGATTTGTTGTTGGGGGATTTAATTTTTTGAGTTCCAAGTATATTTTATATATGAGACCCTTGTCCGTTGTATGGCTAGTGAAGATCTTCTCCCTATCAGTGGGCATTCTATTGATCTTGCTAGCTATGTCCTTTACCATGCAAAGCTCTGCAACCTTATGCAATCCCATTTGTCTAACCTTTCTTTGATTTGTTGTGTTTCCGGGTCTTTATTAAGAAAATTTCAGCCTGCACCAAGGAGACCTAGGGTTTTTCCTATTCCATCCTATCATGTTTTCAGAGTAACTGCTATGACTCCGAGGTCTTTGATCCATTTGGAGTTAATTCTGGTGCAGGGTGATATATAAGGATCTAGCTTTAGTTTTCTACATGTAGTTAACCAATTTTGCCAGCACCATTTACTGAAGAGGCTGTCTTTCTTCCAGTCTATTTTTTTAGCACCCTTATCGAAGATTAGATGGATATAGGTCTGTAGGTTCATTTCTGGACTTTCAATTCTATTCCATTGTTCCTGAGGTCTGTTCTTGTGCCAGTACTAAGCGGTTTTCATTATTATGGCTTTATAGTAGAGTTTGAAATTTGGTATTGATATTCCTCCAGCAGTGTTCTTTCCGTTGAGGAGCATTTTTGCTATTCGGTGTCTTTTATTCTTCCATATGAATTTTTGGATTGCTTCTTCTATTTCCTTGAAGAATAACATTGGAATTTTGATAGGTTTCGCATTGAATTTGTAGATAGCCTTGGGAAGTATTGCCATTTTCACGATTTTAATCTTTCCAAACCAGGAGCATGGGAGGTTTTTCCATTTCCTAAGTTCTGTTTTGATTTCCTTTTTCAAGTTTTTAAAGTTTTCATCATAGAGTTCATTCACTTATTTGATTAAGTTAATTCCTAGGTATTTTATTTTTTGTGGGGCTATTACAAATGGAGTTGCTTTCCTAATTTCAGCCACACTATTCTCATTGTTGGCATACATAAAAGCCATTGATTTTGGGGGGTTAATTTTATACCCTGCTACTTTGCCAAATTTTTGAATCAGCTTGAGTAATTTGGGAGTGGAATCTATGGGATTTTTAAATACAAGATCATGACATCTGCAAAAAAGGAAAGTTTTATTTCATCTTTCCTTTTTTGGATCTCCTTTATGTTTGCATCTTGTCTTATTGGTATAGTTAGGCATTTTAATACTAGATTGAAGAGAAGTGGAGAGAGTGTATATCCTTGTCTTGTTCCTGAGTTAAGAGGAAATGGCTGTAGTTTTTTAGCATTCAGTATAATGCTGGCTGTAGGTTTGTCATATACAGCCTTTATTTTATTGAGGAATGTTCAATGGTTTCCTAATTTTTCCAAAACTTCATTATAAAGGGGTGTTGGATCTTATCGAATGCTTTGTCTGCATCTATTGAGATAACCATGTGTTTCTTATTCTTGCTCCTGTTGATGTGATGAATAATATTAATTGATTTGCATATATTGAACCAGCTTTGCATCCCTGAAATGAGCCCTGATTGATCGTGGTGTATGATTTTTTGCATGGATTGTTGAAGTTGATTGGCCAAAATTTTGTTGAGAAATTTTGCATCAATGTTCATCAAAGTAATGGGTCTATAGTTCTCTTTGATGAGTCCCTGCCTGGTTTTGCGATGTGGGTTATGATGGCTTAATAGAATGTGTTCGGTAGTGACCTTTGTCTTTCAATTTCATTGAAGAGTTGGAGGAGTATTGCTGTGAGCTCTGTTTTGAAGGCCTTGTAGAATTCCGCTGTAAAACCATCTGGTCCTGGACTTTTCTTAGCTGGGTGGTCTGTTATTGCTATTTCTATTTCAATGCCTGTTAAGATGGTTTGACTCATCTTGTTTTAGTTTTGGCATGTCAATTTTTGCTAGGAAAAGGTCCATTTTTGTCAAGTTCTCAAACTTATTAGCATTAAGTTTTCAGAGGTATTCACTTATTATGATCTGAATCATGGTTGTTTCTGTGGTGATGTTTCCATTCTCATCTCTGAGTTTATTTGGGTGTGTTCTCTTCTTTTTCTGATAAGATTTGCTAAGGGTCTGTCAATTCTGTTAATTTTTTCGAAGAACCAACTCTTTGTTTTGTTGATTCTTTCTATAATTTTCTTGGATTCTAATTGATTTAATTCTGATTTAATGTAAATTATTTCTTACCATCTACTGGATTGGGGTTTATCTTGCTGCTCTTTTCAAGGAGTTTTAGATGTGTAATTAACTTGTTGGTTTCAGCTCTCTCCAATTTGTTGATGTAGTAGCTCAGAGCAATAAACTTGCTTCTGAGTACTGCCTTTGCTGTGTCCCAGCATGAATAGCATGAATATTTTAATTTCCTTTCTAATCTCTTTCATGACCCACTCTTGGTTCATCAGTGTGTTGTTCAGCCTCCATGTGTTACCGGACTTTCTTTGGTGTCCTTTGGTGTTGAGTTTTAATCTTATTCCCTTTTTTTCAGAAAGAATGAAAGGTATAACTTCAATGTTTCTGAATTTGGACAAATTTTCTTTGTGGCCTAAAATGTGGTCTATTTTAGAAAATGTTCCATGTGCTGCTGAGAAAAACGTGTATTCTGATGCTGTGGGTGAACAATGGATCAACTCAGACCAAGGAAAAGATCCTTAAAGCTGTGAAGGAGAAAAGATTAAATAGGCAGGAGTTGCAATCCTAATATCAGATAAAATAGACTTCAAATTAAAATTCGTGAGAAGAGATAAAGAAGGTCGCCACATACTAATTAAGGGATTACTCCTTCAGGAAGATATTACAATTCTAAATATCTATTCACGAAACAATGGAGCACCCAAATTTATCCAAGAAACATAACTTTCCCCAAAATCCCATATAGCTAGAAAGACATTAATTGTTGGGGATTTAATACTCCACTCAACCCACTAGATAAATCAACTCGGCAAAAACTCAACAAAGAAACTGCTGATCTAAATTACTGCATAGATCAGCTAGATTTAACAGACATCTTTCTGTGAAAATCTTGTGTCCTAGGTACAATCTGTAATATCTATGTGAATACATACATATATGACATACCTTCTGAATGTATACAAATATTATTTTTGCCAGTCCTGGGCCTGGAATTCACTCCTTGGGAAATGTTCCTGAATTTCTTTTCTTCAAACGGGTGAGATCCTATGTCACCCAGATAACAAGAGAGTTACCCAGACCCTGAGTTCAAATCCCAGGTATGGCAGATAAAATGGTCCAAATTCCAAGCCAATGCCTTAACACTTTGATGGAGGGCAGGCATGGGTCTTGAAAGCAGGTTGTTCTAACTCTGCCTCAGCCTTGATTACCCTAGGCTGGGGTGCAGGTTTTACAACCACAGATGATCCAAATATTCAGGGACCCTAGTTCAACTCCCATCACTGACAAACAAACGTAAAACTAAAAAATTGGAGGATGAATAAACCAGGAAGTTTTACACAACAGTTATACCTTTGTTTCCTTTGCACTGTGACCATCCTGGGTCTCAGTGACTAGGCTTGAAAATTGTATGTGACCTTGCATAGCCGAAAGCTGGGGGGCTATCAATAAACCCTGAGCCCAATCCAGGCACAGAGGCCCTTAGTTCCATCTTGGGACTGCCACCTACACATGGCTGAAGATCCTAGGAAACTCGTTCCTATCTATAGGAACACTAATAGAATGTTTGACATATACTTATTGAATCACTATTTAGCTAGTCATTGTAGTATGATTGTACACAATGAATAATTAATGCTTTATTAAGTCTTCTACCATGATTAATTAATGGAGGCATAATTTTATACCAAATAATTGGTAGTAATAGAATAAATATATCGATATATATATATACATAATAGTCATCACTCTTTATATGGAGTTATACACTAGAATCTACATAAATGTGTCTCTTGTATATATTTATTTATAGGCTCATATACATATGTAAATGCACACACACTTCAGTCTACACATCTATCTTTTTATATATCAGCCACTCCTAGGATGTCAACTCAGGCCCTCAAATTTGCCCGACAACTTTACTTCCATCAAACTGTTGTGCTTACATTGACCCATTCATGAAGTGGGCCTTTTAGGCCCTGAGTTCAAATCACAGAATTGCCAAAAACTTAATCCTGGTGGAAGAAGCCAATTGTCCCACATGTTTTCCTTACTGGTAAAAGTCCTGGATCTCAAGAATGACATACAATACATATGCAAATCTAGTCCTATATGATAGGATGTAAAAAAAGTTATATGTGTAATCATACTCACTAAAATACATAATAAATAAATAAATAAATTGATTAACTACACTAACTGCAATATGTAGTAAACATTTGTAAGTAAATATAAATCATGTATTAAAATGTATGCAAATATTATTTTTTGAGTGCTAGGGTTGAATTCAGGCTCTGAGAACAGGCCTGACTTTCTTGTCTTCCAACACAGTGAGCTTCCCCTTTTCCCACAGTGCTGCAGATTTACCCAGATCCTGAGTTCAAATCCCAGGCTTGCCAGAAAAAATGGCATACATTCCAAGCCATGGAGCCTCATAATTTTTAAAATATTTGTATTGTACATATGTACTTATGTATGTATGTATGTATGTATGTATGTATGTATGTATGTATGTATGTATGTATGTATGTATGCATGCATGTATGTATGTATGTATTTTTATTTTTTCACAGGGCTTGAACTCAGGTCGTGGCAACTCTGCCTCAGCTTCGATCTCTCTAACCTAGGGTGCAGCCACTGGATGCACAGCCAAACCTGGGTTCCTCGGCCCCAAAAGCTGACAGGAAAAAAGTGAATAAATCAACACAGAATAAAACCCTCCTACTTGCAGATTTTACATTTGTTTTCTTTGCAAGGTGACCATCCTGGACCTGAATGACAGCTGAAAAAATGTTCTTAACGTGGCATTCCTGAAAGCTGGCGGGCTCCCAGGGAAGCCATAGGCCAACATGGAAACATAGGCCCTGTGTTCGAAGCCCAGTTCTGACCCTTACCAATAGCAGGATATTCTAAGGGTCTCGTTCTTTTTCATAGGAATACTGACAGAAAGTTTTGAATGTCAAGATTGAATTAGTTCTTCCTGAATGATACTACTATAAAATTAGAGTGATTCTAGGAAGCCGAAGGATTTTAATGAATATTTTTTGAAACATTAAAAGAATACAATTAATTACATGGACACAATCATTTCAGGACAGTGGTTGAATTAATTAAGAATTAATTAATGATGAAAACAATAATATTAATTACATGGAATCATAATAAATATCCAAGAATTTGTAGGAATGTAGCATATATAACTGAATAATGTATAAACATCTCTGGCACTATAAAGATCTATATTTATTTGTGTACTACCAACTGCATTCCAATCTGTTCTTATTTTGTCAATACCTGGGGCTCGATCGCAGGTGCTAGGAACTGCTTGTCAGCTCCATATGCTCTAGGCTGGTGGGCTGACACTCACCCATTCATGTATTGGGCCTTGCTAGCACTCACAAAAATTGAATCGTGGATTTAAGAAGCCCATGGTGACACATGTTTTCCTTTTCTGTGAAAGGCCAGGGTGTCAGGTGTGAAGTTTCATACACAGGCAAATCTATACCCTATTTAATAAATGTAATAAATATTCCATGTGTAATAACAGTCAATAAAATAAATAGTAAATAAATGAATAATAAAAAAAAAATGAATACACTAAACGCAATATGGAGTCAACATATGGGGCTTGATTTCAGGGCCTCGGAACTGCTTGGCAGATGACTTGGCTAGAGGCTGGTGTGATGTCAGTCACTCATTCATGAATTGAGCCTTCTAGGCCCTGAGTTTAGATCCCAGCATTGCCAAAAATGTAATCGTGGAGTGAGAAGCCGAGCATGACACATGTTTTCCTTTTCTTTGAAAGTGCTCGTTGTTAGGTAGGATGTATAATTCGTATGCAAATCTATATGCTATGTAATAGGATGTCATAAATGTAATAAATGTCATCACTACAGTACATGATAAACAATTTGAATTAGTAGTGAATCATTGTAGGATAAAATTAGATATAATAACTATAGGACTGCATTAAGGTTAATATTTTATTAAGCACTAACAGAATAAAAATTACATGGAGACATAATTAAATACATAATAATTGGTAGTAACACATGATGCATACATAATTTAATTATATGTAGACATCTGTCTCACTCTATAAAATATGTAATTATACGTATGGATGTATATACATATATGATAAATAATAACAGGATATTGAGTAATTACTAATTAATGCTTTAGTAATGGTTCCACTGGGACACATCATTAAATGGAGTCATAATTTAATATCTAATAATTGGTAGTAATATTATCTATAATTTAATAATATACATACATCTCTCTTTTTGTGAATATAATACTTATATACAGCAATCTCTATCTATTTAGATCTCATTCACTCCTGGGGCTTGGTGTTGAGTGCTCACCTGGTAAGTGCCACATAAACAGAAAACCTGGAAGTTCTGCTGTCTTTCAATCAATTGAGTGCCAGCCTTGAGCACAAATGCTTAGGACAGTGTTGAAGCCCTTACTCAAGCCATAGGACTGCTGACACAAAAGGCAGAATCTTCTAACTGCAACTGTAGAAGGACAGGACTTTGAATACCTCATCACAGAGCAATCTAGGAGTCTGGTGCTGACAGCTGCCACCTAACCTGACTTAGACAGATGTAAACCGCAAGGAACCGGATGCTGCTGGCTTACCCCTGTCATCCTGGCTGCTTGGGAGCTTTAAAACCCAGTCCTAGCAGGAAGTCTGCATGACACTTTAAAATGTGGCTCAAAGTGGTACAGCTTTACCCTTGAGCAAATGTTATTAGTACAGTATCCCCATACTTTGAGTTCAATCACCCTGGGTAACCCTCCCCCCACAAAAAAACCACAAAACATCCCATTAAACAATTAGATGTGAACTTGTTTGGTTTGTGAAATATTCCCAAAGAATGGTGATACTGATGAAAGCACCCTAATCATAATGACAGTTTATGGAATAGAGTTATGTGCTGAATCCTTCATTGGGTGCTCTCAGCTGAGTTCTGCAAAGAGTAACATGTACTGTGTCCTTCATAAGGTGCATTCTTTCATCTGGTCCTCGAAGAGCTCCACAACTCAGATGATTATGCAGATAAGAATATTGAGGCTCAGATATGACCCCATGGCAAAAACAAAGTTATGTATTACTGAAGATTAGTGAGTTGTCTCTTGCGGACAATTGTTTTGTTTCTATTTTTCTCAGTCATGAATCTTGAACTCAGGGCCTAGGCGCCGACCCATACCTCTGGGCTCATGACGAAGACTCCACCACGTGTATCCATGGACCCCCTTGCAGCAGAGTGGCACGGCCTAGGATTTGATAGCTGAAGTCTGTCACCCTGCCTTATAGGATGCTGAGATCTGAGGATCTGTGTTCCCAACTATCCCAGACACAAAAGGTTCCATGAGAGTATTATCACCAATTCACCACTAAGACATCTGAAGTGGAAGCTGGATGCTTGTGACTCATACCTGTCATCCTAGTTACTCAAGAGGATGAGATCTGAGGATCATGGTTCAATGCTAATCTAGGCAGGAAAGTCCTTAAGACACATAGCACCAATGAACCACCAGAAAACCTGAAGTAGCTCTGTGGCTCAAGTGGTAGAGCACAAAACTTGAGCTGAAGAGCTCAAGGACAGCACCAGGCCCAGACACTAACTCCTACAACTGACAACAACAACAATAAAGACAGAAACAAACTAACAAACCTGCAGTAGTGGGCGGGAAATGTGCCTTAGAGGTATAATGTTTTACATATATGAAACCCTGGGCTTGATTTCTCAGGACCACATCACTAGAAAAAAGCCTGAAGTGGCTCTGTGGATCAAGTGGCAGAGGGCTATCCTTGTATAAGAGAAACTAGGTACAGTGCTCAGGTCCTGAGTTGAAGCTCCAGGACTGGTGTATGCACAAATGTGCACGTGCGTGCATGTGCACACACCTGCGCACACACACACAGATCAGAAGTGAAGCTGTGGCACAAAATGGTAAAGCTCTGGGATTCTGCTCTGAGCTCATGGTCAGCACCCAGGCTCTGTGTTCAACACCAAAACCTACTACCCAGGGCCCAACTAGGACAAGTGAAACTTTTCAAAATCTGATGAGCTTCACCAGACCCATATGACAGGAAGCATTGTGATATCAGACATGTGCTTGGATTTCCCAAGCTTCCAGAAACCTGGGAGAGGTATCACAAGCCCATTATTGCCCACAATGAAATATTTCATTGGAATCAGTGCCCTAGTTTTCTGCCAGGACTTCTGAATAATATTGATCACTGTATCTGAACACTGGAATATAGTCTCACAAAGGCAGGATAAGTTCAGGGAACTTGGCCTGACACAGGAAGTTGCACAAATGAAGGCTTCCTGTGAAAACAGAGCACTGGGGAGAGAGATCACTTGGAGTACAAAGAGGCATTTTTCTCTTAGCCTTCAGAGCCGCCCACACTAATCCTCACTAATTGGTCCAAATGGACTTGTTTGTTACAAAGTTGTACAGGAGGGAGGCCTTTTGTCTGCCTGTTCATACAATGAGAAAAGGTTCTTCCAGCAGGCCTGGGATGCAGAGAAACCCTCAGGTTACACTGGGAACAGTAAGGGGAGCCCCAGAACATGTACTGTCTTGAAAGCACTCTCTGTGTTATGAAATCATTGTATGGAAAACACATTTCCTAGATTGGCGCCACTCATCATTGCTACTCTGGAGCTTTACCTATAGGAATACATCCATACATACACAAAGACATGGAGGTACAGGCTCTTTTGCGGGGGGGGGGGGGGGGCGGGTAGGTCCTGGGGTTGAACTGTGAGCCTACGCGTACTCCCTGAGCTCCTTTTTCTCAAGGGTAGTGCATAAACCTTGAGTCACTGCCTCACTTCTGGGTTTTTCTGTGATCTATTAGAAATAACAATGTCATGGACATTCCTACACTGGCTGGATTCAAACTAAGATTCTCTACATCTCAGGCTCCTCAGGAGCTGGTATTACAGTCAGCAACCACTGGCACTTGCCTTTATTTTCTTCTTTATTTTTTTAATCTGGACAATGCAACTTCTTAACAGGGTCATTCCAATGGTTTGAATTTATAAGTAAATTACCCCAATGTTCTTTATAGCTGCTTTCTCAAAAAAAGATTTTCTCTCCTTATCTTCTCCTCTGGTCACAGGTTTGAAGCCAAAATTGAGAAATGAGTGTCCCAGGATTTGGGAGCAAATGTCCACAGGACATGCCAGCTGTGTCACTTAGCATTGAGTTGCAGTGAATTTATTGCTTCAGGATGAGAGGACCAAAAGCTGGAGCGATCTTCATACTCTCTGCATTGCTCCTTTTGCCTATAAAATGACCTAATAATTATGAGTGTTTTGTGTCTCCAATCTTAAGTATCTAGAACATACTAGAAGCATCTTCATGTTTCTGTTTTTCTCTAGTACCTCTCGAGATTTAGACCAAGGGTTTGTGTGGAGCAGCTCCTTGGAGAATCCTTGAGGAAAACAGCTTGAAGCCTCCTCAGGAGATCGCCGTTCAAAGCCAGCCCAAGCAGGAAAGTCTTCGAGATTCTTATCTCCAAAAACCAACAGAAAACCAGACATGGAGCAGTGGTCCAGAGGGTAAAACTCCAGCTTTGAGAGAGAAAGCCAAGCAGGAAAATCAGGCCAGTCAAGGCAAGAAAGTTCAGAAGAGGCTTATGCCCAATTAATGACCACATGGCTTGAAGTGGAGCTCTGGGGGGTGGTAGAGCCACACCCTTGAGCAAAACACCGAGGAATGCATAGGGATTTGAGTTTAAGCCCTGGGATGGCAACAAAAAAATTTCAAAAAGAGAAGACCAAGTTATGTATCCGTGCCCTACTCATTTATATGTGTATTTTACCACCCTGAGTGCAAACAGAGCATATTCAATGCTTCTGATTGTATTTACTGATTTATTTTTCAGATATACTCGTTGCACATACTGCATCATTCTCTTCATTTCAGGTACATGGCTTTTCTCTTCCAGGATTCCAGGCCTGTGTCTTTATATGATGCACACTTAAGCTCTCAGCAGCCTTTATTTGCATTTTATTATGAGGCCAAGGCAGGAACTGTCACAAATCAGGCAGAGGAAGAAAAAGTCAGAGTTCATAGAAATAACCAGCATTCAGAAAATTAAACTTAGGGACATAAAATGGTAGCATAATTATGTAAAAACTACCATTAATAAAAGGATGAGGGTGCTGGGAATGTGGATTAGTGAGAGAGTGCTTGCCTAGCATGCAAGAAGTCCTGGGTTCAATTCCTAAGTAGCATTACACAGAAAAAAGCCAGAATTTGTGCTGCGGCTCAAGTAGCAGAGAGCTAGAGACAGAGCCCAGGCCTTGAGTTCATCCCAAAAACTGATAAAAGATAGTTAGCTACGTAAGTAGGTAGGAAGGAAGGTAGATAGGTAGGTGGATGGATAGATCTTGGATATCAGGAGGAAAGAAGGGAACACTTCCCAATGATGAGGACTTCTACAGGGTGCTAGGCCACCACATTGCCTTCACACAACCACAGATCAGGAAGACTGTCCCTGTCCCACTTCTCAGGCAGCCGAAGTTCCGAGAGCCAAGAGGGCAGAGCCAGGTTCTAACTCAGGTGCTTGGAGACAGAAGAGAAAGGGCCCTGCCTCTCCTTGGAGTGGGAATTTGTATTAATGATGCGCAGATTGAAGGAAGGAGAATGGACTGGCAGAGGTAGAAGAATGGTCTTTAAATCTGACAGATGGAGAGTCAAATCCCCACGCTTAAGACCAGAGACCAGGGTTTTTCTTCTCTGTTCCTCCCCTCTCTGGCTCTCTATTGTTAACCTAAAGATAGCCTGAGGCTCCCTTCACCTGAGGGAGGAAGGTTAATTAGTCAGTGTTTGAAGAGGCTGAGAAATGCCTGACCCTGATGTAACTAACAAATGTTTCAGGGTTCCCCCCTTTGCTGGCTGTGCCTGGAATTCATGAAGTGGTTTTTCAGCTCACTTCCCTGTTGTGTATCTACATTCTGCCTCCGAATCCTGCAGGCCTCGGTCTCTTCACCAAGTATGGCTTTTGAAACTCTTTTCTGTCCTTTAAATACAGTGTTACACTGGAGTTCTTCCTGCTAACAGGACTAGGCTTGGATTCTGAGAACCTCATTTGAACCCAGGATGGGTCAAAATGTTTCTTTCCTGCTTCTATAAGAGCTCAAGAATTCTGAGAACATTTAGAGTGCAAGTAACTTCTCATCACCAAGAGAAACACAGGAAGCTCTTGAACATCTGAGCTTTCAGAAGTGGAAGTCAGAGTGTCAAAGACTTTCCTGCCATTGCTGGCTTTGCCCTGTGATTCTCAGATCTCAGCCTCCTGAGTAAGATGATGGGTGTGAGCCACTGCTGTTCTGCTAGGTTCAGAAGCGTACTTACATCGACAAGTCAACTGCTTATCACAAATGGCTTGGGGAGCATATTAAGTCTTTCAACATTGGACCTTTCAGAACACTGTAGGACACAAGGTTATAATGCTCGAGTCTGAGAGGCTGGGCATATGGATCTGCTACACTTGAACCCTGAGCTCTGACTCCAATTCTGGTTTACATCAGCGTTCATTTTCCAGAGAATGGTCTCCTAATTAGCAAATAGAAAAGTACTTTGATTAACCCTAATTTTTTTCCAGTGGTCTGTCCTGAATCAAGCCTAGGCACTGTCCCTGAGCAAGGCGAACACTGTACAACTTGATCCATAGCACCACGTGGGTTTTTTGGTGGTTCATTGGAGATTAGAGTCTAACAGGCTTTCCTTGTCTAGGTTGACTTTGAACGATGGTCTTCAGATCTCAGCCTCCTGAGAAGCTAGGGTTCAAGGTGTTAGCCATTGGCATCTGGCCTAATGTATTTGACAGTCTTAGGGCTTCTTTTTCTCAAGGCTAGGGATCTACCACTTGAGCCACTCCACAGCTTCTGGCTTTTTCTGAGTATGTGGAAATGAGGATTCAAAACCTGGCATTCATGGATGCTGAGCGAGCTCTTTACCACTAAGCCACATTTCTAGCCCCACCCTTACAATTTTATCCCTCAACTTGACTATCCTCAAAAAAATGCTTCTGACTATAAATCATCTAAAGAAATCACTATAGTAAGGTGTCCAAAGGTAAGACCCAGCTCATACGAGGGTGAAACTTTAAACATGTGAAGACTGTGACAAATGCCTCCAATTAATTATGTATCATGTTTCAATACTTAATAAAGTATTAATGAGAAATGAGTTAATGTCCTAAATTATTTTGTATAATTTTATAATGTATGTTCAAAATGTACTAAATATTTTTGTGTATAATAATAAAACAATAAATTAATTAATCAAATAAAAATAAAATACAAAATCAATAGTAATCACAATATGTAATAAACATACATATGTAAGTATATATCACATATTACACATGTAGAGAAAAAATATTTTTTCCATTGCAGGTCCTTAATTCTGGCCCTGGGAACTCTAGCCTGAATTTCTTTTCCTCAAGGACAGTGAGTTTCACCTTCACCCATGGTGCAATAGAGTTACCTGGACAGTGAGATCAAATCCGAGCAATGGCAGAAACACTTGCCCCAGTTCCAAAACAGAGATTTAATTTTTAAGGAAGCATTTATGTTTATTCAATTTCATATTGAATGTTAACCCCTAAAGTGCTTCTCTGAGAACTACATCGTTTCTTTTTTTTGTACAATTTTATTGTAAAAGTGTTATGCAGAGGGGTTACCATTACATGAACAAGGTAATGAGTAGATTTCCTATTAAGCATTGTTGCCTCCATTGTTTTTCCCCTACCATACCTTCTTTCCCATCTCCACAACTACTCCCCCTGCCCAGGAAAGTGACTTAATTTTTTATTTTTGGCTTGGAATAGGGTTTCAATTCAAGTAGTGACAACGCTGCACTTCCCACACATTGCTACAGATTTGCCAAGACCCTGAGATCAAATCCCAGGGTAGGAAAATAACTGACAGAAATTCCAAACAAGTGAGCTTTATTGTTTTAATTTAATTAAATAATTAATTAATATTTTATTTGTTCTTTTTTTGGCCAACCATTGGGCTAGAATTCGCGTCGTGATAACTCTGTCTCAGCTTTGATCGCCATAGGCTGGGGTGCAGCATCCGGACCCATATTCGATCAGGGGATCCTAAGCCAAGAGCGCTTGCAGGAAGAAAAAAAAAGCTGGAAAGCACAAGTAGTGGCGAGCTGCAAAGGGCTGGAGGGTTTTACGATTTTTTTCTTTGCTAGGTGATTATTCTGGGTCTTAATGACATGGTTTCAATGTGGACCTGACCTGCCATTGCTGAAAGCTGGCGGGCTATCAGGGAAGCCATAGATCAACCTGTCAACATAGGCCCCTGGTTGAAACCCAGTCCTGCCACCTACCAATAGCAGGAGATCTCAAGGGACTTGTTCCTATGCATACAAATACCAATTGAAAGAGTAGTCTAAAATTGGATGCGATAATCCTAAGATGCTGATTGATCTTAATTAATAGTTTATTAAACATGAAAAGAATAATATTCCTTTAATGGTGGTATAATAAATACATAAGAATTGGTAGGAACGTAGTAGGTGTCATTCAGTCATAAATAGTAGGCTCTGGCACTCTTTACCAATGTTTATTTATTTGTATACCACCGTCTGCCTATCTATTTATTGCTGTTTGGGCCAAACCTGGGGCTCGAACTCAGAGGCTAGGAACCACCTGACAGTTTCATTGGCTAGAATGCCATGCTCACATTCACCCACTCATGAATTGGACCTGCTAGACCCTGAGTTCAGATCTTAGCACTGCCAGGCATGATGGAGAACACATCTACAAATCTAGATGCTACGTGATAGGATTTAAACAATATAATAACTGGTATAGGTGTCATCAGAGTCAATAAAATAAATGGTAAATTAATGAATAAAACAAGAAATAAAATAAATAACCACACCAAACATGATATGGACTGAACATCTGTATGGAAATTTTATCTTTAAAATGTATATAAGAAGTACATTTTCCAAGACTGAGGCTTGAATTCAGTCCCCCTAGAAGGAGGAAATGGCAGGAGATCCTGAGATACTCATTTCTGGACCCAGGAAGTGTCATGGAATGCAATTCATGTCATCCTTGAATGAGTAGTTCGTGCATGATGGGAGTAGGAAATGATAGGCAAGAATCTTGGGGTATCAATTATTTGTAATGAAGAGTTGATGAAGTGTGACAATAATCATCACAGTCATGAAATGGAGGCATCAGGAAACATCCAAGAATCAGTAGTCACTTGATAGATTGGATTCCATCACAGATTGCCTTTTCTCCTACTCTGTACAAATATGTACTTATTTGCATACTACCTTCAGTTTATGAATGGATGACTATTGTGCTCCTCCCTCCTTCCTCCCCTGGGTAATCGATCTCAGGTCCTGGGAATGGCCTAGCTCCTTTGTGGCTCACAGGATGGTGTGCTCATGTAGACCCATTCGCCAATTGGGCTTTCTAGGCCCCGAGTTCAATCCAAGCCTGCCAAAAGATTCATCCTGATGTCAGAAGCCAATCATTGCACCTGTTTTCCTATCCTGTGTAAGTCCTGGGTCTCAGCTAGGATGGAGAATGCATGGGCCACCCTGCGGCCATGGGAATAGGTTGTTATCCATGTCAACCCAGTTATACCTGTCATCATATACTCCAGAAAATACACAAAGCATCCACTAACTACACTAAATGCACGATGGAGTCCAAACACAGATGTGAATATACATCTCATGTTTCAATGATGCATTGAGGACTATTGTAGCCACCTTAGGGCTCTTTCTCCATTCCTGGGAACAGCGCAGCTCCTTAGTGGCTCACAGGCTGGTGTGATCACATGGACCCATTGGGCAATTGGGCGTCCTAGGCCCGGAGTTTGAATCCCAGCACTGCCTGATGTGAGAAGCCAGTCATTGCACCTGTTTTCCTGTGGTGTGCATGTTCTGGGTCTCAGCTAGAATGGAGAATGTATTGGCAACTCTATACTCATGGGAAGAGGTTTTCATCCATTTCACCACAGTTATATCTGTCATCTTATACTCAAGAAAATACACAGTACATCAATGAAAAAGACACAATATAAAGAGAATGACTACACCAAATGCAAGATGCTGCCCAACCATGTATGGAAATATAGATCCTTGGTTTAATTATGAATTTATGACTATATTGCCCCCCACGAGGGCTCGATCTCAGGTCCAGGGAATGACCTAGCTCCTTAGTGGCTCACAGGCTGGTTTGCTCATCATGACCCTTTCAATAATTGGGTCTGCTAGGCCTTGAGTTCAAATCCTAGAACAGCCAAAAGTTTCATCTTGATGTGAGTAGCCAATTGATCTACCTGTTTTCCTCTCCTGTGAAAGACCTGGTATAAGAGAGGATGGAGAATGCTATATAGGCAACTCTATAGCCATAGGAATAGATTGTAATCCATGTCAGCATAGTTATATCTGTCACCATACTCAATACTATACACAATATATTCATGAATAAATAAAAAATAAAAAGGAATATCTACACTGAATGCAAGATACATAAGACACCTGTAGTAAAGAGAGATCCTATTAAAAAACAAGGGCTTATTATTTTGTCCAGTGCTTGCACTTCAAATCAGGTCCTAGACTCGGGCTGACATTCTAGTTTTCAAGGATGGTGAGCTTCCCCTTTCCCCATTGTGCAACAGAGCTACCCAGACTTGAGTTAAATTCCCAGCAATGACAAAAGATTCATCCTGATATCAGAAGGCAGTCATTGCACATGTTTTCCTCTCCTGTGAAAGTACTGGGTCTCAACAAGGATGGAGAATGAGTAGGCAAACCTATAACCATTGGAACAGGTTGTCATCCATGTCAGCACAGTTGTACCTGTCAACATACTCAGTAAAATACACAATATCTCCATGAATTGTAACAAAATAAGAAGTATAACAAATGTGAGACACCTCCAAACATGTATGTAAATATAGATCCTATGCTTAAATAATGAAGTTATGACTATCGTGGGGGCACCCTGAGGATCAATGTCAGATCCTGGGAATGGCCTAGCTCTTTAGTTGCTCACAGGTTGGTTTCTTCCCCTTTACCTCTTCACCAATTGGTCCCGCTAGGCCCTGAGACAGATCCCAGAACTACCAACAAGTGGATCATGAAGTAAGAAACTGAGTGCGAAAATTATTTTCCTTTTATCTGAGAGTCCTGGGTGTTAGGCATGATGGAGAACATATCTACAAATCTAGATGCTATGTGATAATATATCATCAATGTAATAAACAGAGTGGGTATCATCATAGTAAATAAAATCAATGGTAAATAAATGAATAAAAAATACAAGGAACAACCACACCAAACATGTATGTACTGAATATCTATAGGCAACTATAAATCCTATCTTTACAATGTATATAAATAGTATGTTTTCAAGGCATGGGGCTGGAATTCGGGCCAAGTGAACAGGCCTGACTTTCTTATCTTCGAGTACGGTAAGATTCCCCTTCATCCACAGTGCTGCAGATTTACCCAGACCCTGAATTCAAATCCAAAACTGGGCAGAATAAACAGCACGAATTGCAAGTCAGGGAGCTAATTTATTTTTTAATTTTTATTTTGTTTTATGCTCAGCATGGCACTTGAACTCAGGTCATCCCAACTCTGCCTCTGCTTTGATCACCCAAGGTTGGGGTGAAGCCACTGGACCCACAGCTGCTCCTGGGATCCTAAACCACCAGGGCATGCAGTATAAAAAATGCACAGAAAAAATGCGGTGAGATGACTTTTTATGTTTTGCTGGGTCTGAATGACACTGTTGCAAAGGGTACTTCACCTTGCATTGCTGAAGTCTGGCAGACTATTGGGGAAGCCATAGGCCCACGTGGCAATGTAGACCTTGATTTCTAATCCCTGTCCTGACCCAACCAATGGCAGGAGATACTGAGAGTCTCGTTCCCATCCATAGGAATAACAATGGAATGTTATCAATGTCACGGTCGAATGAGTTGATTGTGAATGATGCTTCTATAAAATTAGAATGATTTCAGGAGGCTGATTGATTTTATTTAATATTTATGAAGCATTAAAGAATACTATTACTTACAGGAACACAATAATTTCAAGACAGAGATTGATTTCATTAATAGTTTAAGGATGAAAACAATAACATTAATTACATGGAGGCATAAAAAGTACCCAAGAATTGGTACGAATGTAGTCTATAAAACTGAATAATGGATACACATCTCTGGCATGCTATAAAGATATATATTTATTAGCATACTGTCATCTGCTTGTCAATTTGGTCTTATTTTGTCAACACCTGGGGCTCAATCTCAGGTCCTGGGAACTGCCTGTCAGCTCAATTTGCCCCACAATGGCGCGTTGACTCTCACCCATTCCTGAATTTGGCATCGTAGCCCATGAGTTCAGATGCCAGCACTCCCAAGAAATGAATTGTCGAAAAAGAAACTGATGGTGACACATGTTTTCCTGTTCTGTGGATTTCCTGGGTGTCAGGTATGAAGTGGAATACATATGCAGAAATATATTCTATGTAATCAATGTAATCAATGTTCTATGTGTAATAATAGTCAGTAAAATAAATACATAAATAAAACAAAAAATAAAATGAGTAACTCCACTGAACGCAATATGGAGTCAACATATGTATTTAAATATAAATCATATATTTAAATTGTACATGAGTAGGATGTATTCTAGTCGTGGGGATCAATTTCAGGCCTAAGGAACAGACTTGAATTTCTTGACTTCAAGGAGGCAAGCTTCCCCTTCCCACACAGTGCAACAGAGTTACCCAGACCATGAGTTCCAATCCCAGTCTTGGCAGAAAAAATGGCACCTTTATAGTATATGAGGTGCAATTCTTAGTTATTTCATTATGCCTCCATTTAATGAATGTGATTGTTTAAATGCTTAATAAAGTATTAATTAAAATCGATCAGTGTCCTATATATAATTGTCTATAATTTTATCATAGAATCATTCAACAACTGCTCATTCAGTCATGACATTGATCACATTCCATTGGTAATCATAGGGATAAGAATGAGTTTCTTAGGATCTCCTGTCATTTGAAGCTGACAGGACCAGGATTCGAACTGTGGGCTCCACCTCCCTCCACTTAAATCCGAGGCTAGGGAACTCACTGCTCTGTCCAAGAACATCAGCAAGACCAATGATGAGGCAAGCATCAGTGGCTCTCAAGAGTCCTCCTTGATATTTACAAGGCTTTGATGGGAGGATCAAATTCACACTAAGCAGGAAAGCCCTTGAAACCCCAGTCCCACTTCAGTGTCAACAAAGCCAGAAGTAGAGCCATGTGGATCTAGTTTGGAGGGCTAACCTTGAGCAAAAGCAGCTCATGGACTGATCCCAGATCCTGAGTTCAAGGTCTGGGACTGGCAACAAACAGACATACACAAGAATCTGTGCAGCTATCTGGCTAAAGCAGGTCACCCTCTTGTCTCCAACTGAATTGAGTATAGTTCCCTGGGAAATGAGCTGGGGGGAGTTGCTGTCATCTTGACTCTGCCCAAGCTGCCTGCATCACAGGATTCTGGCCACACCCCCATTCTTTCATGTTTCTTTCTGACCAATGGGATACAAGAATGGTGGTCACGCCCACATTCCATGCTGCCTTGTACCACCAGGATTCCCTAGGCTGGTTGACACAACTACCAGCAGTTGAATAAGGTAGAGGTGGCTGAGTGGTGAGCAAGAGACTTGAAGCTACTTTGGAGTAGGAAATTGATGTGCCTGCCTGCCTCCCACCTCCTACCCTGCTTCCTCCAAGGCACTGCATTTCAAACCTCAGGCGGTATCAAGCTACTGGCAGGTTGCAGCCTCAACCTGGTCCTGGCCACTGGTCCTCTGTCCTGGACCTGAGTGTCTGCAATGCCTCCTCCATTACTGCTCACCCTAACTGGAGCAGCCACCAACAACTTCTCCCAGCATCACAAGTGAGTGGCTGCCCAGAGGGCTTGCACGTTGTGACACCTGCATCCCACAACAACCCAACCAGGTCCCGGACCTGCACCTCTTTCACACCCCACAGTCCGGGGACTCTGCCACTAATATGCCCCAGGAGTGGGCACATCCCTAGTGTCCAATGTCCCAGGAAAAGTGCAGATGCAGGGATAGGTGAAGAGGGGACACCACAGAGCCCCTGGTGGGAGCCAGAGAGCCATGCATCTGCACCCTTTCTCTCCCTGGTGGGAGCTTGGTGGCGTTAGTCAGAGGTGGGGAGCAGCACCTCCACACTTGCGTTGTTGTGTCTTTTCTTTTTCTGGGCATGGGGGTTTTTGGATACAGAAGATAGACCACCCCCCCTTGCTGTGTAAGCCCTTGTCTTCTATGCTTGGTCACCCTTTCACCTGAAGAGGGTCCCAGAAAAGCCCTGGAGGGAGGTGAAGGGCGCTGGGGGTCAGAGCAGAAGGTGAATATCTGGGAGGAACACACACACACACACACACACACACACACACACACACACACACATACATACACCCGGCCTGTTCCCACACCCCTCAGCTGTCAAAAGTTTTCACAGGGTCATCACCTTTCCCAGCTCTGCCAGCATCTGCTGGTGCTTTTGGTCCATTTGATCTTCTTTTCCTCCCCAAGAATCCGCCAATTAGCCCAGAAACATGTAGGCTAGAAGTAAAGAGTATATCCATGTATGAAGCATTTAGGACCCCATCCATTTCCTCAACATTGCCCCACCCCTGGTAAGACACCCCTCTGGGGGCACCATGACCTTCTGCTAGTTTCCCCTCCCAGGCTCTGAGAAGCCACCTGTCTCAGGACTCCTTCATCCAGCATCCTGGCCTAGGGTTTTGGTGAATGTGGAGTCAAGGCTGTTTGTTCCCAAGAGGAAGGATCTGGCTTGGAGAAAGGGAGAGGTGACGTGGTGCTGTGTCATTTGAGTGGTCCTCCCCTTGGGTGGGAGCCTCTTGTTCTCTAGTTCTCTCAAGGGCACCCCCAAGCTCCAGCTTGTACAGTATAGAAGACTACAAATAAGACAACATTGAAACAAAAAGCCAATTCCAATATGAAGATTTATGGGAGTGATAGAGAAACCATTACTCCTAAGTGGAACATGAAGTATGAGGCCACTCCCTTTCTAAATCACACTTGCTAATCACACAAATTTGTAAAAAGTAGAGTGGAAGAATAATTGTGGTTCCAATGCAAGTTAGATATAAGAGCATGGACTTAACTGGAAAAAAAGTGAGTCTTGAGAGAGCAGGGATTATACTAGCAGTGAACTAGTGGCTAAGATCACATTTATTTTTCTTTCCTTTTCTTATATTTTTTTTGTTGTTATTGGTCTTGGCACTTGAACTCAAGGCCTGGGCGCTATCCCTCCGTTATTCAGCTCAAGGTTACGGCTCTAACACTTGAGTCATAGTACCACTTTCAGTTTTCTGGTAGTTAATTGGAGAAAAGGGTCTCTGGGACTTTCCTACCTGGGCTGACTTTGAACCCCAGTCCTGAAATCTCTCCACCACCTGGCTTAAGATCACATTTCTAATAGTTGACTTTGAACCCCAGTCCTGAAATCTCTCCACCACCTGGCTTAAGATCACATTTCTAATAGTGTATACTCAGCATATGCAATGTGTATGTTCATCTATCTTTATATGAATTCTTGAGTTAAAAATCTGGGCTAGAGTTTGACTTTACACTCACAAAAATATTTGTAGTTTAAAAGTTGATACTTCTGGAGAAATAAAACCTAAGAATGTAAATGAGTCTGGGAAGTTTATTTGGCATGCAGCCTGAGCAGAACAGTCTTTGCCACACTAACAGCCAAAAGCTAGATTGGAAGAATGGCTCAGGTGATGGAATACCAGTCATGAGCAAAATTGATGAATAAGAGCTTGAGGCTTTTGCATTCATACATTCAAACATACACATACACACAGAAGCACTTATATGTGCACACACAATTACACAAATAAAACAACTTAGAATATGTAGAAAAGTTAAAAAAAACAATAGAAAATATGTCCTGAGTAAGAATCAAGTGATAAATTTTAATATTAGAAAATCCTCAAGGGAACTTTCTTCAAAAAAGTTTGAGACTATTACATAGGTAGGGACCAGAGATAGTAAGAAAGTCAAGTAATTATTATTAAAGGATCAGATCCATGGAGAAATGTATAAGAGATCCCAGCATGTGCATGTGAAAATGTTCATATCCTGTGTCAAATGATAGAAGATCTTCGAAAATAGTACATAAACACTCTGAGCAGTCAGTCTAGTGGATAATATCATTGGAGAAGTTCAAAATTGCCAGTCTGTATCTAGATTACATAAACCAAGAAACCATGGCAGGGCAATGTGATACAAGCCTGGAATTCTAGCATGCAGACTAAGACAGGAGATTAGAGAGTGGAAATACATAGTGATACCTTCCCTGGACCAGGTAGTATAATTTTGTTTAATAAAAAAAATCAAACAAGAAAGGAATACACATTGGAAGTCTGGGCTAATTTTGTCATTATGTTATGAGAAGTCAAGTTTCCTATTGAAATGCAACTCCTATATAATCTTCAGTTGTGTTTTAAATGCTCTCTTCATTACAGATCATTCCTAAATGCAAAATGGCTCATGATTCCCACCCAAAATTTGAAAAAGTAAGTAAGCATCATTCTGTAGGTTTCGAAAGAAATGATGGATTAAAAAAGCTTAAGCCTAGAGAAATAACAAAGTTTACCTAATGCAGGAATTTGTAGATTTTGCTAAATTAGAATTTAGAGTTAACATAAATATTTTGGTTTTGTTTGTAATTTCATATTTTATAGGATAATACAAAATTCTTTTTAAGTAGAGGGTTTAATTGAAAAATTCACAAATGATTCTGGCATTCCATTTTCCTAGAATATTCTTTCAAGAGAATTATAATTAGGTCTTAGTTGATAGATAATTCCAATAGTTCATGGATAAAATGATAATGTGAATAATCTAGACAGAGTTGCCAACAAATGGATATTAATTTATAAATTTAGCAAAAGAGCAATTTTTGATTGTATTGTATAACATTGTATGAAAAAAATAATTGTGTGACATCTTCTTTCTTCTACCTATATGTTACACAGGAAGCCATTTCCTAAATTACGTGCCTCTGTATACAATGAGAAAAATGTTATATTGGGTTTTGTTTTTGTTTTATTGGTTTGTCCTAGGGTTTTCACTCTGGGTCTGGAAGCTGTCTCTGAGCCTCTTTATGCTCAAGGCTCGTGTGCTAACACTCCAATCTCAGTGCTACTTGTGTCTGGCTTTTTCTGAGAAGTTTATTGGAGATTTGAACCATAATCTTCCAAACTTAGCATTCTGAATATCTGTGATAGTTTACAAAAAGTATAAATATAAATAACATTTGCAAGTGTTCTGATCTCAAGAATTTCACTGGGGGAAATTTATGCAACCCATTTTATTGTGGTGTTCTTTCCAGAACAAGGAGGGCATCACATTAGCAGAGGTGGAGTATTTTTTTCACAATAGATATAAACTATTCATTATGTAAATTAAGGGAATTTTAAGGTGCTCTTTACGAGTTGGAAAGTATTGGACTAGGATGACTTTATGGCATAAATCTTGGGATTGATGGTCATAGAAATAATAGCTTACTTTGATAAATATTTGCTTACTCTTGAAGAATTAATTACAGATGTTTCATAATTTTATCCTCTACCAGAATGTGGCTATTTTTCTGTTGACTTCTCAATCTGTAACACTCCATTGGAAATTGCATCTATTGCAGAATTGCAAACAGGTACTGTTTTGAATCTCTCAGGTATGGAATGTTCAGAAATTGAAAATGAGTAGTTATTAGTCATAGGAATTTTGAAGAACACATATATTCTGTGCTCTTAACAACTTATTTACTTTTAAAAGTTATTGGTTTCCATAGAGTTAAACTGTTTTTGGTTTTAGTGTGAGAAAGTACTAAATTTATTCTTTTTTCAAAATATTGGCAAGTTTATTGTGAAAATATTGTCTAGTTGGATAACATTCAAGATGATGACCCTCTGATAAAAAAGGAGTAATTGTTTCAAATTAGATGCCAAATAGTATTGATTTTTAATAAATTACAACATAAAATAAAGGATAATATTTACTGTAAAAATAGAGTGAAATTATATTTTATGCAGCTTATTTTAAAATTTATTATCAAATTGATGTACAATGGGGTTACAGTAATTGTAAGGTAGTGAATACATAACTTTTCAAACTTTTTAACGCCTCCTTCATTTTTCTCACAGTTTTCCTTCACCTCAGTACTCCTCACAAGTTGTAATGTACATTTCCAACATATTGCATGTGAGTATTTCTATTGCATTGGTTTTCCTTTTGTCCTTTGTCTCACCATTTTGTTGTTCATCTTCCCTTCCCTAATTAAGGTAAATGTATACACAATACACAGGGCACCAAAATTGACTACAGCAGGGGAAAACCATAATGGAAAAAACACAAAGAAAATAGAAATCACATAGTATATTACAAACAATAACTACAAAAAAATCTCTGTTCCATATCTTGAAGTTCATTTTGCTCAGCACCAGCTTTTATGATCATATATACACATAAACCCACTGGAAAAAAATAGTTGTAGGGACACTATATCATGAAAACAACATGTCAACTGTTTTTGAGGGTAAAGGTTTAATTAGGATTAGTGAATATGTGATTCTGTTAAAGGAATTTCAAAAGAGTTTGAAAATTATGACAGCTATATTTTGATTGTTCAAACTTTTTAACAACTTAGCTTATTAAGAAAATTGCCTGGGTAAATAGGCTTTCATGCAAAGAAATCTATGGAGACTTAGTTAAGAGGGAGCAATGTGGGTGAAGATAGTTCATTTTCACACTAAAGAAACAAACTTAAGAAACCTTGCTGTAAATCCTGTAGGTTCCTTTGAGAATTGACTTTACCCAGGAAATATACTCTCATTGTGTGAAATTCAAAGTTCTTAAAAAATTAAGATATCTACATTTGTGAATTGACCTTTAACTACCAAAATAATTATTTGAAAAAGATAATTTTGGTCAAAATATTTAGGGCGAAAGTGCCCTCCACAATTGAAAAAGGTATTGGGTTCACACTTTTCTGTTTGTAACACTTTCTACAATGTCTTTGTACGTGAAGCACTGAAACACAGAAAAAAAATCTGATTGGATACTCCAATGATTACACATTTCTAAGTAGCTCACAAAAAATAATATCCTTATTAACATGAGATAGTAAAGATTTCTCTTATTATATAAGTCAAAAAGGTTTGGGATTAGAAAAGAATTGAGAAAATTGAAAGGGTAAAAAGACAGTGTTCTTAGAAGCCCTAGCTAAGCATATTGGCTTCAGCAGTGGAGGGAGGCCTAAATATTTATATATGTTGTCTTAAAATTTTTGATACATAAAGTGATTTTATAGAGCCTATTTGGCTGACTATAATGCAGAACAGATTGAATGAAGACATGAAAATAAATTCTGCGTCCAAATGAGGCAACTTAAAAGAGTTTTAAAAGAGAAACCATGAAGATATAGTGGGGTGGGGTGGGGGGGAGACCTTATAGTCCTTCAGCTTCACTGGACTTGAAGCCAAGAAGCTGTGATTAATTGGAAATCAGGCAAGAGATAAGAGGAGGACATAGAATTAGACATAGAAGCATTGTCCTTTGTAACAGACACTGTCATCCAAGGAATGGATGATTTAACTCTTCTTTCCCATACATCTTGCTGAACAAATGCAAGACCAAGAGAAGAATAATCTATTGAAATAATTTTTCAAAGAATAACTTCACTGAAACTGATAAGGTATCTAAGGAGAGTCTTAAGAGAGAAGATAATAGTGGAGTATTCTTTGATTTCCTCTAAGCATCTTGTTATCAAAATATATCTTTGAGGTTAGAAGTGATTGAACCAAAAAGTGGTGGAGTACTTATTTTTGTGGGCACTTTAGACACAAGAAGACTTTCAAGGTAAAAAAAAAAAAAGTATAGCCAAATATTTGTGATCACAGCTTCTGGGACTTATTTTTTGGAGACAAACTTTTACATTAGAATTTGTCCACATTAACATAGATGTAGGGTTGTCATGGCAACCAAATGCTAGGGTGAAGTTTAATGGACTCGGGCAAGTAAACAGCATGATAGAAAAAAAAAGGCAAATAATATTTAGTGAACTAATTTGACCAATTACTTTGCCAGAACAAAGAAGGAAAAATAAAATTCAAAATCAGTTGACTTAAAAGTATGAAAAAAGAGTAGTGAAGAGAGATGAGAGAAAACATAGAGGATTGTTTTCTCTCCAGTGGACAGAACCTATTAGGTTCTTGATCTTGTTTCTTCCATTCTATCTTCAGAAGCTATCAAGTGTGGGTCAGGACTGCAGTACCCATTTCAGACAAAGAGAACTGACAGAAGAAAGATAATATTTGCAGCAGATGTAGGTGATTTCTAACCTTAGACAATCTATTTAAATCTATTCAAAATTCCCCCCTACCCCTAACTGTCCTCTTTGAAAAGCATTGTTTGCTTTCCCCAAGACTGTCCTTCATTAACTCCTTAAAATTTTGAGAGTTCATATTCATACTCTCTAGAGATTTCTCTTTGGTTGTGATTTTTGTGTGTTTTTGTTTTTTGTTGTGTTTTTTAACTGAATTTCAAAAGGTTGTGCAAGTGTGTTACAATTAAATATGTTCATCTAATTGTCCAATGCTCCTGGATCAGAGTCACTTTTTCTATCATTCTCAACCAACCCCTTCTTCAAGATTTATTTCAGATTTACCACTTCCTTTATCACATGTGTACATTAAGTATTCTAACTGTACTTGCCACTTGTTCCATTTTTCATTCATTCTACATCTTTACTATTATTCTACTTTGGTTTCAATTTCCTGGTAGTCATTCTGTTAAACCGTTAATACTTTGAAAGTTTTATACACATTCCATGGAGTTTCAATCCTGCATATGTTTGAACTGATGTCAGCTTATATTTCCATAATTCATTCATCTGCAATAATAATTTGCAAACTGTAGACGTGAAGGACCTAGACACGGTTTTATTCTCATCCATTTGGAAGATTAATCTTTAGTCAAAAAAAGTTTTAAAATGGCTTAGAATGTATTCCTAATTACCAATTTTTATAAATGGCTTTGTACAATGGTTTGTGATTATTTTGTTTTACATGGGATAATATTATCTACTACATATAAGTTTTGGAAAATGAAGAAAACTAAGATTTACTACTATCAAGGAATATGATAGAAATAGAAGACAGATTTTATGTTTGTCACATCTCTGATGAATACCCATATTCAAGACTTAAAGTCATATTTCTCACTAAGTTAAACAGATAGGGAAAAAAATAAAACAACATATGATGAGGCAACTCTTTGTGACTTTTTGAAATGTACTTTATTTAAGTGATGAAATTTACTTTATTAGCTAACATTTGGGTTTGAAATATAGGAGGCTGATCTATTTAACACATTTCTGGAAGGCACCTACTAACACACAAATGGTGGGCGGAACAATTTCTATACTTTAATGAATAGTTGAACCTGTTTGGCATTGGTGCTGGGTAAATAAATCAACTCTATTGTAACTTGCTCACTACACTTGAAAAACTTGTAATGCCACTAAGTATAATCTACTTGTCAAATATTATTTAGGTGATTGTGATTTTTAAAAGTATATTTGAAAAAGAATATACTTTCAGAAGATTAAATGTAGGTTATTATTGTTTTGAGAATGACGACATTTTTATACTACCGAACCAAGTTTTACTGAAGTACCCCTGTTTTGAAGTACTAAGGATCTTCTCAATTAATGTTTTTCTGAATTATATTTGACATCTAAGTCAAGTTTTCCTGGTTTTGGTAGACCAATTGTGGATCTATCCTTCCAGGATCTACTTTTTTGGCCTACTTATGCTGGACTGAAATCGTTCAGTAATCATTAGGAGAGTGGTATAAAAATAATCTTGTGACATGTTTTATCTCATTCAATCATATGGACTGGTCATCTGTAAATTGAAAGTTTGAACTACAGTACATTCTCTCAGATTTTGTGATATCATCTTTTATTGTAAGTTGCATTGCATTTCACAATTGCTTACTGAAAATTCCTGTTTCTCAAAGAATTCGGGCCCTGAAATATAGGAAATGAGAAATTGAGATTGGTCTTCAATTACTTTCTGTTGGCATGTTGCATGGGCCTAGGTGAGAAGTCTTGCCTCTGTTATTTGATGATGCAGGTAACTCGGACCTGGGAGCCTAGGAATTGTGGGTCCTGCAGAAAAAAGATCTTGTAGATGTCATATCAGCAAAATTTGGGTATAATCAGTAGGAATGCTTCAGAAATATGAAGAAAAACTGTTTAGGACCAGCGAGTTAAAATAATAAACAGAGCATCAGAGTAAAATATTTTATAGATTATAGGAAAACAAAATAGTTTTTTTACCATGTGAATTCAGAAGACCAAGAGCACTTTGAAGGTATCACAAGTTTGTATGAAAGACAATGCATTGATACTTTTTATATTGTAAACCTAATTATATTCCAATCTATTTATTGGAATAAATAAATATAATTTTTTGTCAAATTATCAATTATTTCTAGTAAGATTCACTGTGTGAAATATAAAATCAGCACATATAAATATAAAATATATAACTATATATAATATAATAGAAAGGGCACATGTTTTGCATTGTTCTGTTGTGGTTAAGGTATAAATGGCAACTCTGTTTTAAAGTATTATTCCATTATCTCTACCTCAGTGTTTAGTAGAGTTAGAACTAAAGCTTTACTATTTGCAGATTTACAACCTGGACACACCAGGGAACACTCTGATTAAAACATTACCAATTTAAGGCCTAATAATGAGGAGAAACATATGGACTTCTCCTGGAGCTATGGGAATATTTTGGTGATAGAAAGGCAGTAGTGTAAGTTCCTGCCTGGTGGGATGGTTGACAGGCCAGGACATTAGGTAATCATGCATATGAACAATTTTTTCACCTTCTTGGCTTTAGCTACTTTTGAAATGGTAGGTATATTAAATAATTGTATTTTGATAAAATACCTTCTATCCTGAACAGTTCTGTCTGAATTGTTCATCTCTCTATCATCCCTTGTAACTAATAATAGTTTTGTTTCAGTAAGACAATCTATGCTGTCAGGGTAAGATATTCTAGTTGATCTGTTGCTACATGGAAGAAGAGTAAATGGTCAGGTAGACATTTGTGCCAGTAAGACCTCATTTGGGAAATTTTATGCTGTAGAATTTTATAAGTCGCTCTTAAGCAAGGCTTACTTTGAATCCATTAGCTCCACAAAGCTAACTCAGTTGGATAAATAAGTATTTGAAAAAGCCATCATCTTTGGACCTGGCTATAAATGCTTCAAAGTATGATCAAATTTAAAATGAAAAAAAATATCCATTGACAAAAAATTGCACATGTGAGCAATAGACCAAACAATATAAATTTTTTTCCACTATACATAGAATTTTAGGAAAAGAAGATCAATAGCATTGTAAGGAACAATAAGTTTTCCTTGTTACAAATAGGCATCCAAAGATATATACCTATATAAAGATTTCATCATTAATATACGTGCTTCAGCAGCACGTATACCAAAATTACAACAACACAGAGATGATATGAAATACAGGATGATATGAAAATTTGTGAAGTAGTCCAATTATTTCATTCTTTAGATGCAAGAAATGAAAAAAGTTATTAAAAAGTTGATTACAAAAATACGAGTGTAACAATATATGTAATTCATAGAATTGAAAGTAAGTTTGACATCAGTATATTAAGTTTTCACCTTAGAAAGGCCTTTAAATAGCATAAACTTTACAAAACTTTTTAAATTAGATAACATTGTCATTTTATCCCAAGGAAATAAAATAGTATAAGGACCTAGGAAAAAAAGGAATCTTAAACTGTTTCTATATGGAATGCCATCTTAAAGGACACATTTATTAATGAACCTATATATTATAAAACGATGTAGAATTCAATGTATTATATCTAGGAGAGAATGAAATAGATTATGGAAATTGTACAAAGAACAGAATATAAAATATTTTAAAATATACTTTTCTCAGACAAGCACTAGAAATATCTTTAGTTTCGGTACTACTCATTTCAACAGATAAGTTAAAATTAGTTCTGATTAAAAAAAATCACAAACTCTGCAGAAATTATTATAGATGTATACAAAACCTCTTGAATACATTTTGACATCAAAGTCAGGCAATTGACTTGGAAGAATACAATGGAATACATGAATTTTTACAGTAAGATATTGCTGGTACTTTGTACTGTGAAAATATTTTGTACGGACCAACGAATGGACTGGCACTTTTAAACTTGAGAAGCTTAACAGAAACATTATGACTTAGGAAAAATTAGTACAGCCTTCCACAACTTCAAAGAGGTAGTGATACATACTTATCCTTTTGGCATTATCAAATAAAGTTTCTTCCTAGTTGTTTTTTAGACCTGGTTTGAGATAACGGTTCAACAGAAGGAGATCCAGCATATCTTTGCTATCTCTATTCCCAGCAGCAAGATGCAAGAGGTCAAAAGGCCTTAAGTTTGGGCATTGGAATCTGCACATTGATGCAGTAAGAAAGAAGACACTCTGGTATTATTCCACGTATAATCACTGTGCAGGGGTGTCGAGCCATCCACAGTTATTGCATGAATATCTGCCTCTTGAGCCACCAACTCATGGATAATGTCTAAGTGTCCACAGTAGGCTTCCCGATGAAGAGGGGCATACTCATCTTCATCCCTAGTATTCACATGAGTGGCCTTTTTGAAAAGTAGTCTTGGAACTGTTGTAAGCCGATTATTTTCGGCAGCCCAAAGAAGTAATTGTTTGGATCCTATTCCATTTTTTTTGCAACTGATACCATTCCTCACTTATTTATCTTGTTCCTCATCTTCATGAGAATTGCCTACCAGTGGGAATGAGGTGTCCATATATTTCCCCAATAGTTCACGTTGGTTGAACTGAAGTCAATATTGAATGGTTAAACTGAAATATAGTGTGAGTCCAAGCTTGAGATGAAATGTACTTTGCTAATTAGAAGGCAGAGATTTAGAAGACTGATATCAAGGCCAGTTCTAAAAAATATAAATTCATGAGAAACTACGAAAACAAACAAAGCTAGATATAGTGTAATTTCCCTGTTATCTCACGTTTGTGGAAACCATTGGTAAGCTATCATTCCTCAAGGGAGGCTTAGCCTGAAAAATAATCTAAAGTGATTAGAGAATTAGCAACTTCAAGCACCAGTAGTGTCAAAGGAAAAAAGAAAAGAATAAACCAGAATAGGAAAGGAAGGGCAAGAAAAGGAAAATATTTGCTCTTCATTCTTGTAGTTTCTTGTCATTGGATACAAGCCTTGAGAATAATTTATTTACTGTTTTAAGATTCAGGCCTCTCTAATATGAAAGCATTTATTTCAGGTAATTATTGTATTACTACTATTTATTAACTTATTATTAGGCCTTCATGGAGATTGAACCTATGGCTTTGTATATATTAGTCTAGTCCTACAACTGAGATGTACCCCAGCTCTCTTGTATACTTTTTGAAATAGTTTATGAATTCCTCAATAGTTACCTATTCTACTTTTCATCTTATCTTTTCTCTCCCACCTTTTTCCCTATGTGTTTAAGTTTATGTGCTGAAAGCATTCTTCAATTTTATCTTCTACACTTAGAATTTTGCTTTTGAATTTACAGAGAAGTTGGTTATTTTCATGACATCTTTTCAAATTATATACAGATAGATGTATTTCACATGTATGATTGATTCTTAGAGTTCATTGCAATAAGCAACATTTATATGGTCATATGCATATAGGTATTGAGACATTGTGATTCTCTCCTAAGAATAGTTTACCTTGTTCCTGCCATGTGAATGCTTAGATTGCTCTTAGTTAATCATATCCAAGTGTAATTGTATTTCTTTTACTAACTATTGGATTAACTTGTAGATTTATAGACATGTCTAGTTATTACAAATGAGGACAACCATGCAGCATATATTTAATTAGACCTTGCTTATTTCACTTAATATCATTGTTTTCCAGTCTTTCCTTTTGTTCAGGAATGGGGTAATGGCATTCTTTCCAATGGAAGCACAGAATTCCAACAATACAACAGAATTGAAGATCCAGAAATGAATTCACTCCTATAGGTAAATAATCTTTTACAAGGAAGCCAGACACATAGGATGGAAGAAAAACTAATTGTGCTGTAGAATTGGCAGTATACAGAAAACCGAATTTAGATCCTTATATATATCCGTGTATCAGAATAGATTCCAAATGGATCGAAGACCTCCATGTAATTCCAGCTACCTTGAGAATGTTACAGGTAGAGTTAGGAGAAACATGAGGGCTCCTTGGTACAGGTCAAAACTTCCAAAGTAAGTCTGGATAAGTGGGATTACATCAAACCAAATCAATCATTTGTCAGACTCAAAAGCCCTGAAGAAAAATGAGATCGTGTAGCACAGATTTATTAGGGACCAAAACCACAGATGAGAGCCTCAGGCAATATTAAACACTCCTTTCACTAGGTTATTTATGGTGGGATTTACATGAGTATAAGAGTTTTCTGGTGTGGATTAGTAAGAAAACAACTAATGTAAAGAAAGAGATAGCATGTGAAATGAGATGTAGGTGGAGAAATGGAGGGATTAAGGCAGGAGGGGAGTCAAATTCAAAGCCTTGGCCTGGTGCCAGCTCAGTAAGGCATAGGTGCACAAAGAAAGGGGTGTAAAACAGGAGCAGTTATAAACAAAAGCACTGGTCTGAAGCCTCAAAATAAGGACCCCAGTCTGTGTGGTCCAAACAGTCTCGAACATGAGCTTTTATTTAAATTAACACTCACGAGTTTAGATTTTGAAGACTGGGATGGTGCATAGTCACAGGCAATGTCTCCTATGTCAGGTAATCCAATCTACTCTTTCACATGTTACCCAATAGCCAGGTTTCAACACAAATGCCTACAATGAGATTGTACAAATGAGCCTGCGACTTTTCCCTCTCATGAATCAAATTTCTGTCAAATGATTTCTGTCTTCCAGATGTTTACAAATTTCTCATGATCTTTTCTACTATTTTGTCTTCATTATTGATGTTCATAATACTTTTGTGTTGTTGTTTTGTGTGTATATGCCATTTTTATGGATTGAACTTGAAGTTTAATTGTCTATCTTGTATTTTTTGCTCATGGCTGATGACACTGTATTCCTTGAGCTACATTCTCATCTTCTGCTTCTTGCTGGATAATTTGAGATAAGTTTTCACATTTTGTTGTTTGGACTGACATTGAACTAAAATATTCAGCTCTTAGCCTCCTGGGTTTCTAGGATTCTACACATGAATGGCTAACACCAATCTTTGCTTTACTGTTATTTTAATTATGTAATAAAGTGGAAGTATATTTGTGTTGTGTGCAATTTTCAAATACAAGTTTCAATCAACTTGATATAATGTAATTGCTATCAATTTTAACAGTTGAATCAATGAATAGTACACATTCCCAAAGAAATATAACTGAAAACAAAAGGTATAATTGTCTTCTTAAAAAAAGTAATGCAACCATTAATTTCTTTCACTTTACAATTTATGTTTTATATAACTTAATTAGCAGACTTCTATGACTAAAAGTAAATATATTAATTGTATACTACAAGAAGCAAGGTGATTATAGTTAAGAATATATATATTTCATCATAGCCAGAAGATACGTTTTTGAGCATTCTCACTAAAAAGAAATGTTACATGCCGAAATTAATGGATATGATGTAGCTTGATCATTACACAACATATAAATGAATAGGATTACCACTTAATATTTCATAAATATGTAAAAAATAATTATGTAGCTAGGTGCTGGTGGCTCATGCTTGCAACACCAGCTACTAAGGAGTCTGAGAGGTCAGAATCATGGTTCAAAGCAAGCTTAGGCAGGAAAGTCCAAGAGACCCTTATCTCCAATGAGGCAAAAGAAAACTGGCAGTGGCTCAAGTGGTAGAGGATGAATCTTGAGCTGAAGAGCTGAGGGACAGTGTACAGGTCCAGATTTCAAGCCCCATGGACAAAAATTAAAAATAAACATATATATGCTGATATATATATATGTTTGTAAAATTATATATATATATAATATATAATGCATACCACAATGAGTGTGTAGCATTATTTCTACTATAAACTTATCCTTTCATTAAATTTGAATAACATATTTCAATAAAATATAATTAAAACAATTCGTCCCTGAAAGCAAGTAATCCTGGTTAAAACATTGTCATGTACTATAAACCCTAAATCCCAGAGACCACCTCCTGAAGCAGTTCTGGCACTATCAATTTTTTTATTCATTCTGCTTAAAATTTTCTCTTTTCAAGAGCATTTAACTGCTATTACTTTGGAATTATGGTTAATACTTATTTGACTGCTATTTTAAAGAATGCACCACCCAATACTGGTTTTCTTTTTCTGAATTTTTTGTCTAAACTATTTCTGAAACAGCTAATTGAATTACATGAATTGGTTATTGAAATTGAATCAGTGTGGAGAGGAAAATAAGAAAAAAGTGTCTCTGTGGGTATGACATGTTAAAAATGTACCTACAAGGTATTTATTTTTAAATCATCTACTTTTATTATATTTAGATTCTGATAAAATTTAGCCTCTCAACTCACCCAATGATAATGCAGTCTTATTTCATTCCTGCCAAAAGCAAACAACAAATTACGATTTATATATATTTTTAAAAAATTAAAAATTACTTTTTATTAAAAAAAACTATTTTTTAAAAAAATTAGCGAAAGGAAATATTTTATTATATATTTAAAGTCATGTTTGGACACTATGGTTGAAGTCAGACAGGAGAAAAAATCATGTTTGTATTCTTCCTCGAGGCACTCTGATTTACTTCACCTATTTCTGAAAAAAATGAAATTCTTTTTTTTGTGTTTTGTATTTTTTTTGTCTTTTTTTAGTAATTTTAATTTTAATTTTTTGTGAACATATTGTGCAGAGGGGTTACAATTACATGGACAATATAATGAGTACATTTCTTATCAATCATTGCAGCTTCCTCCTTTGTTTACCCTCCACATCCCTTCCTAGCCTCCCCCCACCCCCCACCCTATTCTGCCCCCCCCTTGCACCAAAGTTGTAAAGTTCCTTTTTGACATGACAACTTGTACTTCTCATAGTTGCATTGGGTCCACCTGTACCTTAACCGACTTGTTTTTTCCCAACTCCTCCACAAATTATACCGCCATCAAATATAGTGAAAGCAGCGGGTGTAAAGTGGGGGAGGGACATACAAACCTACAAATAAATAATCTTATAAATGAGTTAGAAACAAATGCATGAAAGAAAAAAACATTTAAATACTTATCTAAGGGTTCATTTTCCTAACATTATGTTATCTGACCTTTCCTGCTTGACTCATACATATACTAGATATTGCAAAAAAGGGAAACCATAGGACCTTTGTTACTTTGGGCTTGGCTTACTTCACTTAATATAAATTTTCCAAGCCTTTCCATTTCCTAACAAATGGGAAAATGTCATTCTTTCTGATGGAGGCATAGAATTCCATTGTGTATATATACCACATTTTCTTGGTCCATTCATCTACTGAGGGGCATCTGGGTTGGTTCCAGATCTTAGCTATGGTAAATAATGCTGCAGGAAACATAGTTGTGCTAGTAGCTTTAGTGTGGTCTTGATGGTAAACATTTGGATAAATGCCCAAAAGTCGGATTGCTGGGTCATAGGGGAGCTCTATGGGAAGTCTTTTGAGGAATCTCCATACTGTTTTCCAAAGTGGTTGAACAAGTTTACACTCCCAACAACAGTAAAGTAAGGTTCCCTTCTGTCCACATCCCCTCCAGCATCTGCTGTTGTTAGAGGTTTTGATTATAGCCATTCTAGCTGGTGTGAGGTGGTATCTCAATGTTGTTTTGATTTACATTTCTTTTATGGCTAGCGAGGCTGAGCATTTCTTCATGTGTCTGACATCCTTTTTCTTCTTCAAGAAGTTTCTCTTCAAGTCTTTAGCCCACTTATTTATTGGGCAGTTGTTTCTTTGAGGATTTGTTGTTGAGGGATTTAATTATTTGAGCTTCAAGTATATTTTAGATATGAGACCTTTGTCTGTTTTATGACTAGTGAGGATCTTTTCCCAATGTGTGGGCTTTCTATTGATCTTGCTAGCTATGTCCTTGGTCAAGTAGAAGCTCTGCAACCTCATGCAATCCCATTTGTCCAACCTTTCTTTGATTTGTTGGGTTTCTGGGTCTCTATTAAGAAAATTTTGGCCTGAGCCAAGGAGGCCTAGGGTTTCTCCTATTCCATTCTGTAATGTTTTCAGAGTGTCTGCTTTAACTCAGAGGTCTTTGATCCATTTGGAGATGATTCTGGTGAAGGGTGATATATAAGGATCTAGCTTTAGTTTTCTACAAGTAGTAAACCAATATTGCCAGCACCATTTACTGAAGAGGCTGTCTTTCTTCCATTCTATTATTTTAGCTCCCATATCGAAGATTAGTTGGCTATATGCCTGTAGGTTCACTCCTGGGTTTTCAATTCTATTCCATAGGTCCTGAGGTCTGTACTTATGCCAGTACCAAGCGGTTTTGATTACTATGGATTTATAGTAAAGTTTGAAATTTGGTATTGATATTCCTCCAGCAGTGTTCTTTCTGTTGAGGAGCATTTTTGCTATTCGGGGTCTTTTATTGTTCCATATGAATTTTTGGGTTGCCTTTTCTATTTCCTTGAAGAATGAGGTTGGTATTTTGATAGGTATCGCATTGAATTTTTTAGATAGCCTTGGGAATTATTGCCATTTTCACGATGTTAATCTTTCCAATCCAGGAGCATTGGGAGGTTTTGCCATTTTCCAAGTTCTGTTTGGATTTCCTTTTTAAAGTTTTCATCATAGAGGTCCTTCAAGTCTTTGGTTAAGTTAATTCCTAGTTATTTTACTTTTTGTGGGGCTATTACAAATGGAGTTGCTTTCCTAATTTCAGCCACACTTTTCTCATTGTTGGCATACAGAAAAGCCATTGATTTTTGTGGGTTAATATTATACCCTGCTTCTTTGCCAAATTTTTGAATCAGCTTGAGTAATTTTGGAGTGGAGTCTATGGGATTCTTTAAATACAAGATCATGTCATCTGCAAAGAGGGAGAGTTTTATTTCTTCTTTCCCCATTAGGAACCCCTTTATGTTTGCATCTTGTCTTATTGCTGTAGCAAGGCATTCTAATTCTAGATTGAAGAGAAGTGGAGAGAGTGGACATCCTTGTCTTGTTCCTGAGTTAAGGGGAAATGGCTTTAGTTTTTCAGCATTGAGTATAATGCTGGCTGTAGGTTTGTCATATACAGCCATTATTGTATTGAGGAATGTTCCATGGATTCCTAATTTTTCCAAAACCTTCATCATAAAGGGATGTTCGATTTTGTGGAATGTTTTTTCTGCATCTATTGCAATATGCATGTGTTTCTTATTATTTCTCCTATTGATGTGATGAATACAATTAATTGATTTGCGTATATTGAACCAGCTTTGCATCCCTGAAATGAATCCTGTTTGATCGAGGTGTATGATTTTTGGATGAATTGTTGAAGTCTTTTGGCCAAAATTTTGTTGAGGTGTTTTGCATCAATGTTCATTAAAGAGATGGGTCAATAGTTCTGTTTCTTTGATGAGTCCCTGTCTGGTATTGGGATGAGGGTTATGATGGTTACAGAGAATATGTTCGGTAGTGAACTTTCTCTTTCAATTTCATTGAAGAGTTAGGGGAATATATGTGTGAGTTCTGCTTTGAAGGCCTTGTAGAATTCCGCTGTAAAAGCAACTGGTCCTGGACTTTTCTAAGCTTAGAAGTCTCTTATTTCTGTTTCTATTTCAATGCTTGATATGGGCCTGTTAAGCTGGTTTAACTCATCTTGTTTTAGTTTTGGCATGTCAATATTTGCTAGGAAAAGGTTCATTTCTGTCAAGTTCTCAAACTTATTAGCATAAAGTTTTGAGAAGTATTCCCTTGTAATGTTCTGAATCTTGGTTGTTTGCATGGTGATATTTCCATTCTCATCTCTGAGTTTATTAATTTGGGTGTAATCTCTTCTTTTTTTCATAAGATTTGCTAAGGGTCTGTCAATTTTGTTAATTTTTTCGAAGAACCAACACTTTGTTTTGTTGATTCTTTCTATTGTTTTTTTTGGATTATAATTCATTTAATTCTGATTTAATTTTATTTATTTATTTCCATCTACTGGATTGGGGTTTATCTTGCTGCTCTTTTTCAAGGAGGTTCAAATAGCTCATTAAATTGTTGGTTTCAGATCTCTCCAATTTGTTGATGTAGGAGCTCAGAGCTATAAACTTGCCTCTGAGTACTGCCTTTGCTCTGTCCCAGAGGAGCTGGTAATTTGTGTGCTCATTTTTGTTGAATAGCATGAACATTTCAATTTCCTTCCTAATCTCTTCCATGACCCACTGGTGATTCAGCAGTGTGTTGTGCAGCCTCCATGTGTTACTGGACTTTCTTTGGAGACTTTTGTTGTTGAGATCTAATTTTATTCCCTTGTGGTCAGAGAGAATGCAAGGTATAATTTCAATGTTTCTGAATTTGGACAAGTTTGCTTTGTGGCCTAAAATGTGGTCTATTTTAGAAAATGTTCCATGTGCTGCTGAGAAGAACATGTATTAAGATGCTGTTGGGTGAAATATTCGGTAGATGTTTTTTAAATCTACTTGATCTATGCAGATGTTTTGATCTGCAATTTCTCTGTTGAGTTTTTGCTGAGTTGATCTATCTAGTGGGGAGAGTGGTGTGTTAAAATCCCCAACACTTAATGTCTTTGGATCTATGTGGGATTTGAGGGAAAGTAGTGATTCTTGGATAAATTTGGATGCTACATTGTTTGGCGAATAGATATTTAGAATTTTAATATCCTCCTGAAGGAGTGATCCCTTAATTAGTATGTATCGACCTTCTTTATATCTTCCCACGAATTTTAATTTGAAGTCTATTTTATCTGATATTAGGATTGCAACTCCTGCCTATTTATGGGGGCCTTTTGCTTGGTAGATTTTGCTCCAGCCTTTAACATTGAAAATGTGTTTGTTTTTATGGGCAAGATGTGACTCATAATGGCAGCAGATCAATGAACTTGTTTTTTAATCCAAGTAGATAGTCTATGTCGCTTAATTGGAGAGTTAAGACCGTTTATGTTAAGAGATAGGACTGAGAGGTATTTGGGAGTTCCTGCCATGTTATCCATCTTCTTGGGGGTTGTGAACACTGGGTTCTTCCTATGGTTCTTGGATTCTCAGTTTGGGTGCAGTTTCTTGGCCTTTTTTGTGGTCTTGTTGGTTTTCTATGTGTAGGACATCTTTAAGAATCTTTTGTATGGCTGGTTTGGTAGAGATGTATTTTTTCAATTTTTCTTTGCTTTTGAAGGTTTTTATTTGGCCTTCAGTTATGAAGGAGAGTTTAGGTGGGTACATTACTCTTGGTTGATAGTTGTTTGTTTTTTAGGGCTTGGCATACATCATTCCAGGCTCTTCTTGTTTTGATTGTCTCTGCTGAGAAATCTGAGGTGATTCTAATTGGTTTCCCTTTATAGGTGATTAATTTTTCCTCCTTGACAGCTTTAAGGATCTTTTCATTGGTCTGAGTTGATCCTGTATGGATTATAATGTTATGGTGGGATGTCCTATTCTGATCTGGTCTTTTTGGAGTTCTAAAAGCTTCTTGTATCTGAATAGGCCTATCTTTTTGCATGTTTTGGAAGTTCTCTGTTAGGATCCTGTTACACAAATTTCCTAGACCATTAACTTCTGATTCTAGGTGCTACTCTACACCCATTATCCTTAGATTAGGCCTTCTGATGGTGTCTCCCAAGTATTGGATAGATCTATCATTTTTCTTGGACTTGTCTTGGATGGTTGTATATTCTTTCTCTATAATCTTTTATGGATCTTGTATGGACTTCTTTACTTCCTTAATTTGCTGTACAGTGTTTATTCTCAAATAACTTAGTTGATTGGTTATGGTTTCCTTTGACTCCCATTCCTTTTTTTGGTTTCCATTCAGGATTTCCTTTGTGGATTCCCTGACTATCTTCAGCTCTTTTTAATGGATCCCATGAATGCCTTTAGTAATCTTTGTGTATTCTCATCCTGCTCTCTCAATTCTTGTATTGCTCTTTGCTTAGCTTCCTCCTATTCATGCCATTCTTGTAGTTCTCTTTGAGTGTTCTCAGCCTGTTCATGCCATTCCTGCCTTTCTCTTTGAGTTTTCTCAAGCTGCTCACGCAAATCCTTTATCAGTTTTTGAGTAGCTTCCTCACACTCATGGTAGTCCTGTATAAATCTTTGGATTGCCTCCTCTCTCTCTCTATCAAGCTCATACAGAGTTCTTTGTATATTTTCAATATTTTCATTTATCATGTTTGTCAGCAGTGTTTGTAGAGCTATTTTAGAACTCTCCTCTGGATTATTCATTATCTGTTCTTTCCCCTGATAATCATGAGTGGGATTGGAGTTACCCTGACTTGCCATTTTTCTTTGATTTTCCCGCTTACTATGCCCATTTGGGATGAAAGTAACACCAGTTTTGTGCTAGAACAAGGCAAGAATCAACCAAAGTCTGAATTTGCACTGTCAATAGTCTGCAGATACAAACTAGTTCAACAGATACCTCTTTTCAACATCAAACAACTCTATATTAATGGGCTAGGAACCGAAAAGAAGAATTTGGTAAACCAGAAATTATTAGGGTTAGGGAGAAATGTGGGTAAAAAATAGGAATAAAGTTATGTGGGCAGGTACAGGGAGAGTTAACGACTAAGTCCTAGTCTCAAAGCAGGAAATAGGTTAGATAGGATGAAAGTAGAGAGAGAGAAAACAAGAAGAAAGAGAAAGGGAAAAAAAGACACCGGAAAAAATAGAAAAATAAAAATAAATAATATGCAGATTCAAGAAAAATCTATTCAAAGAACGTGAATATAATGAGAGAAGGGGAGGGATATAAAGGAGATGTGAAAAACTTAAAAATAAGAATACTTAATATAATATATAGGTATAAAGAGGTAGTACTGCTATTAAGGAACTTAAGCCTCAGAAGTTTTGAATTGAGTAATAAATTTGTGGATTAAGTGTGTACACAATGGGGGATATAGTCTAATAATCAACTATGGGTTTATCAGAGGATGTGCAGAACAACAATTAAGTACCATAAAGAAGAACAAAAGAGAGGAAAAGTGAGAAGGATAAGGAAGAAAAAAAAATCAGAATTCAGTCGAGCTGAGCAAAAAACAAAAAGAAAAAAAACATTTTTAAAAGAGGAAAAAAAAAGAAAAATGCACACACACATGTATCCCTAAAATAAAGATTATAAGGGGGAAAATTACAAGAAAACATTTTTTTAAAAAAAAGTAAAAATTAAAAATTTAAAAAATTTTTAGAAAAGAATTTTTTTTTTGTAAAAGGTATAAAAAAAGAAGAGGAGGAAGAAAAGAGTGCTTTGATTTTTTTGGGAGGGTTGGGAAAAATCCTGCATCTCCCTTGTGTCTGTATTCAGCCTGTGGTTGTAGTCTCTGGTCTGCTTGGTTGGTTTCTTAAGTCAGTTTGTTTGGACAGGCAGGAAAATGCTCTGCTTTACCCAGGATTTTTCGATCCTCCTCCCAAGATAGTTCAATGGGAGGGGGGTGTGCTTTGAGTATCACAAAAGATGGAGATGGCTTTTTCCTCAAATTTGGAGATGCTGTGATGAGGCTACGTTCTGGGTAGAGTTGAGGCCTTTCAGCAAACAGTAGCTTTTCCCGGGGGCTAGTTTGTGAGAAACTCACAGTGGCCAGCCTGGAGCCACTCTCAGGGTTTCTGTTTACTGAATTTCAGTTGATTGTTGAGGCTGCTAAAGGGAGGGGCAGCCTCTGGCTCTGATTACCTGATGGAAAAAGTCACTCCTAGGGCTGACGCCCGAACTGGGTGACTTTTCCCTCGGTGGAGCTGAGTCTGGCAGGTCACGCCATTAAGTTCTTGTGCCTTGCTAAATGACCTAGTTTTATTCCAACGCCTGAGTTGGAGCTAGCAGCTCCACTGAGCTTTGTGTGTATCCAAGATGGAGATCTCCGGTACTGGGGGAGGGGAGGGGGAGGGGTGGCCTTCCCTCCTCTGCTCCCTGAGAATGAGTGAGGACGTCAGTCTTCTACTCAAGCTGAGTCTTGATTCTTGGGTCATCTCTGGTCTGCGAACTGTAGTATGAAGATGTCCGCTCCTTGTTCGTTCTTGCTGGTGTTGAGTAGAATCTGCTTGCCTGCCGCATCTGGCTCTTTCGTCCCAGACTCTCTCTGTTTCAGGTATGGCAGTATGGCCGCTGCCACTCAGGTCTGTCTCCTTGCCTGGGTTTTCCCTCTCTGGCCTATCTCTCTGTTCTGTGATTGCACACTTGGTGTGATTCTCTGGCTTAGGACTGTTCACTGGAACTCTAAAACTGCTTTCTATGCAAGAGATTGTTTTGCCTTCAGCTTCTCCTCCGCCATCTTCCCGGAATTCTCCCAAGAATGAAATTCTTGATTTGAAGTCTTTTGCTTGATATCCACAATGTGTCATTCTTCCTTTATTAATAGGAGAATTTGGAAAAAGGATGAGAATTCACACTAGAAAAAGAGGAGAAATCCAGGATGTATTTGATGTCACTATAACTTGTGCAGGAGATGGGGAAAAACAAGTCGTTTAAGGATACAGGTGGACCTGTTGCAACAATGAGAAGTACAAGATGTCATGTCCAATACGAGCTTTACAACGTCGGTGCGGGGGTGGGGGACGTGGGGGGGAGAAGGATTGGGACTGGGGAGGGAGGGGGGAGGCTGGGAAGGGATGTGAAGGGTAAACAAAAGAGGAGTCTGCAATGCTTGGTAAGAAATGTACGCATCATCCTGCCCATGTAATTGTAACCCCTCTGTACAGTATGTTCACAAATAAAATAAATAAATAAAAAGAAATCTAGATATTTTGTTCTTCCTCATCTCAATCACAAGGTATGGATAATGATTGTGGATATTAGGTACAGTCCTCTAGAGTGATTAAACCCATATATAAAAAAGATAACCCCATAAGTGATCTCATAGAGAATGCTTCTTTATAAAAATGTAGTATCATCAAACAGGAAAAGTTGTCTATTTGTTTAGTTTTTGTTTAGTATTTGTTAAATTCTGGTATGCTACAGTCAACTATCATAAAGGCATACAAGGATGGTAAGAAACTAACAGTATCACATTCTAATATTACCTTAATTCTTGTTGTGTTATATATGGCTATATTTGAATTTTGCCTCAATTTCACATGCCATGTTCTTCCATTATATAAGTTGAAAGAAGATTCCCTCTGGAAATATGCTATTTTAATAGCTAAGAGAAAACAAGTCAGATGTCAGCTGTTAGACAGGGAGAATTGCATAGAAATCTGTCGCCACTTCTCATTCATTTTTGTATGCAAAAGTAAGTCACATGACCCATCGACATTGCAGAGTAGAGTTAAATATCACTTACAGGAGCTGATGCAGGATATAGAGTAATATACCAAAATATGCAACACTTGAGATAAAGAGGGAAAAATGAGAACTATAATACAGTCAATCATACTTTCTATCACATGTCTCTGCAAGAAGGAGGCTATTATGTACCTTTGTTTCTAAAACTACTGAGATGTTCAAATCATGTTTTCAATGCTTGGATGTCGAGAGTTCCGGGAAGATGGCGGAGGAGAAGCTGGAATCTGAACAAGCTCTCGCATAGAAAGGAGTTTTAGAGTTCCAGTGAACAGTCCTAAGCCAGAGAATCACACCAAGTGTGTCATCACAGGACAGAGAGTTAGACAAGAGAGGGGAAGCCAAGGAAACGCAGCAGCTGCCGCTCCGGCGGCGGGGCCGCGGCGGCGGCGACCACCGCCGCGGAGACATACCTGAGACACAGAGAGTCGGGGACGAAGGAGCCAGACGCAGCGGACGAGCGGATTCTACTCAACACCAACAAGAACCGACAAGGAGCGAACATCTTCATCCTGCTGTATGCAGACCAGAGACGACCCAGGATCCAAGACTTGGCGTGAGTACAAGCCCGACATCCTCACTCCTCAGGGAGCAGAGGAGGGAAGGCCACCCCTCCCCCCCAGCACCGGTGATCTCCATCTTGGATACCGACAAAGTTCGGTGGAGCTGCTAGCTCCAGCTCAGGCCTTGGAATAAAATGAGTCATTTAGCAGGTCACAAGAACTTAACGGCGAAGTGACCTGCCAGACTCAGCTCCATCCAGGGAAAAGTCACCCAGCTCAGGCGCCAGCCATCGGAGTGCCTTGCTTCACTGGGTAACCAGAGCCAGAGGCTGCCCCTCCCTCTAGCAGCCTCAATAATCAATTGAAAAACAGAATCCCTGAGAACTGCTCCAGGCTGGGCTCTGGGAGATTTTTTTTTTTTTTTGGCACAAAACAGCCCCAGGAAAAAGCTACTGTTTGTTGAAAGGCCTCAACTCTACCCAGAACCTAGCCTCATCACTGCATCCCCCTCTTTTGTGATTCTCAAAGCTGATCACCCTCCCAGAAAACTAACCTGGGAGGGGGATCTCAAAATCTTGGGTAAAGCAGAGCATTTTTCTGCCTCTTCCAACCAACCGACTTAAGAAACCAATCAAGACACAGGACCTCAAGCTGACCAGAGACTCCAACAAGAGACTGGTTGCAGACAAAAGGGAGATACAGGATACTTCCCACTCCTCCCCCCCCCCCAAAAAAAACAAAATCAAAAGACTTTTTTTTCTTTTTTTTTCTTTTTTTTCTTTTTCTTTTTTTTTCTTTTTTTCTTCTTCTTCTTCTTTTCTTTTTTTTTGCTTGTTTTTTGGTTTTTGTTACCTTATATATACATATATATAAATTTTTTTCCCTTCTAAAATTTTATTAATCTTTAATTTTTGCCTCTTCTGAAAAAATAATTGTTTTCCAGTAACCTTTTTTTTTTCTCATCTTATAATTTTTATTTTAGGAATACGTGAATAAGAGTTTTCCTTTCTTTTCTTGTCTTCTTTCTCTTTTTCTTTCTTTCTTAATTATCTTTTTGTTTTTTATCTAGCTCTACTGAACTTCTGATCTTTTCTTCTCCCGTTCCCATCCTTAAAGCTTTTCACAACTCCTCTATGTCCCTCCCCTTCTCTGAACATATTCACATTCCTCTCTAAATAGACGGTCTTTTAACCTCTATAATAACATTAATTTTTACGTTTCTATTCTTTTTCTGGTCTCTCTTTATTTCCCTTTCCGTCTCTTCTTTTTCTCTCTCTCTCTACTTGCATCCTACCCAACTCATTTCCTGCACTGTGATTAGGACATAGTTAACTCTCCCTGTGCCTCCCCACACCAATCTATTCCTATTTTTTACCCACATCTCTCCCTAATCCTAATAATTTCTGGTTTTCCAAATTCTTTTCTGCGGTTCGAAGTCCTTTAACATATAGTCGTTTGATGTTGAATAGATGTATCTGTTGAACTAGATTGTATCTGTAGACTATTGACTGTACAAATGCAAACTTTGGTTGATGGTTGCCTTAAGATAGTGTTCTAGCACAAAACTGGTGCAATCTTTATCTCAAATGGGCCGAGTAAGCCGGAAAAACACAAGAAAAATGGCAAATTCGGGTATCTCAATTCCCAACCTTGATAATCAGGGATTAGAACAGATAAAGAATAATCCAGAGGAGAGTTCCCAAATAGCTCTACAAACACTAATAGCAAACATGATAAATGAGAAGTTTGACAATATACAAAGGACTCTGTATGAGCGTGATAGGGAGAGAGAGGAGGCATCCCAGAAGTTTATACAGGAATATCATAAGCGTGAGGAAGCTTCTCAAAAACTGATACAGGATTTGCGTGAACAACTGGAGAATACTCAAAGAGAAAGGGAGGAATGGCGTGAGCAGGCAGAGAACACTCAAAGAGAACTGCAGGAATCCCACAGAAGGGAGGAAACTAATCAAAGAGTAATTCATGAATTAAGAGACCAGGTAGAGAATACACAAAGATCACTAAAGGCATTCATGGAATCCATTAACAAAGAGCTGAAGGAAGTCAGGGAGACCCAAAGTCATGGAAACCAACAGAAGGAATGGGAGTCCAAAGAAACCATAACCAATCAACTAAGTGATTTGAGAACAAACACTGAACACCAAATTAAGGAAGTAAAGAAAATCATACAAGACCTAAAACAGAGCTTCAACAAAGAACTTGAAGCCATCAAAGCTGACCAATTAGAAGGAAAAGAGATAAAAAACAAAGTAGAGAGTCTTGACAGCAGGTTAGACCATGCAGAAGATCGAATCTCACGGATTGAAGACAGCCTAGATATTATAGAGAAAGAACATACAAACATCCAAGACAAGTCCAAGAAATATGATAGGTCTATCCAACACCTGGAAGACACCATCAGCAGGCCCAATCTAAGGATAATGGGTGTAGAGGAGCACCTAGAAACAGAAGTTAATGGTCTAGGAAATTTGTTTAACAGGATCCTAGCAGGGAACTTCCCAAACATACAAAAAGATAGGCCTATTCAGATACAAGAAGCTTTTAGAACCCCAAATAGACCAGACCAGAATAGGACATCCCACTGTCACATTATAATCCACACAGGATCAACCCAGACCAAGGAAAAGATCCTTAAAGCTGTCAAGGAGAAAAGGTTAATCACCTATAAAGGGAAACCAATTAGAATTACCTCAGATTTCTCAGCAGAGACAATCAAAGCAAGAAAAGGCTGGAATGACGTATGCCATGCCCTAAAAACAAACAACTATCAACCAAGAATACTGTACCCAGCTAAACTCTCCTTGATAACTGAAGGCCAAATAAAAACCTTCTATAGCAAAGAAAAATTGAAACAATACATCTCCACAAAACCAGCACTGCAAAAGATTCTTAATGATGTCCTACACATAGAAAACCAACAAGAATGCAACAAAGGCCAAGAAACTGCACCCAAACTGAGAATCCAAGAACCTTAGGAAGAACCCAGTTTTCACAGCCCCCAAGAAGGTGGATAACATGGCAGGAACCCCCAAATACCTCTCAGTCTTATCTCTTAATGTTAACGGACTGAACTCTCCAATTAAGCGACATAGACTGTCTAGTTGGATTAAAAAACAAGATCCCTCTATCTGCTGCCTGCAGGAGTCACATCTTGCCGGTAAAAACAAACATATTTTCAAAGTTAAAGGCTGGAACAAAATATACCAAGCAAACGGCCCTCATAAAGAGGCGGGAGTTGCAATCGTAATATCAGATAAAATAGACTCAAGCTAAAATTCGTGAGAAGAGATAAAGAAGGTCGCTACATACTAATTAAAGGATGTCTCCTTCAGGAGGATATTACAATTCTAAATATCTATTCGCCAAACAATGGAGCACCCAAATTTATCAAAGAAACACTACTTTCCCTCAAATCCCATATAGATCCAAAGACATTAATTGTTGGGGATTTTAACACACCACTCTCCCCACTAGATAGATCAACTCGGCAAAAACTCAACAGAGAAACGGCAGATCTAAACAGCTGCATAGATCAACTAGACTTAACAGACATTTACCGAACATTTCACCCAGCAGCAACAGAATACACGTTCTTCTCAGCAGCACATGGAACGTTTTCTAAAATAGACCACATTTTAGGCCACAAAGCAAACTTTTCTAAATTCAGAAACATTGAAGTTATACCTTGCATTCTCTCTGACCACAAGGGAATAAAATTAGATCTCAACACCAAAAGCCACCAAAGAAAGTCCGGTATCACATGGAGGCTGAACAACACACTGCTGAATCATGAGTGGGTCATGGAAGAGATTAGAAAGGAAATTCAAATGTTCATGATATTCAACAAAAATGAACTCACAAATTACCAGCTCCTCTGGGTCACAGCAAAGGCAGTACTCAGAGGCAAGTTTATAGCTCTGAGCTCCTACATCAACAAATTGGAGAGATCGGAAACTAACAATTTAATGACACATCTAAACCTCCTTGAAAAAGAGCAGCAAGATAAACCCCAATCCAGTAGACGGAAAGAAATAATCAAAATTAAATCAGAATTAAATGAATTAGAATCCAAAAAAAAATATAGAAAGAATCAACAAAACAAAGAGTTGGTTCTTCGAAAAACTTAACAAAATTGACAGACCCTTAGCAAACCTTATCAGAAAAAGGAGAGGACACACCCAAATTAATAAACTCAGAGATGAGAATGGAAACATCACCACGGAAACAACCAAGATTCAGAACATTATTAGGGGATACTTCTCAAAACTTTATGCTAATAAGTTTGAGAACTTGACAGAAATGGACCTTTTCCTAGCAAATATTGACATGCCAAAACTAAACCAAGACGAGTTAAACCAGCTTAACAGGCCCATATCAAGCATTGAAATAGAAACAGCAATAAGAGACCTCCCAGCTAAGAAAAGTCCACGACCAGATGGTTTTACAGCGGAATTTTACAAGGCCTTCAAAGCAGAGCTCACACCAATACTCCTCCAACTCTTCAATGAAATTGAAAGAGAAAGCTCACTTGCGAACACATTCTATGAAGCCATCATAACCCTCATCCCAAAACCAGGCAGGGACTCATCAATGAAAGAGAACTATAGACCCATTTCTTTGATGAACATTGATGCAAAACTTCTCAACAAAATTTTGGCCAATCGACTTCAACAATTCATCCAAAAAATCATACACCATGATCAAACAGGATTCATTTCAGGGATGCAAAGCTGGTTCAATATACGCAAATCAATTAATATTATTCATCACATCAACAGGAGCAAGAATAAGAACCACATGGTTATCTCAATAGATGCAGAAAAAGCATTTGACAAGATCCAACACCCCTTTATGATGAAGGTTCTGGAAAAATTAGGAATCCATGGAACATTCCTCAATACAATAAAGGCTGTATATGACAAACCTACAGCCAGCATTATACTCAATGGTGAAAAACTAAAGCCATTTCCTCTTAACTCAGGAACAAGACAAGGATGCCCACTCTCTCCACTTCTCTTCAATCTAGTATTAGAATGCCTAGCTACAGCAATAAGACAAGATGCAGACATAAAGGGGATCCAAATAGGGAAAGAAGAAATAAAACTCTCCCTCTTTGCAGATGACATGATCTTGTATTTAAAGAATCCCATAGACTCCACTCCCAAATTACTCAAGCTGATTCAAAACTTTGGCAAAGTAGCAGGTTATAAAATTAACCCCCAAAAATCAATGGCTTTTCTATATGCCAACAATGAGAAAAGTGTGGCTGAAATTAGGAAAGCAACTCCATTTGTAATAGCCCCACAAAAAATAAAATACCTAGGAATTAACTTAACCAAAGAAGTGAAGGACCTCTATGATGAAAACTTTAAAATCTTGAAAAAGGAAATCAACACAGAACTTAAAAAATGGCAAAACCTCCCATGCTCCTGGATTGGAAAGATTAACATCAGGAAAATGGCAATACTTCCCAAGGCTATCTACAAATTCAACGCGATACCTATCAAAATTCCACCCTCATTCTTCAAGGAAATAGAGGAGGCAATCCAAAAATTCATATGGAACAATAAAAGACCCAGAATAGCAAAAACGCTCCCCAACGGAAAGAACACTGCTGGAGGAATATCAATACCAAATTTCAAACTCTACTATAAAGCCATAGTAATCAAAACAGCTTGGTATTGGCATAAGAACAGACCTCAGGACCAATGGAATAGAATTGAAAACCCAGAAATGAACCTACAGACCTATAGCCATCTAATCTTCGATAAGGAAGCTAAAACAATAGAATGGAAGAAAGACAGCCTCTTCAGTAAATGGTGCTGGCAAAATTGGTTAACTACATGTAGAAAACTAAAGCTAGATCCTTATATATCACCCTGCACCAGAATCAACTCCAAATGGATCAAAGACCTTGAACTCAAAGCAGACACTCTGAAAACATTACAGGATGGAATAGGAGAAACCCTAGGTCTCCTTGGCTCCGGTCGAAATTTTCTGAATAGAGACCCGGAAGCACAACAAATCAAAGAAAGGTTGGAAAAATGGGATTGCATAAGATTGCAGAGCTTCTGCAGGGCAAATGACATAGCTGGCAAGATCAATAGAAAGCCCACCGATTGGGAGAAGATCTTTACTAGCCATACAACGGACAAGGGTCTCATATCTAAAATATACTTGGAACAAAAAAATTTAACCACCCAACAACAAATCCTCAAAGAATCAACTGCCCAATAAATAAGTGGGCGAAAGACTTAAAGAGAAGCTTCTCTGAAGAAGAAACAAGGATGGCCAATAGACACATGAAGAAATGTTCAACATCCCTAGCCGTAAAAGAAATGCAAATCAAACCAACAATGAGATATCACCTCACTCCAGTTAGAACAGCAAAAATCAAGAACTCTAACACTAACAGATGCTGGAGGGGATGTGGACAGAAAGGAACCTTACTTCATTGTTGGTGGGAATGTAAACTTGTTCAACCACTTTGGAAAGCAGTATGCAGGTTCCTCAGAAGACTTCACATAGATCTCCCCTATGATCCAGCAATCCCACTTTTGGGCATTTACCCAAATGTTTACAAACAAGATCACACTAAATCTACCAGCACAACTATGTTTATTGCAGCATTATTTACCATAGCTAAGATATGGAACCAACCCAGATGCCCCTCAGTAGATGAATGGATCAAGAAAATGTGGTATATATACACAATGGAATTCTATGCCTCCATCAGAAAGAATGACATTTCCCCATTTGTTAGGAAATGGAAAGGTTTGGAAAAAATTATATTAAGTGAAGTAAGCCAGGCCCAAAGAAGCATAGGTCCCATGGTTTCCCTTATTTGCAATATCTAGTATAGGTATGAGTCAAGCGGAAAAGGTCAGATAATGTGATGTTAGGAAAATGAACCCTTAAATATGTATTTTAATGTTTTCGTTTCTTTCATGCATGTGTTTCTAACGCATTTATAAGATTATTTCTTTGTTGCTTTGTATGTCCCTCCCCCACACTGTAACCCCCGCTTTCACTATATTTGATGTCAGTATAACATGTGGAGGAGATGGGGACAAACAAGTCGTTTAAGGATTCAGGTGGACCTGTTGCAACAATGAGAAGTACAAAATGTCATGTCAAAACCAGATTTACAATGTCGGTGTGGGGGGGGAGGGGGTATAATTGGGTGGGGGGAGGGGGGTAAAATTGGGTGGGGGGCGGGGGGAGGCGGGGAATGGAAGTGAAGGGTAAACAAAGGAGGAGGCTGCAATGCTTGGTAAGAAATGTATGCATTATCCTGCCCATGTAATTTTAGCCCCCCTGTACAGTATTTTCTCAAATAAAATAAAATACTATTAAAAAAAAAAAGTAATGTACCCGTTATCTTGCCCATGTAATTGTAACTGCTATGTACTGTATTCTTACAATAAAAAATATATATAAAGTGTGAAAAAAAAATGCTTGGATTTCATAGGAATTAGAGAACATTTTGATACTGAGACAGCATAAAATCTCATAGATAGCTGGAGTAAACATTTCAATACTACATTTTGTTCTGCTAAGAGAAGAAACCATTTTATAGTCAAAAATTTATACTTTCTTACCTAGTATCTTTTTTTTTCCAGAAGTGGATTTTGTTAATATATGTGACTATCCACCAGAATAAATGCATTCATTTATCTGCATCTTGTGCAGATGGTATAGTCAATTAGATGTAAATGGGCGTTAATCAGTAGCACTTTTTAAAAATCCAAAGAATGTGGGCAGGAAGCCAATATACATATTTTCCCACCATCTCCTTCCACATCCTCATTCTTCCTTCCTAGGAAAAACAATCAATAAAAAGGCTTAGATATTTGTCTCTTGACCTTGAAAGTGGAAACAGAATGTTACGGATGTTGGAGATGACTGTTAATGGTGTTTTACCTAATAATGTCACATGTAACAGCCCTATGAGTCCTGCAGGTCTTTACACTGTACTTGCTTAGTGATGTGACAGGAATGTCAGCCTTATTGGACTTAGTATTGTTTTCCACTTCCTTTTCTAAAACCTGGCCTAAATTATAATACATAGTAATGGAATGAAAAATTAATGCTATCTTAAGAAAGTCATTAAGTCTCTGCGAATGTGGTTTCATGGTACAGTTATTGCCTACCATGCATGAATCCCTGGAATTAATTCCTCAGTACCAAGTAAACAGAAAAAGAAACACTGGAAGTAGTGCTGTGCCTCACGTGGTAGAGTGCTAGCCTTGAGCAAAACCACACAAAACAAAACAAAACAAAAAACTCCTCAGGAACAGTACCCTGGCCCTCAGTTCAAGTGCCAGGACTAGCAAAAAAGACAGTTAGTAAATGCAAAATAAAGAAGCCATACTTGGAAAATATAATTGCTCCTTTCATACTGATACCTGCCAATAGTCCTTAATTCATATACTTTACCCATATTAGAATACAGTGTTGAAAAAAATGTTTTGTTAATAGGTCACGGCAATTAATGCCAGGAATGTGCTTAGATATCAAGTGAAGATTAATACTGGAAATTGAAGGCTTCCAGGCATTTCAGTGGTCACTGCTAATCACAATGAGACAGGTACACTAAGTAAGATTTGAAAACTTTTTGCTCAGTCATGGCACCAAAAATGCAGAGGCTAATTAACAGTTGTGACTGAAAAGAAGGAATAACTCCAAATGGAAGGAATAAATGATAATAATAATAATAACTAAGGTATACCTGTGACTGTTAGAGCGAACCATTTTTGGCTATTGAAGAACTAGTAATCAAGTAGGCTTATTCCTCATTGCCTTTAGCATTCTAAATCTCCTTGGCTAGTTCTTAATCTCTGTGTGATAAGTTGTATCTCCTTCTGTGCTGTTCTTTCATACCTGATCTTTGCCTTCTAAAAATCTCACTTTTCTATATTTCTCTGTGAACAACTTGTTATA